>NC_080595.1:35734306-36046465 GCF_027887145.1 Ammospiza caudacuta
AGCTGCTGGCAAATGCATCACATAGAGACAAGCCACAAACAGATGAAATGTGTCAAATAAGTGAGGCTCAGGGTGGTCAAATCCATAACAAGATTTGCTCACACAGCAGATGACAAAAGGAAAAACCCTGAATGTTCTTAATTGTCTCAGACTCACAACAAAACAGTAAAAGATCAGACTTTTTTTGTCATGTCAAGTGATAGAAGATACAGAAGGGGGTGTCTAATGAACATGACACTCAAATGGCCTTTCCTGACCTTCTTCAGAAGGTGGCATGTCTCACACTCTGTGGCTCCTGTTCTGTTTCTGTGTGAATGGAATCAAGACCAGTGGGTTGTTCAACCTCTTGGGATGTCTCTGTCATTTGTTTATTTAGTGTAGGAGCAAAAAAATAATTCAGTTCATTCATTTTTACTTTGAATATACAGGCCAGCTTGGCAAGTGCACTCTGGGCTGTCATCATTGGACTGAAATTTGAGAGGCAGTGAACTTAGAGGATTCATTGTACAGGAGACAGGAATTCTTTGCTTGTTGAACAATTCCAAGATGCTTATTTTTGACAAGAGGAGCTACTTTTCTGACTCCCCAGAAAAACTCGGGGATCACCACGGAGTTGTCAGACACATCCAGAATTTGAGGACTGCAGAATTAAGTTAAATCCATCTCTATTCTGTGGATAAGAACTGATTTATCTTGGACTATGCTATTAGAAAGAGCTCTTAAAAAACCCAGATGGAAATACATGATCCTGCTTTGCCCTTCAGAAAGGTGTTTGATAGTAAAAGAAAAATAAATTACTAATCTGTGTTAGTCTAAGATATGGTTTAAAACAACATAAAGAAAAACAGCTAAGAAAAGTTCTCATGAACCTTTTAAGACAGATTTTGCTTTTAGCCATGAGTTCCTTCCATTACAAAACAAAAGAATTACTAATTATGGTTGACTTAGGTAAAAATAGAGTAGTCTGAGAAAGATACAGATTCAGATAATAGTGAAAATCTAGTCAAACTCTTTTAAATTCATTGTAATAAGGACAGAAAAATTTGCTGGCCTACCTTGCAATGCAGCACTTCACGGTGCACTCACCCTTCATTTGTTGTGCTTTGGCATAAGAGAGCAGCTACTTGATATTCCTTCCCATCTTCCTCTTGAAAGTATCTCCTCTACAGAGAAACTGTGTCCACACCTGAACTAGCTCCTGGTGCTGTGCTCCACGCACCCAGCACATTGCTGTCCTGCTCTACTGCCTTGACAGGTAATGTTGCATCCTCAGTGTGTGCTCACCTCTTTTCAAAAGTATTAAGAGTGTTTGGAACTAAAGCATCAGAGTGCAGAGCCTGGGAAGACATGCGTCTGCCCACAGCAGGGGTTTTGGAACTTGGTAATTCTCTGATAAGCACATGGATCTTCCCAAAGGGATGGACACTGTGATGAGACTGCAAGAGCACTGAAAGGACCATAAAGGTGTCTTTGAACAGGTCTCAATGTGCTGAAAATCCTTTCAGTACAGTGATATTCAGTGCTGGAATGAGATGGTTAACTAGGCTTGACTCACAATTTTTGAATAATCCTGTGAGGGATAGAGACCAATCAATCTAATCCAGTTTTGTGTAGGCAGTGGAAGCCTTTTCTTTGCTCAGTTGTAATGTTAATATTAGAGATTTGATAGCTAGATACTCAGCTTTATTTTGACTTGAATTCTCTGCAAAGCACAGGATCTTTTTATAATCCCATTTTCTGATGGAAATAATAGAGGATTCTCCTTATTTCCTCTGTGTTAAATCTTGCTGGCCAGGCCAAGGGCAGCCAAAAACACCAGGAGGTGATGAGAAACTATCAATCATTCAAGCAGTTCCAGAAACATGTGTCTGTTGAGGTGGTCCCACTGGCTTTTAGTGTAACACTGCAGTGGTGGTAGCTCCTCAAATCTCTTCACATCTGTTGCTATCTTCATAAACTCAGCTGGAGAATGAGGAGGACAGTCCAGAGAGCTACAATAGGAGCTTTAGTCCCTGAAAGAGCTGGGGCATGTTTGACATGGCACTAACGCAGCCTTTCAATCTAACTTTCAATCTGCATTTGTAATAGCTTGCACAGAAGTCTTTCCATGTGGAAGAGTCTTTCCACTGTTCATTCATACTTCACACAGTTTTCTTCTGAATATCTGTCAGCAGGTCAAAAGAAAAGGTACTCACAAAAAATAAGCAATGGCCAAAGTTATTCTCTTTGTTATACATGTGTAAGTCACGTGCTGACATGGAAGAGATAAAAATATTCCAGTTATTCAGATTCTCAGAAAGTCAAAGACAGATTCAGATATAGAAATGACAACCTAGTAAATGAATGATTCAAGCCAGAATGATTCAAGTTATAGTTCTGACATACAAATGTCACTTAAAAAAGGAAATAAAAATATATTTGAGAAACTTTGAAATGCAGAAGGATTTTAAACTGGAGTAATAAAGTTATTGTTGCCTGGACTACATATAAAGGGCAATCTTAATGAAGGGAATATTCAAAGTCCCTTTCCATTAATTTTTCTCAAATTACTTCCCAAAATTAAATTCTGGCTGGTTGTTAGCACACTACCAGCTCAGTTAATAAGCCTTCCTGCCCAAAGTTCAGAGTCTGGCTTTTATTAAACAATAAATGTGTGTTGTGAGGGGGGCCGAGGGGATGGGCATTGGGTTAACAATCAAATCTCAACTTCCCAGTTCTCTTCTCTTTTTGACCGCAAGCAATTGCATTTGGCTTCTCCATTTTTCAGTTTTGTTTGTACATCAGGGCAAAGAACTGTGTTTGAGCCCTTCCCTTGCTCTTCTTGATTTTGTGGATGTATTCAAGTTTTAGCACACCCGACTGGTTCTGGCATCTCAGTGTAGCAATGGCCCTTTCCTCTCTTTCACATTTTTGAAGCAGTTTGAGGGATTTCATAAAGCCCCTGAGGCATTTTCCTTTGTTGCTTCAAGCAATCCCATCTACGTTTCACTTATCCTAAGAGGCAGGGTAAGCATTTACTCATGCCTTCAAAGGTGTTTAAAATGTAACGAACAAGATCAGCAGACTCTTCTTACCTTATGTATTAGACATAGAGGAAGTCTTGCTTTCCAGAACTCTCACTGGCATTTCCCTCTCCTACTGTGTCTCCTGGGAGGGCTGGAAGGGCTGTCCCTGTCCCTGTCCCTGTCCCTGTCCCTGTCCCTGTCCCTGTCCCTGTCTCTGTCCCAGCAGTGACACAGTCCCCAGCAGCTCTGGCTGCCCAGAGCCTGATGAGCTGCAGCGCTGGCTCCCACCGGCCTCACAGCTCCCAAGTTAGGAAATTACCAAGTTTGCAAAGCCCAACCAAAACCAGGACAGCGCCCCCTGAGAGACGGAAATGTTGTGGTTAATGGCTTGAACATTGCTATGAAGGGCTTTTGGCCCTTTATGGCAGAACTGTATAAGGAAACTGTCACCACCAAAGGCCGCTCCTCCCTGAACAGGCCTGAGGGGAACTTGGGGCTGTGAGTTAAGCCCCCTGAGGGTACTTGAGAACAGAAAAAGGTGACACTGCCATGCAATTACCTCAGCTCTAGGGAGGAGTAAACAAGGCTGAGGGAAAAGAAAGTGTCCACAAGAAAGCCAAACCCAGCAGCTGTGCTGAAATCCATCCCTGGCCCAGTTCGGGGTGGGGGAGGCCATAGCCCACAGACCCATCTGCTGAGGGCAGCTTGGCACACACTGCCCCACAGCCACGGGGGCAGGAGGAGAGCTTTGTTGTGTGGGCAACCTCTGCTCAGAGGGAGTGACCACTCATGTTCCCTCACACAAAGTGGCTCAGTTGTAAGCCTGTCCCCACCCTGGGAAGGTCACACTCACGTGAGAGGCAGCTGAAGGGTGCCATCATCCAGCCAGGAGCCCTGAAGCGCTCCCAGACTCATTGCTGAGGCCTGGCCCCAGAGCGCTGCGCATGATCCAAGTGATGGAACTGATCCAGAGTCTCTTACAAGAGACTCTGTCAAACTTGCACCTCATTCTATCCCCTAGGGAAGGTATCTGGGCATTCATTCCCACCAGGCCTGAATGTAGATTAACCCACTGAACTCTATATTTTGGGGGACTCTCACCAAGAAGGTGAGGAGACCAAAAGAAGAGGATCAATGGGACACCACTGGGAGCCATGGAGTGGAGATATTTTCTACAAATCTGTCTCTGTCACTCTCTTTCTCTCCCTCCCCTTTCTCTCTCTCTCCCCTTGGCTCCCCCGGCCCCCCCACCCTTTACACCCACATTTACTGTTAAATAAAATTCACACTACTCACTTTGGCACATGGTCTTATTTGCACCTTAATTCAGGCAAAGGCATCTCTCTAAAATTTTTAATACTCAGAGCTTAACATGGCCTCTTACCCAAGTCCTCCTGGGTAAGGAGAGAGTCTCCTCTGGACAGCCTGATTTTCCATCCAGATAATCAACTTCTGAGAAATCTCTGACACCTTGAATTTCTTTGCAGCATGACTGATTAGTTGTTGAAACCCAGACTGGGAAAGTTGTTGCTAAATGTGCAGGTTTGCCTGAAAATTTGATAGAGGTTGGTCCAGTCAAAGCTTTACTTTCCTCCATTCTTTCTGTGAAACCTAAATACTAAAAAAAAAAAAAAAAAAAAAGTATTATGGGACTTTTATTCCGCTTCATTTTATGTATTTGAGGAATTTCTGGTCCTGATGGAAATGCACATTGACAAGCTTTTGAGTCCAGGGCATTATTTGTTGCAGCTTGGTTCAGCAGAAGTATCAGCTTTCCTTAGAAGTTCTGCTGCTACAAACATCAGCACTGCTTTGTCTTTATTATCCACCTGTCAGGCCAGTGCACTGGTTTCTATCGGACAGAAAATCAGTTAGATAAATCTAGTATATCCCATGGTGAAATTATCTCACAGGCTGCCAGACTCAGAATCGGCCAGGGAGAACTTGATTAACTTGAAATAAGTTATTTCTCTCTACCACCTCTGGTTTCTCCTTTGCTAAAAAAACTTGAACAGAATGTGGGATTATGCACTTAGCTCTGTCCTTCCAGATCCCTGAGAAAATGAAAGCTTGTAATCCTTTAAACACTAACTTCTTATAGTTTAGTGGCAGTTGTGACAAAGAAATTAGAGAACTTTTCAAAGAAAGGCAGATCTAATGGGCCATGTGGCCTATCTCAAAATTAACACTTAAATTCTTGGTAAAATGGCAGCTTAGCTAGAAAATTTTAGAGGCTTTAGATTTTTTTTTTCTTCCAGATGTATCCATGTGCTCAGTAAGGCTCATCACCATATTTTTCCTTTTTTCTGATATGTAGATAACACATATGAAGAAAACATGTACACTCAGTAGCTGAGCCTCTAGACCACAGTGTTTCTGTAGAAGCCTCTGGAAACACCTAGGCTATGCAGCTGTGTCCTTCAGTGAAACTGCTCTGTGACTATTTCTCAAATACTGCTGATACTTTTTGGACAATTGAACAAAACCCACTTGAGTAGATGCCTTTCACACTGGGCAAACATTCAGAAATGGAATACATACATTAAAGCTAAAATAAATGGCTACATCAGTGCTTCTGCAGTGCTGTAGCAGCAAATCCAAGACCCCAGGTACCAGTGGCTGAACATGCCTATTGATACAATCTCTGTTAGTCCTTTAAATCTTGAGAATAAAAAAAAATCAGACATTTTAAAATATATGCACATAAACCAAGATAATTTGCATGGAGAATTAGAACACTTCAGGTGCAGGCAGACCATATTAATTCAAATAAAACTGATACACATCATTGCATCTGGCATTGTAAAGAAACAGGGATTAACCTGAAAAAAGGAATTCTCAGGAGACATGGAAATTCTGAGATATGCACAGTACTGAGGGTTATGTGTGTGACAGCTCCATGGTAAATAGAAAGAAGGGACTGTCCCAAAATACCAAGTTAGCCTCCTGCTGCAACCAGCTGCTGGGGAGGCTGCCAAGATCAGATAATGCAGCTCACTGGAATAGGTACCCACATCTCAGCAGCTCCAAAGATGCCAGAAAGATGCACTGGGGAAAGAGAAGTGACAAAACTGACCTGGCTGGAAAGGTACAGATCTCTGGCTCTGTCACGGCAACTCAAAAGTTGGGATAACTTTGATTTTAAATATGGGCACTGTCAGATCAAGTGGCACATGATTAGTCCCACCAGGGTGTGTGTTGCCACCTACTGAGATTTACGTGATGACAAAGCTTGTCTCAGCATTTTGTAGGGAGGAAACGAGATTTTTCTGAGTCCCTTTTCCCATCTGTAAGATCAGGATGAAATATTTCCTCGTATAAATTTCATAACAGAATGAGTGTTTGTGCACGGCTTGAAAGATTTGAGAAGAAAAGCACCACTGGAAGGTAAAATCTTGTTACTGTTTCTTTGGCTTCAATACTGCAGTGAAAGCCTGCAAGCAATATTGATGTTTGTAAAATTATCTGTGCTAGTTCTCAGCACTGCCATCTGAGAGGCTCCAGAAAGTGCTAAGACCAGTTCACAGATATGCAGTGATTCTCCAAAACTCATTTAGCATCAAGCTTTTCACTGTGTCTCCCTGGAGAAAATCCTTAATTAGAAATTCCATTCAGATATGCTTTTTAATCATACCTATTATTCTGTGGATATTTTTTTCCTACTATCCTATGCCTGCCATTTTTTCCCTCATTGCATTTTAAGCAGTAAGACAAGTTCCAGTGTGTTTTCTTACCTGGAGAAATTTAAATATCAATTAAAAGAAATCATTGATGTCAGTCAGGATTAATTTTCCCTACAAATTTTAAAATAATTGCTTTTACAATGTCAGGCTAAAGCTTATAACCAACTCATTTAAAAATACTTGTGCTGGGGACAGCTTTTCTGAATGTTACAAAACTGCATACAAGTGAAAACCAAAATGTAGTGATCTGGGTTTGCACTCAAACAAGCAAGTACAAAACTGTGGCTGCATGAACTTTTCCACTGACTTCATGGAGACCAGTTCTGCTTAGCTTGTAATTCACTGCTGGAGCATTAAGGGACAAGTGCATAATTTAATTGACAGTTTTCTTCCAGTAACATAAAATCCATGTATTTTCCAAAGCAAATCACTTCACCATTAAAAGGGAAATTATGGATTTCTTTATTCATGTCACTTTTAACTCTGAAAATGCTTTTTACTCTCCTACAAGGAAAGGCTAAGAGAATTGGGATTGTTCACCCTGGAGAAGAGTAGACTTCAGGGTAACCTAATTGCAGCCTTTCAGTACCTAAAGTGAGACTGCAAGAAAGAGGAAGAGAGACTTTTTACAAGGACATATAGTGATAGGACAAGGGGAAGTGGCTTCAACCTGAAGAAAGTAGTTTTAGATTGAACAGGAAAAATATCTTTACTGCAATGGTGGGGATGTTCTGTAACAACTTCCACAGAGAGACTGCAAATGCCCCTCCCTGGAAGTGTTCAAAGTCAGGCTGGATGGGGCTTTGAGCAACCTGGTCTGGTAGCAGATCCCCCTGCCCAGATCTTTGATTGAAACCAGATCTTTAAGGTCCCTCCCAACCCAAGCCATTCTGTTATTCTATGATTATGTGGTAAAATACTTAAATTGGCCAAAGTTAGGAATATAGATACTAAAACAGCTTGGAAGCTTAAAAACACACTCTCAAAACTAGAAGCAATAAATGTTACTGGCACCAAACAGCAAACCCTGCTCATGCAGCTTGAAATGTGGCTCCAAAGTTCTGGGTGCCTGGGGCTCATGTTAGGGCTGAGATAAGCCACTAAGCTGTGTTTTCAATTTTGTATTTGAACTTCTGCTGTCCCCGGAGTAATAACTTCAGTGAAGCCTCAGATGTGAGTTTCAATATAACCCAGCATTTTTAAACCTGCAAAGGTGTTGAAGAAGATCTAAATTTGAGGAGCTTGTACACTTAGGAAATCAACTCAAGAAATTAGTAAAGCCACACTTATACCTCATATTTGTGATGGGAAGAAAGCAACTTATTAGGTGTTCAGAATACTGCATAAATTGCATTTTAAAAAGTGGATTTTTCTAAACAACCATCTGCTCAGCTGCCCATCCTACTGACAGCAGCAATCATATGAGGAGCCTGGTTTGTGTATATTCCTTCCATGTATGAAAAAAAGAGAAAAAGTGAAAAAAGTAACATGGTTGTGCAGCAAATTTTTTGTTAGTACTTGAGTTCCTGAGTGTGCAGGTAATGTGATTACAATATTATACACCTGCATCTTTAATCAGTTATTGAAATTTTGTCTGTGAAGACCAAAAATTATTTCAGCAAAACATAAAATAAACTGCACTGGGGGATATGAACTTGGAGGAAAGTGCTGTCTCTTGGTTCAGTCAGTTTATTTGAGAAACTCCAGCTATTCTGCAGAGGGAAAAAATACATAATTATTGATGCAAGCAGTAACTCCCACGTACTTCCAGCTGCCATCCCCTGCCAAGGAGCAGGGGGGCTGTAGTCTCACTTGCACCTGAGGCAAACCTTGGAGCAGGAAAGATATTTCCCTGCACAGCTTCTTATCAGCTCTGGAAGTACCCTCCTTGCAGGCAAATTGTTATGTGCTTCCTGCGTCTTACAGTTCTCCATTGTGCTAAAGCTGCCTTGAACCAACTGCATGGTTCTGTCACACCTACTGCCATGGCTGGAGACACTGTGTTCCTGCCCCACTCCCCTTCACTTCTGTTCATCTCTGGCTTTTGATTTCTTTCAAAAGCTTTTTTTAAAGGTTTGCCTAATTTTCTGCACTTCACTGAGTCTCCTAATCCAGTAACACCTGCTGAGAATATTGTATTGTGCCTGATCACTTATGAATCACTTATGTTATATTGGGAAATACCATTAATGACATTTTCTTCAAAAACTTTATTAAGGCATTTAATTTCTAAATACTTTTAAAACCTCCTGAATTATCTGCAGTCATTTCCCTCATCTCTCAACACAATCAGTCATGGATAATCCAAACTACAACTCACATCCACATCTGGTTTCTTTCCTCAATGAATTTTTCTCAACTTAAAATCACATTACCTCAGAAGTGATGCCGAAAATGAAATGTGAAATCGCCTGGTAACTTTTCTAAGTTTATAACTTATAAAAGGATTACTATACAACTTACAAGGGTTACTATACAACCCTTGTTCTTTTTGCTTGGCTTCATAGAGGTCCACGACTCCATACAGAACTTAAATATCTCATGTTGCCCATTTTTGTTTAAAATATTAATCAATTAATTTTAATAATAAAATTTACTCTTAAGATCACAGTTTGGTTCAAAGACAATTAATACTGCTTCTAAGCTGCTATTTTTTAATTTAAAAATATTTATAAAAATATATATAAATCTTTAGATTTCTGATATTTAGCTATTCCATAGTAGCAGAAAGCCTCATCAACACATCTATTAATCTTTTGAAATAGGTCTAAAAATGTTAGTTCTACGGAACTGATAGACAAGAGCAGCAAACTTAGTAAGGACATGTTAATTGGTAAGTGGAAATGTAGGAACTACCCTTGAAATGAACAAATCTCTATATCCCCTCACTCCACCCCCTAAGGCCTTAGTGTTTGAATAATTTTGGCAAGTATTACTTGAAAATGTTGCCCTATATTGCCATGAGGATATTAAATAACTACAAACACCTGTTTTAATACAGACTCCCCAGGGAAGCAATTTTCTAACACCCTCTTATTTTAAGAGCTCTCCCCAGACATGAGGTAACAACGGTTTCAAAAAATAATAACTGCTCATGAAACTGTCAGCAAGACAAGGCGAGCACTGAGTTTAGTTTTCACTGTTAACTGTGGTCTCACTGGAAAAGGTAAAGATCTTTGACAGTAGGCTTCCAGTTCTCTTATCCTGCTTTAAAGTATTTCCAGGGATGCATTATCCCACTTGTTTGCTAAATGCATTTTTCCTCAACAAATATGTGACTAGTGAGAAAAGAATCTGAAAAGGAAATGCCTTGTTCCCCAGCCAGTGCTCTGTTGGCTGTTACTGGCAGGAACAGCACTGGCAAAGACTTGCCAAGTTGAAAACAAAAATTGTTTTTACAAGATTACTGAGCTAGTGCAGCTGGAAATGCTCTTCAGCACTAGGCAGCTGTCCTTCGACAGTATTGCCAAGAGACATTGTCAGATGTATTTAATATTTGGCAATCATGGCTGAACTACCAGGATTGCAACCCTGTCAGCATTTACAGATCTAGCTCTATTTGAAGTCAGAGGTGACATTCTTACACTTGAAAAATTCTGATTATTCACCAAGACAAAGCTAAGGAACTTGTATGGTGAGTGGCCAAGTTTCTTCCTTGTAATTCTCTTCAGATACAAAAGACTTGGTGATATAAAATCTCCTTGGCAGGTAGCGAGTGGCCTCCTTTTACCATGTCATCGATGCTTCACACATTCCTGCATGAAGGAACACTGTTGCTTTTCATGGCTGCATGCCAAAGCAGTAATTGTAGATCTTTCCTATGCTTAAAATCTTCCCAGGTCAAATTACAAAGGGCTTCCAACAGGCATTGCCTGAAGTCCGTTTTTGGTAAGAGGCAGAGTTCTCTCCTGAGATTGCAGTACCAAGTGCTTTGGTACAATGTATATGCTGCAGTGAAACACCACCTTGCTGTTATCAGGTCAGGCACAAGAAATATGCCCTTAGGTTTATTTCTGTATGCTACAGCTGGATGTGAGTGTCATTACAAGAAGTTGTTGGGTATAGAATTAGAGCAGTACACGTAGCCAAGGGAGGAGCCACCAGTGCTGATCAGAAAAGGCTTGAGTTCTGCTTTTCCTGTGTCCTGGTGTGTCAGCACCACTTGGTGGTGTCTGAAGGGAGCACATGACTGAGGTCATCTGGCTGGATTTCCTAAATACTTCTGAATAACAGCCCTGTATAACCTTGGCTCCAAGTAGACTAGTCCTATAAAAATCTGTATGGGAAGAGTTACACTTCTGCTTAAAAATCAGAGGGTCTGCACATGAGAATACAGCCCAGAAGTGCATTCCTCTATCCTCTGCAAAGACAGAGGGATGCTGGCAACAAGTGAGGAAACTATAGCAGATAATGAAGCTGGGAGATATGAAGTAGTCCTGTGCAAGTAAAAAAGCCCTTGTAACTTTCTCATGATTTTTACTGTACCAAACTGGCATCTCTGAAGAGCAGCAGAAATCTCCTGCCCCTACAGAGCTGAGGGCTAGTCCGTATTACTGTGTGCCACTAGTGGTGTATTAATGCCAGCAGGCTGGGATATAAAGGAAAAATACATAGACAGAAGCAAGATCAGAGTGGCTGATGCTGAGTCACAGCAAAGCTCAGCAGCACCAAAATGCTTAACCTGGGAAGAAATGCTTGGAGCTTTTACTAAATTCAAGGTTTTGTTCCTGCATGAAGCCAGCTAAAAAAAGGCAATTTAGTGTCTTGCAGGAAAAGCAGGCATAGTCAAACCTGGGACAGAAGAAAAAAAGGCACCAGCATGGAGCCAAATCAGCATATTCATCAAAGTTTTCCAATATGTGAAGCAGAGGGAAAAAAACAGTCTGATAACCATCTACTGCTGCAGCTGGCAGGCGCATTAAAACTCACTTTCATTCTACAAAGGGAAACAGAGCCACTGTTTGGTGACTAGCATACTGGATTATTTTCACCTCTAGCTTTGCACACAAAATCAGTTGAAGTGTGGAAAAGAACCTGAGTACAGGAAAGCAAGCCAATACTGTCAACACAGAACAAATGATGCAGTGGTGGCAATAACAGAACTTTTTCTGGAGAGAGGATATTTATGAAAAAAATGTGATTTCCTATTTCAGTAAAGGTGAGTTAGTCTGCAGAAAGATTGTGTGAACTTCCCAGCTCTCAATTACATATTCACACATTTGTAAAGTTCCAGAAACACTTTATTTAAAAATGGAGTTGTAAATGCATATAACAAAATAACATACATAATAAATGTAACAAAAATAAATAAGGAGAACATGTCCATACAAAATAATAACATAGTAATGCAAAATGCTTATTACACAACATAAAGGTAAAAACGCCTGAAATAACACAAACAGAATCTCGTATGAAGAGCCTGCACCTTTAATCCTTCCTAGCCATTTCCTACTTTCCACTTGAATCTGCAGAAAAATTATGTTCCCAAGCATTAAACAAAAGAAGGAATTATGGTGATGTTTTGGTACACTCAATTTTCAATACTTAGCTCTAGTTTCCATCTATTTTTGCCCTTCTGCACCTTCAAAAAGTTTTCCTGTAGCCTCTGTAAACTAGTCATTCAGGCTCCCAAGGTTAGCTGGAGTAGAGCATATTGAGTCATACATGAAGACTGTTTGCTTTTAATTTTTTTTAAAGAAAATATGAAATCCATTATACAACAGATTAGTGGTTTTGTTTTTACATCTCTACAAAAAAAGTTTTTGCATCTTTATTAACTGGTCCAACTTTTACTGATTTCTGAAAGCCTGTACAATTCAAAAGCGTACAGAAAGTAGGTTTTTAAAAACAAATCTCATATAGGATTATTGCTGAAATATTAAAGACCATTTCATAAAAGCTGCAAAACTGTATCTTTAACCTTAATATATAGAGACTGATGCAAACATAAGAAAATTCCAGTCTATTAGTTACATTTAACAGAAAAAACATTCCTCCAAATTACAGTGTTCTGGAAATACAAAGTAATTTACTTTAATTTTTTTCATTATTTCCAAATGTTAAGTTACTGGGACAACTGATAAGGAAAATAGGCTTATATAGGAAACTTTAAATAGACTTGCTTTTCAGTGGTATAAGCAAAATGTCCATGTTAGCAGTCGTCATCCAGAATCCTTTTAAATATGTAAGACAGGGACAGCTTTACTAGCAAGACTACAGGAAAATATACAGAAGCAAATAAAATCATTTGCTTGGGAGTGCATCTATCGATCAAACAAATCATGACAACTCTACTTCCAAGTTCCCTAAAGAAAATTTTACATCTCATGATCATTCCAAATAAAGAGTAATTTCTTCTGTAAGCTTAATTTGCATTTGGATTGTGAGAGCCCATTTGCCTCAATATGCTTTAATATGTTCCACACTACTATATGTTCAAATTTATTTCCTAGTTAGTTTCAACAAAGATTTGGACAGAAATGAGATATGAAATACTTCTACTTTCATTAACATCAAAAAGACTTTTGAGGAAGATCAAAAAGTGCCAAATAGTTTATTCAGAAAGTGGATTAAAACACTGTAATGATAATACAAGGACAGTATTATCAGTTTGCTATTTACACCAAAACACTGCTTGCTGTTCAACGATATCGATATGTTCACCTACCACTCCCAGCAAATCTTAGTGCAAACATAATATGTGATCTTATTTGTAAACCCCAAGACAATTTACGCAGCAACAAGGTTACATAAACCACAGAACTGTTTGAGATTTTCCAGTACATGAGAATGAATGCTATCTGAAATCTGTCTTACTTTTGCAGTAATGTGTCATTGTAGTCCAAGATAATGTTTCCTATATAAATCATCTAATTCAGAATCAAACATAACTGTTCAACAGTTCTGTACAAGCTTTAGAGGAGGAAGTCTGTTCATCAGAGCAGCTTGGCAAAGAGATTGGGGTTTTCAGTAAATGTTAGACTGCTTGCATGGCTTTTAAAAAGAAATAAATCTATTAAGGGAAAACTGCTGATATAATAATTCTTTTGCAAAGCACACAACCACAAAGGGCAAACCTGCCACAATCTGCTTTCCTACACTGGTATCTATGCATATCTTTATGATTTGAAAAGTATTTGTGTGACAATCAAAGCATCACAATTAAAGAAAACTGGTTTAATAAAACAACTGCTGTTTGACCAAGCCTTTTTTTTAATTATAAAAACAAACATTATAAGTTTTCCTTGATTTCTAAACATTCCACATGAAAGGCTTTTGTATCAAACACTGAGATGTCACTCACGCAGGGTGGCATCTTCTTCTTCCCCATCTGGGTTAAACCTATTGAAATGTATGCTGAAATCTGCCTCGGATTCAGCATTTTCCAATTCGGCTGCCGCAGGGCCGGTGGCGGGACGAGCAGCCCGGGCCTCGGGCTGGCAGTTGGGCTGCGCTGCCGGCCGGGGGCCTTGGCAAACAGGGCTGGACTTGGGCTTCGGCTGAGCTGCCAGGATGGGGCTGGCGAATCCCAAGTTGCTCAGAGCATCCAGGGTACCATCAGGGTCAATCATGGCATTAATTGCTAAGCAGTCATGAAGAGATGAGAAGGATAGGGAAAAAGCCATAAAAAATACAATTTTCTGTTACTATAAAAATATGGAAATCCTTATCTCACACTTTTATTTTTATGATGACAGATGTGAGTTTTTATGTGTGCTGCCCATGATAAAGAAATGGTGTATCCAACACAGATGTCAACTGATACATGTATTCAAAATCAGTTACATGTATTAAAACTTTAGATGAAATAAAACTGCACAAACTAAACATGAACTGATCTGTGGACAAGAAACAGAGATGATAAACCATCTATGATTAGGTTATAGAGACAGAAGGATGGTTTTAATTTAAGTGGCTTTTTCCCCTGATGTTATCATTATATTATGCTTTGTTCCACCCCACTCCCAGAAAAAAAACATTGTTGCTGATTCCATGATTGAATGAAATTTGTATAAAAGAGCAGTCATTTATCCACACAGTGAGGGCAAACTGAAGTACCCAGAACCATTTCATTTTATTATACTATTAACATATGTGTAACATTTAACAGAACTTCTCTTTTTTATTTCCAGATATGTACTAACATTTATCACTGATTTGTCTCTAAAGGTGGTTAATGACTACTCTTGAAAAATTCTTTTTAAAAACATGATTTTATCTCAGATTAAATCTGAATACTAAAAATAAAAAATATAGGAAATTTACAGCTAACAAAATGATGATAAGCATGGACCACTAATCCTATATAAAAAGATATGATCACTCTTCTGCTTTAAAAAAAAAAGCCATGTTTGTTTATCAAATGTATCAGCAATTATAGTGTAACTGATAGCAGTTATAGTATAACTGTACATAACTGATATTGTATTAAATATATTTTAATAAATCACAGTAACTTTGTTTCATGTTATATATATACAGATATGGATGTCTATTAAAAATTGAAGCAAGCAACCACAGAAGAGAAAAGTGAAAAAAGATTTGTACCTTGCAGCTGCTTCTCAACTCGTTTCAGCTCCTGTAAGATTGACGATATTTCCTAGAAAAGAAACAACCATGTTTCATTATCATAGAAGAGACTGGAAGAGACCCTTAAGCTTTTAAGTCCAGCTGTTAACCCAGAACTGCCACTGTAGCACTTATTCCACTAAGCCATCACCCAGTGCCAGATCCAGGTGCCTCCTAAACACCTCCAGGGATGGTGACTCCACCACCCCCTGGGCAATCTGTTCCTGACCTGACCTCTTTAACAGTGAAAAATATTTTTCTAATATCCTATCCTATCTATCCTATCTTCTCTCTCCCAGCTTGAGGCCATGATGGAAAAATAAAGGAAATTTTCAGAATGGAAAAATAGATTTAAACTACCTCTCAGGAGTGAACAGTCCCACTCCCAAACATGTCCAATTGCATTATGCTACTTGGATTGTCCCTCCTGGCATCAGGAACATCTGTGCTGGTGGGTGGCAGTGCTGGAGGCTGGAGAGCCAGATCCCAGTGGGAAAGCCAGAGCCCTCTGCACTGACTGCCTGCTCCCATCCCCAGGGCCTCATTCTGACCCTTGCCCATCTGCCTGTGCCCTCTGCTCAAGCACAGACACCACAGCTCTGCAGCGATCAGGCAAAGTAACAGCAGACCTTGAAAGGGAAGTTCCAGGATAAACTCAGTACTAAATGGAACAGAGTCATTTATGAGGGTGTAGAGAAGTGAGTCAGACAGTGAGATGACTGCATCAGGGTTCTGTCCCCATGAGACCTTGTACAGCACCCCAGTGCTGGGGCCACAGCTCTCTGCCTTACAGATTTTTCTCCACTGTGCTGCACTGCTTGCTAACACAGTCACAGCCACAGCAATGCACTTCGAAACGCAGCAACCATTAAATGTTACCACATCTAATGCTGTAGGATCACAGAGTAACCTGAGCTGGAAAGGACCCACAAGGATCATTGAGTCCAGCTCCTGGCCCTGCACAGGACAGCCCAAGAATCACTCCAAGAATCAAGCCAAGAGCCTGAGAGCATTTTCCAAGGGTTCTTGAACTCTGGCACTCTTGGTGCTATGACCATTTCCTGAGTAATCTCCCTGGCTATAGAATTAGCATATTTATATTAGTATAAATATGTAAATCCTACAATTGAAGAATCCTACATGGAAGAATAGTTAACCAAGTTGCTGAGAAGAGCTGTCAGTGGTATTCTAAAGCTGTGAATTTTCAAAAGCACTGATTTCAGAAAACCATTAATCCATTTCAGAAAGCTGTTCTGTACTAAGTAGTGTGATTTTCACGGAAGGCAAAGAGATTGATTATCTTTACAAAGTCATTATCTTTAAGCAGATTGCACATCTGAGCTGGACATAAATGCTCCAAGGACAAAACAAACATCACTTGCAACTGTCCTTTCTTAACTTTTAATGTTCTATGGTAAAAGAAGGCACTGCATTTGAACAACAAATTGCTCTGAAAACTAAGCAGAAACTTGAAAATCAGTGCCTATACAAAAAACCCCTGAATAACCCTTAAACTTTCAAGTAGTGTGAGATGCTTTAATAGATTGAAAAAAAATCAGTAAAATGGTGAACTTAGGAATAAATGTACAACTAACCTTTTTCTTTTTTTAAGAATACCTTGACCCTCCACAGGGCATTTCGAATATAAAACACTAAATTTGGATCTTATTTGGAGTTACATTATTATTATAATATAACTCCTTATATTATAATATTTCAAAAATTAGAAAATTCCATGAGGAACCTGATTAAAGTTTTGAAAAACCTAACAAAAACTATCAGCAAATCTACTAAATTATATTACTGAGTTACTAATTGTTGCTCTTGATAAATACACCATTCTTCAGAAATTACAGGCCAAGTCCTTTCCAGGAAAAATCAGTGTGGAGGAGTTTACTAACTGATGATGAGCTAACAGAGAAGTTCTAGCCTGTTCAATGTCAGAGGAAATGTATTCACATTTGTGCAGTTTTCTCTCCCACAGAAAACCCTGCCTCTGTAAACAGGTATTTTTAACAGCAGACTCTGCAGATGGATAATGAAGCTGGGCTCTGCCTGCTGTCTCATGCAAGGATGTTTCTCAAACCCTATGCTCGTGTTTAGAAGCAGAAGAGAAGGGTACTGAGACACAACGTGTGGTCTGTCCCCTCACAGTCTGGTCTTGAAATGGCCTGAATTAGCCTATAAACCATAGCTGATTGCTGTAATTAGGCTATTACATAAAACAGCTGGAGTGCTAGTGGGCAACCTATGGTTACCACTTCCAGACAAAGCCAACAGGATTGTTTTTCACTGAAAAATCCTTTTATTGCAATGTGTCTATGGATTATTTTCATCACATGCATTAAAACACAACAATTTCTCTAAATATTAATAACCAGTATTACTACTGTTAAGTATTACATATTAAGCATTAATGATTAGTAGGTAAACTAGGTTTAAGACTGTAAACCAAGTTCATTCAAAAGCAATCTAACATTAAAACTAATGGTTGTTACCTTTTGTTAAGCAAACATACTGATGGTCTATGGATAGTTTGAATCCCTTTAACTGCATTCTTAATCTGAAAATTTCCCTTGAACAATTACTTGTTTCTTAATGAGACAGTAAGAAAGTAATTACTTACTAAGACAGTAAGTCTTAGTAATTACTGAAGATTAGGTTTATTCTTGAAACATACTTAGTGTCTAAATAAGGTTTTTTAAAGATTTTTGCCCTTATGTCACTGAAAACACCAAATTCCTCTACTGATTACTTAGCCATGAGATAAGCAACATAATCAGTCCCAGAAAAGGTAACTATTCATACCATGCTTGATGTTTTCACAATAGGAACTTCACTTTCAGCTCGTAACTTGTTTTCAATTTCTTCCCAATTTCTGTCCTTGTCCTTAAATAATATTCTAGAAGAAAGAAATCCAATAGTATGTTTAAAATAGAAAAGAAAACCCACAAAATAATCTGAAAGATTAAATAACATGATAAGGAGTACTAAATGAAAAGAAAATATCAAAACCTGAAACCTGACAGAATCTAACCATACAGTTTAAATTTTCAGGGAAGCATACTAATTTCATGATTTTCAGCAAAATCATTATTATTGAAACTAAAATGGCAGTTCTGTAGCTAAATATTTGCTTATGGTACATATACAGATACAGCTAGTTCTTTCCTCTAGCACTGACATTTTTTTTGAAAGCCAACTATTTTACTGTAGTGAGAAAATCCCCCATTAATACTGCATTTTACAATAACAGCAAAATATAAGATAAAGGAATTCAATTTTTACCTTTGTATTTTATATGAATAAAAATTAAAATGCTTTAGGAAATTTAAAAAATGCATTTTCTCAAAAATATTTTCATTAAAAAGTCTCAATATGTATGTACATTTTATATATATATGTGTGTGTGTGCGTGCGTGCGTGTGTTTGTTCTAATAGTATGAGTATCACTTGTATGAATATCACTACATGTTTAAAGTCCCTTGTTATTGTAAAAACCCAAAGCCCAGTGGGAGATGCTCATCTTTTATGTTTTGCTTCCCTGCTTGATAAAATTTTTGTTTTTATTGTCATATAATAAACAGAAATTAAACTTTCTCCATTGGTGCAATTGGAAAAGAAAAGGAAAAAAAAGCAATGTGCAGATATTTAAGGTCTGTGAAGTAACACCATGATGACACAGAATCCACTTCTTCTCTAATAGGTATTTAAAAGTTAAAAAGTTCAAAAATAGCTGCAGTAAAACTGCTAAACAAACCAAGCACACAATTCCAAATAATGGTCAAAGAGCAGTATATTTAAAAGAAGCTATTATTGTAGCTAGGTCTCTGAGGAAATAATTTTTAAGTTGGAAGTTCACGGTACAGTGCATGTCTTTATGCATGTCATAAAGACTAAGAATTTGTAAGAAAGCTGTGAGCCTTAGTACTGCATTTCTGATCACCTTCCTTCAGTTCTGCATACCCTATGGGGAATTTCATTCTCCATTATTATCCTGTCA
Source organism: Ammospiza caudacuta (assembly GCF_027887145.1). NCBI lineage: Eukaryota > Metazoa > Chordata > Aves > Passeriformes > Passerellidae > Ammospiza > Ammospiza caudacuta. The sequence goes on from NC_080595.1 coordinate 35,753,566, forward strand.
GGATTATCTAATTTTGCAAAATATGTACCCTGCCTTATTTTATCAGTATACAGATGTTGGTGACAGACAACTCATCCAGAAGTAGCTTAAACCCTTCTATCTTTGAGGTCTTCACTCACTGCTGCTTTGGAATGTATTTATGTCAGAGGTTTCACTGTGAGGAAGTGCTACTTCGATGACAAAAAGTCATGGGATGGAGGCAAGTGTCACCTTCTGCCAGACTTGGGTTTATTCACGTACAAAGCATACAAGGAGTAAACATTAATACACACTTTTTCTTGGAGAAGGAATAAATAAATAAACTAAAAGGAATCAGAAGTGCAGTGAAGAAAGCAGGAAACATGTTAAGGGCATAACCAGGGTCATCATCTTTTGAAAAAGTTCATCATCAGAGGTCTGGCAAATTTTTCATGTTTTGGCAGGGAGTGAAAAAACTTGCAAAGCCATACAGCCTGGATACCAAAGATTTCAGATACAATGGAAAATTTAGTACATGCTTTTCATTGAGGAGTTCAAATACACATTTTAAAAAAAGAAGAAAATAAAGCAGAGACAATGAAGTCCTTTACAGGATCATAATTTTTAAAAAAGCAACTTCTGGAAATATTTATTCAGTATACAGACAATCTTATGCAGCTATACTTTCTCTAATATAATAGCATTTATATCACCTGGAAATCAGCAAGAACATAGAAAATAAGGCTTTATTTAGCAGTAAAGAGCACTAGCAAAAAAAAAACAACAACTATTGTGATATTGTGTGATATTTTTATTTACCTTCTTGCCATGTTCTGTTAAAATAATTCTATCCTGATGTATGTGATTAGTGCCTTTGCTTCTCTATGTGGTGTTTTTAGAGCTAATGTTCTTCTCTTCTAAAATTTGAAAGGTTCTCATTTCATTATTGGTCACTTTATTAAAAAAGAATGGAACAAAATGAAAGTGTTAATTAGAAATTTTGAAACTTTTATTATGTAAACTATAAAGTGGACAGCCAATTTGTTTTTAATATAAACTCAGGACGCTGATTTCCTTTTTTACTTTATCTTTTTGAACACTTCATTTAGCTATTTTAAACTTCCTGGGGGATCATCATCTCTGTCTTCTTTGCCATTCCCCTTTCTAACCATATTTTTCAAGTTAAAATAATATATTTATAAATGCCAATTGCCGCCTTCTCTTGCTTTTCCCTGCTTTCTGAGGCAAACCTTACTTGATTGTGCTCAATCCCCATTTTTCTTTCAGCACACTTTGCAAGATGCCCAGCAAAAAGGCTTATTAATGGAAGTTTACTGCATTTTTATAGAAAAAAAAAATCCCCTTTCTTTAAGTATGCATAAAATATTTGTAGGTATGCTTGTATTTATATCATACATGAGCACATTATTATTGCATTTATTAGTAGCTGACTTGCTTTTTAAGATCAGAAAATTAATCAGAAATGTGTAAGATCTCAATTTAACATTAACTGTTAATCACCAGTAAAAACAACACACAAAATTCCTTAGAATAGGATAATTAAAATGAGTTACAGGCTTTTAAATAATTGATTCTTCACTTGGTGATACTTTTCCTACTAGAAATAGCAGGACTAGAAATGGCAGTTAACCTACAGTTTTAACTAATTTATATAGATTATTATTTTTCTTTTTGATTTCTATGGCCAAATCTTTTCTGGTAATCCCATGAGAATAGAATCTTCAGATATATTAGTATTTTGCTACTTTCACTGGTTACATCACCCTATTCTGACATACATTTTTGTTGTTTCATCTGTCACTCATCTAATATTCCAATATCTGACACTTCCTAAAGAAACCAATCAATTACAGACCTAATACTTTCTCACATTCAGAAAATTATGCATTAAGCCAAAGACTTCTTATTTTTAAGTTATTAATGGCACAACGACATAAAGAAGATAAGAAATATACAACCCTGAACTTTGTATTAAGAATTTACTTTTATTCTTGTCAACCAAAGTGGTCACAACTGGTTTTACACTCACATATTCAAGTTAAATGGAACAAGTAGAGCAATATATTACTATTATTGACAAGTCTACACTTCTTCTAAACTACTATGACATCTTATGAAGGAATCTATTGAAGCAGGAATTTTCAATTGAAAATGAGAGGTGGCTACATCTGTTGTTTTACAAATCAACAGGGATCACGTTGTCTCCAGAGCAAGCTGTTTTTCAGAAGGATTTACTGAAACAGCTCTCCTCTGTCCAATTAGATTTCTCTTCCTAAAATGCAAAATCCCTACAACAACGTGGCAAATCTATAGGGCCCAATGTTAAAGTTCAGCAACATTTTAACCTTATCTTTTAAGGAAGGGAGTTTTACAAGACTTGCACAGAGGCTGGGTAGATTTTATACAGTATTGCATACGTTGGAAGAGCTCCTCTGCTGGATGCTGTTCTGTCCATGTAAACTTTCCTGATATTTCTCTTCACATAAAGTGAAATAAACAGAAGGAATAATGGAAAAAGTATTCATTCCAAATCCTTCTGAATGCTAAAAATGCCATAGGTAACAGTGCTTTTTTAAAACATAAGCTTCTACTATGTACATTTCCTCTGTGATTATTATATATATTTTTTTTACCACTGGGAATGTTGATGGGAACAGACATTTTCAGCAATAACAGCATTTTTTAACAACCCACCTGATTTTGCCAGCTGTTTTGTCTATGGATTGTCTTATCTTGCGAGAAAACTGGAAGACTGAGGACAACAGCAAACTGTCCCCCATAACCTGCAATAAGTTTTTAATAAAAAAGGATATTATTAGTTCAATAGTAACAACTCCACATATTTTGGTATCTTTAATTATAAAAAAATCTTGCTTATGTTTTAGATAGCATCATATACAATGATATTTGAACATTTTGCCGATAAAATAATACGTATTTTTTTCAAATATTAATGCCACCTGCTAGAGGTAGGAAAGGCAGGATAATGTCTAGAATATTAAGTGGGGACATAATTGCAAAAGCTTAAAATTGACACATTCTTAGAGAGAATCCTGTGGTGTGCTCACTTCATCTCTGCTCCAAGTCCTTCTGCGGGTAATTGTTGGGGGATCGAGGGCCTCTGTCAGCTGAGGTCTGGCATCACTAGGCCGACCATTCCCTTCCGGGGGTTTCGCATGCACTATTGGAGGGATTTTTCTAAAATTGAGACTTTCATCAAATACTCGGTCCACCAACTGCGGGATAAAAGAAAAACGAAGTTCATGAAATCTACTGGACACATCCAAAAATCAGATTACTGGGGTTTTTTCTCCCGAAACAGTTTCTAAGATGTCTATCAAATAATAATCATTCTGCTGTCTTCTATAGTATAAAATGATGCATCTCTTATGTAAAAACATCTTGTAGAAATGAACAAGATTTGGGGTTTTTTTTTAAATGCTAGACATACATGGCAAATTTAGGCTACCCCACTGAAATTTTGCTTATGGGCAGGTAACATAATAGCTACCTATAAACTGGTACTGAATAATTTATTTCTTTGATTAATGGAACATATCTGTGGAATTGAGAAGAGTACTCCAAGATTTAGGGTTTTTTGCCAAATAAGTCATAGTGTTACAGAAAGACTTACACTACCTAAAGGAGATACTGCCACCTGCAGTATGTACACAATGCATTGTATATTCTGAAGAAGAAAATAATTATTTCATGATAAAAAAATTTGGAGTGATCTAATTGGATCTGAGAAAAAGAGCATTTTACTTCTTTAAAGTTTAACCACAATCTATGAGACTTAAACCCAAAATCTATGTGAGTGCATTTATAATTTTTCTGAGTACCCAGCTCACAGATTTCTTATTGCTGTTTATATCTTTTTTTCCACAGAAAGAGACAGAATTAAACTAACCACAGTAAACTAGTGTATTAACCAAAATTTATGCACACAAAAATGAATAAAACACATTTTGAAAGGAATACTATGAAAAAAAAATGCATTAAACATTTACAACACATTATTATGGTGAACTGTAACATGGTAGAAAGTGATGACTTAAATTCAGATTAACACGTTTACCAGCATTAGACCTGTGATGATTACTAGAAAACGTTAGTCAATATATTCATAGAACAGCACACCAGAGGTAGGCAAAGAAAATAAGAATTATTAGAAGCATAAAGCAAACTTATTTAAAGGCAGTTTTTGACAATGTTATCAAGAAAGAAAGTCTAAAGTTAACTGATGGTACCTAAGTATTTCAATGTTCAGAAGATGAAAGTTTTATGTCACCTGTGAAAAGAGGGACTTTTTAATTTTTAATAGCTAAACAAAGAATTAAATGTATACATTTATATATAGTTGTGCATACACACTAGTGTCTTTAAATGCACTTAGATACCGTCCAACAGTATCTAAGGCTACAGACAAGCAAAAAACAAATAACTACCTTGTCCTATGTTTCGTGGAAAAAAAGAGACAGACAGATAGTATGCATCCTTTTGACAGGCTATGTTCACAAAATAACTCCTGGGTTGTTTGTTGAAATGTAAAGGAACTTCAAATGAAAAAAAAAAAGTTGAGATCATGCATACGGGTTGAGTGGAGGAACTAAAAAGGCTATGCAAAATGCTAAAAGCAAAAGAAATAAAGAAAAGGAAGAACCTTATGCATTTCTCCATGAAGATCTCCTACCTCTTCTCTAGTGTCTATGGCAGAGCCAGGGGTGGTGGCAGCAGTGCTTACTGTGGTACTGGGGGCAGTGCCTGATGAAGTCACTGAATCTATCTCTCCTGCTACATCGTTGATTTCCCGTGCGATGAGAGCCAGATCTTGACTGATCCTAGTAATAAAGAGAGTGTTACATTCACCCCTACAAACACTTTTGGGCCAGTAGAGCCCCATCTGCAGCCTTTGAGGTTGTAAGTTCAAGTTCCTGATGACAATGCTATGAAAAGCTGCATGCCTTTTAAACAGAAAGCTTACTTGTAGAGCCATAAAAGCAAATTTTGACTGAAGCTTTTAACAGCGTGCCTTTCTAGAGGAAGAAGGTGAAAGGTGATCTCAAAAGACAGAGTATCCTTGTTTTCTTCCTAGGATTCAGACAGATACATGCAATGTGCAGTATATCCAACACAGAGGATGCACAAGAAATATGCTGAAAATACTGCACAGATGAGCTGTATAACATGGCAGTAAATCTGAAATGCTCAGAAATCATTTAATTTGTACCTTAGTTTGCCTACTTGAAAAAAAAAGTTTTCAGGACTTCTGAACTTCTAGCAGTTCCTCACCTCACTCAGATCAAGCTGCTTATGGGTCTGAAATTCCAGACCAATACCCTAAATCCCCAAATGTAATCAAGAAATATTTTCAGTGGCAAAAATACAACATACCTTTAAAACCTGGGTATGATAGCATTACAAAAATACAGCTGAATTCTCAGCCAAAGAGTTCTTTTCTTTGCTTCTGATTCAGCACTTCAAAAAACCAGCTTTGCTCTGGCTTGCTCTGCTTGCGCTACACCTCCCCAGAACACCCCAAAAGGAGGGAACAAGACAAAAAACCCCACAAAGCAAAAGCTAAAAGCCATTATGGCATCCTGAATCTCCAGCTTGGATCACGGATTTGAGAAGAGCAGACTGCTAAGTGATCCCCTTTCACACTTCTGCCTGACAGCACCGAAGGCACAGAGGGTGACAGTGCCACTTCTCCGCCACCGAGGACTCGGTGACACTAACAGCGCCCGCTGCTCAAGTGGAAGGAGGTGCACAGCCACGTGACAGTGACACACCCTGGGCTCCACACAGGTTGACTGCTCAAGGTGAGCTTCCTTCTGCTCTTAATTTTCACTTTGTCTTCAAGTCAAAAACAATGGATACCACTGCCCTACAGATAGCTTAAGATAAAGTGAACAGAATTTCAACTAGAAAGGCAAACATAACTAGAGAAATTTCCAGCCAAATTCCAACACTGGATTTTGTGGCTAATCATCAGCAATCCACAATAAAGTATATTATATAATAAAATATATTATACACGTATAATTGGAAGAAGGCTGTAGACAAATACATGGCAATTTACACATGCCATTCAAAGTCAAAAATTCTTAGTAGTACACACCCTAAAAGAGCTACTTCTTTAGTGTCATACAATCATCTAACTTTTTCCTTAAATAGAAAAGTTGCTACTATTCACATTTGATTTTCTGGGACAAATTCTGGTATTTAATGTGTAGTTGTGAAGAAAATAAAACCAGGATACTTCAATTATCAGCAAATTTTTCAGAAGAGAAACGTCATTAAACACCATAATCAAAAGTAGCATCTATTACTGAAGACTTAACTCTTCAAAGAAATCAGCAATGTTTCAGCATGACACAACCACTTCATTTGAGTTCTTAGCAAGAAATCAAAATTGCATGAAGTGTCAGATCCCTATATAAAAATTAACTCAAATGAATCCCAGAAGTATCAGGACAAACAACTCTAACATTGATGGCAAAAACCAGATAATTATCACAGTCAAATATCAGTCATGTGAACAAAATCTGTAATAATTTTCCATGTGAAAGTAAGCTATAGTCCAGTACTCAATTACATTCCTGTATAGAAACAATATAGAGCAGTAAACGAGAAGCACTGTGAAAAAGAAGATTAGAAACCAGCTGTGAGCTGAGCCTGACTTATGAAGTTTTCAAGTAATTCTATGTTAACTTTCAGAAGCATACATTTTTGCTTAAGTACAAGTATATTTTGTGTAATCAGGGACAAGAGACTGAGGCTCTAGGTGCACACTATTTACTCTACTACAACTGTAGGCTGCCTTGCAGATCTCTACTGCTTCCTGCATCAGACCTAGCAGACATACAAGGCAAATCAATTCACAGAGGCAGAACTAATAAACCTCAAATTCCCTAAATCCCTCAACCCACTCCAGGAAATACTGCTTTAGATTCACTTGGTGAGCAGACTCAGGCAGCTACACAGCTACAAAGGGAACAGACTCAGCTTCCAGCACATAGGATAAGGTGAGAACACATGGCTTGGGATGGAGAGAGCATGACCACCTTTCCAAGCCTGGAACTCTAGTTCTTATTTACCTGCAGTGAAAGAATACCCAGTGTTAGAAAAAAATACGGAGAAGGAAATAGGAATACTTCTAAGATATCTGTAATAGTGATAAACTGCTGGATTACTAAAAACATTTTTATGCTTAGTCTGCTATGTTACACTTCCTATACTGAGTCAGTGGATTTTGTAACAATACTTTAACATCCTTCAATAAAATTTTTGTGAAGCTCCCATTATTCCGAGGGTGTAAATTCCCTCCATGTCAAAGTGCTTTAAATCAAGTTTAGTTATTCCAGGAAGTTTCTCTAAATACCTCTTTCAGATTTTCAGTTTTATTAACATCTGTAAATCCTGAAGTCTGTGAAAAGTGCATACTGTGGCAGTCATGGAGTCATTAAAACACAGTATGATGGTAACACAGATGCAATTAAATGTTTGCTATACGGTTTCTACACTATTTTCTGCTACACATGTATTTTATGAAAGGCTTATCCTTACAATCTAATCAGTTATTCAACAACAACAAAAATAAATCAACTAATTTTAATGAGAGCATATAGCCATCTTAATTATTTTAAAACTCTGAGTAGAGTTGAAGGGACCTTGAACATAGGGGCTGGACTGATGGCTGGGAGGGAAAAAAAAAACAGGGTAGGCAATAATAGAGCCTATGGTTAGCAAGGGAATAGGAGCAGAGACAAAAAGTTTTTTATAGAGGACAGAAGCTAAAATTAAAGCCAAGGGAGCAAAAATGTGAATCACTACAAAGATATGGAGACACAGAAAGGATGAACTAGTGACCTACAGCAAATGCACTCAGCAGAGGCTAAAACTGGTATTGGAAGCAGTGACAACAGATGAGAGTAACCTGGAATTTCTCAGATGCTAAATGCTACTTTTCTTCACCTTAAATAAGCTCATTTAATGCAGGTTGTGTAAAATCTCAACATAAACCTAAAAATTTAGAAGTACTGATTTGAGCCTCTCAGGAATTCAACTGAAAATAAAGCTGAAGACATAGGATAAGTACACAGCCTTTAAAACAAATTTTAAAGCCAATACATAAATGTAGGAAAGAGTAAGAATCCCAAGGTAAGAGAAAAACCTGCAAACCTAACCATCAAATGAATTTAGACTGAATCATCGATTATGTCCAGGTTCAATCTCTCTTAGATGGGCAAAACATATCAAAAAGTTTCACTGAAGTAGAGCTTCAGCAGTACTGGTTATCAGGAGGAACTAATATGCTATGGCTATCAATTATTTTTCCCATATACACACAGTACACAGTCCTCCCTATAGCCATCTCTAACTTTACACTTCTGAAAAGAAAGAGATTTTCTAGGAAGATTATTTTGAAAATGTTTATTTCATTATTTGTCCAGATACTATGAGACTCCCTTAGGCATATTCTGTGTGTCTCTCAGGTCACTACATCTTCCCTTTGTACAGATCACAACAGAAAAACAAATGTTGAAAAATATTACCAAAATCAGGAAACAAAAAATAATTAATCACACTAAGCAAAACACTTCCACAGTATTAAGAAAATACTCTACACTATTAAAACTAATCTTAAAAGGAAAACATATTTCTTGTTTAGGCTTCCAAATTAAGTTCTGTGAAAATCTTTGGAACCTGAACACTGACATCTAAGTGTCAAATAAAATTTACATGCTTGTGCAAGCTCTCTGAAGTTTTCACTGCTGGGTGTTGCATGATATGGCAAAAATTGGTTACCAGAATGTGCAACTAACTTTGCCTTGGTTCACCTGAAGCAGAGTAGTGCCAGCAATGACAGAGGTATTGAGATACTAATCTCATGGACTTGCAACAAAAGAAAAATTCCTTTTTGGTGAATACGCATGACTTAAATCAGAAAGTACCTAACATGAAATAATGTCCTGATAAATCAAAATGAAAATGAGAACATGGTCTCTCACATTCCAAAGCTTACTTTTTTCTCTCTCTGTCACCTGTGATTGATCTGAAATTTTATCTCAATATGTAAAGGTAGTACAAAATCACATACACTTCAGCCTTGGGAAACCAAGTACCTCTGCAAGTCCCAATACTGCAACTGAAAGTTCATCTTCTGGGATTTGGCTATCATAAATCAGAAGTTACTATCAATTTCCGCTAAAAAGAGATGCGCTGGTGATGTGAGTGTTCTGCCTGCCAGACACTTCTCTCGTAAGAAGAATTTTAAGTAACCCATTCAGTGAGTGAAGGAAAGCAGTAAGGAGTGACAGAGCGAATCCATCAGCTCCCTTTGTCCTCTATGTGCACCTGGGTACAAACTCTGCTATTCTGGGAGCACTCCTTTCAAACCAACCTTGCAATCTCTTCCCGGTGGGCAGTCCAGTCACGAATGTAGTCTTCCTGCTCCTTTATCCTGTGCTTGAAGGTGTTGCTGCTTTGAGCTGCTGTCCCAGCGCTCTGCAGGCGCGCGGTTTTCAGGGCTGGAGAGGTACGCAGACGGGCATGTTTAGGGGAATTACGGTTTGATCCGAACTCATCTTCTGAGGTGGAAGCATAATCTGTAGGAAAGCGCCTCCATCTTGCACTTACTAAATTAGTTTAATTATTAAAAAAGAATTATTATGGCGTCTTTAATAAGAGAAAACAGCATTATTTCAGTAACATCACAAAAAATACACAGCTATTTATTATCCATCCCCAGGTACCTCACAAAAGGTTTATTTACTACATCTTTAAAAGAAAGCTATTTGTGTTAAATAAAAATATTGATTAATAAAAACATAAAACTAATGCTCTTTGTATAGTGATGAGTAAAGTAAGATGTAAAAGCCAGTGACTGTGTATGAGCTCAAACTGTATTACAAAACAAGGGCCCAATTCATTAACATTTAAGTATATAGTCAGATTGCACTTTTTCTGCAGATTTTTTCCCAAATTTCATTCAAGGTTTATGAATACACAATAAAGAAAATGAAGAGATATGAAGGAGGGATGGAGCTGGCACCAAGCCTGGAATGCATGCTTACATAAGGAAAGCATAAAATTCCTAGATGATGGGTAGGTCTTTTCCAACCTTAATGATTCTATGCTTATGTGTTTAGTACAGAAAAAGAATATATAAAATTATTATATGCAAATCTGCAGAACATCCATAAGAAAAGCAGCCTCAGAGAAAGAAGTAAATATTCTGACATGCAGCACACAAAGCATTATACAGCCATGTTGGTGAGGACAGCCTGAAGTACAGGAGAACTGGAACTAAGTAGGAGACTCTTGTCCCCTTATGAATTACTGAAATCTAGAAAATGGATCTCAGGTGTGCTGTCCTCAGACCTTTCCAGCAGGAAGAGACACCACCAAGTGTAAAGAAATCCTCATCACCACAGCCTGCTAAATTGTTGCAGGGGATTTAATACCCCAAATTTATTGACATTCATGAGGCTCTGTAAGTACTGCAGAAAATGAAGTAAGTGTGTGACCACCTATTGCTGATTGAAAAATATAGAACCAAATGATGTAAATTGGTTTTTAGTATTAAAAAATTCAAGAACTAATAATGATTTCTCCTGATACATTAAAAAATGAACATTACAAATGAAGTATACACTAATATGAATTTAAGTAACAAATAATGGAAGTAATTTTTGCATAATGCAAAGATTATGGTATGTAGAATATGACATTGGTGAATAAGCTTACATCCCTTCCCTCATACAAATAATGAAGTTTCAACTGCTGAAAACAAACATGTGCTGGTGCAATTTTTTCAGGTTTAAATATGGGTTTCAAATGATTTCTAGTTCTACTTTTTTAAAATTTTCTAACTTTATTGTAGAAAGTAACAATGCCTCTCCAATCACTTTCTGATCTCTTTTTTGGAGGCTTCAAAGTTATTTGATCTTAGGGAAATAGAACATGAGCAGAAAAAGTACATTTTCCCACCAACAGCATGCAAGCAATGTGTGACCAAAGTCCAAAGAGATTTATGAGTTGGGCCCACATTTTTTTCATCCATTTTTGTTTAAATTCTTTTTCCCAGTTCAAATTATAGTCTTTAAAATAATTATAAAATTTATGTTAAAATCTCTCAAGTGAGATACTTCAGCAACTCAGCACTGTACAATGAGCATATGTAATAATATATTTAAAAACTAAAAATTGAATGAGAAGTGAAATATCAGAAACAGATTTGATTTCTAGTACTCTACCACTGTAAGTTTCAACATCGGGGTCTGGGTCTGGGAGAAGCTTGGATTTCTCTGTGTACAAAATAGTGTTTTATCACGTTAATTCAATTTAAAACATTCAGATTAGAAGCATTTGCTTAAATAAAATATATTTATGAAATTAGTCTTAGGTCCTCTTTTCCACCCACACTTTTTTAGGAAAAGATTATACTTTCGATCAAAAATACTCAATTTTGTAAAGGTTTAAACATTTCAGGGATAGCAACTGAAATGAAATAATTAACAATCATTTGTAACAATACATAGTATCATAAAACCCCTATGTTTAAGACCATTAAATTTTAAGGCCTTGAAATGTTGGGGTGTTACACATGATCAATGTGTTTCTCTTTAATATGAGGACAAAGTTACTGTAGGCCTAGTGGTAAAAATCTCAAAGCTGTGAAATTCATGACAAGCATATCCAAGCATGTTTCCCAGTGAGGTAGCTATACATTTGCATATATATGCTTTTAATACTATCTTTAAATTAAGCAGGCCCAAAATATCACTGTAGTTTATGTACATTTCTGAAAGCTGTTGTGCAGTTGCTTATCTCAGACACCAAAGACTGTGAATATCAGTACCATTAACTAGAAAACCCCCCAAAACCCTGGCTAAAATAATCAGCACTAAAACCTAATTTAATGACTACCCTGTGAGAAGTATAATGTCCTGACAATCATTAAGCTGGCAAGTTTGGTGATTTGGACAACATAGTCTCACTTCAAAGATCTGAGAATAAATTTTATTGAATATATTCCTTATACTACTTAGAAGGTATTCTACTCTTATTGAGGCATTGACTTCTCAAAGTGCATCCATTTCCAAGCTCCTACTACTAAAATCTACTTAGTAAGGGCTGTTTTTTCTCAATTATCAATTTCTTGTCCCCCACAGTTACCTCAACAGCTTTGATCAACCTATCTGGCAGCTATGTGCTATGACAGCTAGGTCAGCAAGGCAGCAGAGCTGCCAAACACAGCTGGCTGCTCAAGGTCTCTCTGTTCTGACTCAATGCCCAATTTTTCAGCAGCTTCGCATGGCTGATCCTGCCGTTTGTATTCCTGATACACAGCTCCTTCTGTAACATCATCTTCAATTTCCCTCTGTTGTTGTGAAAATAGGTCTTTGGGCTCCTCTGTTTTTATTGATCACACTACTGTTGGATGAGGCAGTGCCTTCACCAGACCTTTCACTGCTTGTGCTATAAAGTTACTAATTCTGCTTCATGTGTCTTCACAGTGTTCTCAGTTATCAAGCCTCCTACCCCAGAAAAGCTCTGGTAATGACTTCAATGCTAACAGTTCTCACCCTAGATGTTGCATTTATCTGCTTGCCTTTTCAGATAAAAGTAACCAATACTTCACTGCATTAAGGATTAGAAATGATTCTACAAATTACAGACTTTCTGCTAGCTCTGACAATTTTAACCCTGTCATGTTGCAATTCATCCACGTGAAGTACAAGACAATAAAAAAAATCCAGAAACTACACCTTATTCTTGCTTTCATTTTACAGGTATATGTGTCTGGAACACTGATTTGGGAAGTGCAGAAATAACTTGCTCTTTTTGGGCTGGATTTAAGAGTCTGCCAGTGTTTACTGATCTACAATGTGGTAGTGTTAACTGACCTCTGATGAGACAACCCATGGAACATATTTAACATTTTGAGAGAGGCTAGTCCTCTGGTAACCCAATACTGGTAATAATCATTCATTTTCCAGTCTCTCTATGTCCAGGGAGAGAAGAAAATTCCTTCCTGTTACACCTTGATTAAATGTGCCTGAAGTAAACCATATCCAAACAGCTGAGGTGCTTTAGTCAAGCACTTCATTAGTACTTTCCAAAAGTGCTAACATTAATTGTTGACTTTTCTAGAAACAAAATTAAATTGAGGAATTAAAAGTGGCCTATATGTAGTTGGAGATGCATTTTTACATATACTCCTATATACACTAGAAGGTTACACCACTTTCAAAGCAATTCAAATTTTCCTAAAGAATAACCAAAATAAATCAGTAAAAAAATTATACAATAATGTTACTGATACAGACAAAATTCAGAACTCTAAATCCAAAATAGTAGTAATAATATTTTTACTTATATATTAACAAGACTTAATCGCTTTATTTGGCAATTATTTTGTTTTGAAAGTATCTGACTGCTTCATTAATTACTTTCAGATTCTGCCCTTATATTGATGGACTTCTGCACTGATATATATTAACTGATACAGTTGTATAAGACAGAAGCTATTACTACTGTAGATTTTTCTAACAACCGTCTTTTAAAATTACCTAGATTATTATGCTGGGGTACCCTTGAGAAGATGGCATCTTTTCTCTCTTGAAAACAGTATTTTATGTAAGCTACAGTAAACTTTTACTGTGGGACACGGAAAAATGAACATTTAACAAAGACAATAAAATGATAGATTAATAGAGTGAGAAGAGAAAGATACACTCACTTCCCTTAACAGAAGCAGCAAGCCACTTCAATGCAGCAACCTGGGAAATCTAGGAAGCCTGCAATACTTCACATGGACACAAAACTCAAAGTTCATACAGAGTTTTGTGAAAAACAAAAGTAGTCAATTGAAAAAAAACATCTGGGCTTTACCTTTTCAGAAATCAGCATTATTATAATGTAAACTAGAGTTCATTATTTAAATAAATATATGGAAGCCTTAACTGACACTTCCCTACTCTAGCATTGCCACCTTTCAGGCTGCATTGACAATTTAAAATTTTGATTAAAATTGAAAACATGCTGCTTTTCCAATTATATCTGACAAGGAAAGACTGAATTTTTATTTGAAGGGTCATCTCTTTTGGGTACCTTTGTAGACACCTGTCAGAGAATCACACCGAGTCAACTCTACAATTCAGCAGTGTATCTCAGCAGAAATTTCTATTAAGCCAATAAATGACACAGCAAAACTAAATACCTGGGGAATATACAATGCTAAGAATCCTGACATGGTCCACTTATGATATGCAAGCAACAGAAGGACAGCAGGAGTGTGGGAAATTAAGTATCACAGTGGCTTATATCAAGTCTGAATGGGATGTAGCAAAATTTCAGAGCACTACATCACTGGAAGCTACACAATTTTATTCTGAGACTGTGGATTAACTGCAAGTATGGTAAAGCTGCTAGCATGACAATTCTAAAAGCAAGCAGACATTTATTTTAAATACTCATTTCACAAGAAAGTTCACTTTTTTATAATTACCACATTTTATTTTTATAGCATTAATATTGCTGTTGAAAAAACCTACCAGCTTTAACACTGCCTGCACTAAGAATGCTATGTTACTTCTAACAGAATAGTAGGTTAAAATTCTGTGAGACTGTGCAGATTTTTCCTTCCAAATGTAAGACAAGGTAGAATAGTCACCACACAAAAGAAGATCAACATGATCTGGAAATCATGATGAACTCATAAATCGCCGTGATTTGGAACACAAAATGGGAAATAATCCAAGATAAGGCAAACCCTTTAAAAGACATTCCTTTATGATATTTAGTTAGGTAGTACATAGCTTTTCAATTAATTACTTGAACGTTATTATTCTTATCAAAAAATATCTGATTGCCTATTTACAAGCCTACCTTATAAATAAATATTATATCTCCTATGTACTAAATAGTGTTGCTGACCTTCTGAACTTCTACTACCATGATTTGAGCAAAGAGATCTTTTGTCTGTTTTTGCACTAAAATGAATTATTGTTGATGCATTTGACTGTCCCAATTCAGTTCTTAGCGGTTTCAAGATGAAAACATAGCCAAAGAGTTGAAGGATTACAGTTTCTTGGCTTTATGATTTTAAATGAGAAACCTCTACAATGCCATGGAAGCCTCTTACTCCAAAGAAAAAGACTGCATCAACTAAAACTCAACAGTTTCATAAGAGCGGTTTCTTAAACAATTTCTTTAAAAAATCCACATTAAAAGCATCCAGTATTGTACAAAATTATTTCAAATAATCTCACATACCTGAGGGAGAATTATGAGCTGAAGCCAAGGATTTGGATTTTGAATCCGAAAGTCGAGAAATGCTATTGGCTCGAGTTCTAGCAGAAACTTTAGCGCTGTCTCCTCCTGAGATCAGCCTTGACCCACTCCTGATGATTGCTTCTGGGGTACGCGGGGAGCCAGTGCTCCTGGTTATTGTTGCTTCAGAGTCGCTGCGTGCTGATAAAGAGCCGAGTCGATTCCTGCGAGGCTGGGCCAGTAAGTCTATCCTGGAAATGTTTCTCCTCCCTGATGGAGGTTTTGACGTAGAACTTGTAGTGGACACTTCAGAAGCGACCGAAGCCTTATCGGCGTCGGCAAGCTCGCTATCTGAGACTTCACCAAGGCGGGCTCTGCGCAACAGAGAAGTCCTTGTGGGACGAGGTCTTGGAAGAGTGGTAGATTTACTGGACTGCCCAAGTCCAACAGGAGAGGTTTTTGATTTAACTGACTTTCCTTCCATCTTGGAATGTACAAGTTCATCTGCTGAGGTGAAAGGAACTCTTCCATGTGATTTGCCAGAGTAGTTTTCCTGGTCAGATGATAGGATATCAGAAATGGCAGAATGAGGTACACTGGATGTTTGGTCATCATCTGTTAAATCTACTGATGGTTGCCTCATTCTTCCACTGGATTGCACAGTTTTGCGAGCGTCAGCTCTAGACCCACCATCTGAAGATCGACTCTTAGTTTTCTTTTCAATCTTTTCTCTAGCACTTGTAGAAGATTTTAAAACATCCTTTGAAGGAGAACCAGTGGAACACCTATCTTTATATAAGTTTGTAAAGCTCTTCCGCTTCTGTGTGGATTTTCTTTCAGTGTCACCAGTAACTAGACTGATTGTGCTGGCTGTATCGACATCTGACTCTGGTGATATGGAGTTATCTCTGTTATAACTAGGAGTGTCAGGACCTTCATCAGTTTTATTTTCTTCACGCAATTTAGCTTCAAGGAAAGCCATTACAGCTTCTGTGTCTTTTAAGATTAGTGTTGTATCTATACTGGAATCAGTGTCCATCGAATCGCTTCTGTCACGTAACCTGTTTGCAGATACTAAAGGGGCAGCAGAACCACTCTGCTTATTAATGTGAGGAATAAGTTCTATAGGTATATTTGTGCTAGGCTTATCTATAGTAAAGCTACCTTGCCTCACTAAGGGTTTTGAAGATTCCTTTTTATCTCCTGCAAGAACTTTAGGACTTTGTCCTCTAATGATTTCTTCATTTTTTCTTCTTTTTCCCTCAATCTGTGCCAATTTAATTTCTGCTTTATCTGTAACATGTCCAGGAGCATTTTCTTGATTATCCAAAGTTTTTGGTGACATATCAATCTCCTCCCTACCTTTCTCAATCTGGTTTGCAGCAGATTTCGTAGAGGATAATTTTGAAGGTGTCCAGTGTCCTTGCTCCTTTCTTTCTTGTTGTTGAATTTTTGCTAAAGCTTGTTTCACCACAGAAGTTTCTCTGCCAGTTTCAACTCTCTCTTTACTAGAAGAGCTGGGAAAAGAAAACACTTTGTCTCCAGTAGCTTTGGGTGAAAGACCATTCATTGTTCTGCTTGACTTAGCATCTGAGGCACGAGCTGGAGTTTCTTTCTCTTGAAGTTCAGTGTCTTGCTTTTCACCTATTTCTGACCTCTGATGAGATACAGTTTTTGGTTTTAAATTTTCATTTACTTTCTCTTCTATGGGAAGCTGTGGAAGTGTCCTCCTCTTTCGCTCACCTTGGCTGGTCAGAGAAGCCGCTGAACCAGCACTTCTTACAGAAATACCAGACTCACTGATGTCTGTGTCTAAAAATGAAAGAGAAAAAAATATTTGAGAAGACATTCAACTGCAAGGCAAATAGAAAGACTAAATGTTTAAGACTGCGTAAGGCTAATACAACATAAAACAGAACTGAAAAAGTCGTCAGTCCATCCTGCTGTTCTGTGACAAGATCAATTATATTTGGACATGTAGAAAAACATTTAATGAACTCTTTTAGCCAACTGAATCATACAAAGTTTTTATGATCTCACAGTAGGGTAAAATTGGTCAGAAATCACTGTTATATCAATCAGCACACAGTTACAACAGGAAGTGGAAAGCAAGTCTTACATTCCTAAACACCTTTAGGACCAGATTTCAAAACTACCAAAACCAGTAAGATTCTCCTTCCTCCCTACCTGCCTGTTCCACAGCTTGAGGTCTGTCTCATGGACAGACTACAGCCTCTCCCTGTGAGGCCTTGCCTCATTCAGGCAAGAATCTGCAGTGCTGGGAGACACTACTAAGCAATATTGAAAAGCCCCACTCATGAACAAACAAATTACTATGGCTGAGAAGGCAAAAATAATGTTTTTATCCCAAACAAGACACTGTAGTGTAAAAATGTATGGAAATGCATCAACAATGCTTTGTATACAAAGCATCAAAAGAATGCAGTATTAGTGGTAAAGCACTCACACTGAATTCTCAGTGTACACAGAATGAATGCTCCACCATCAGAAAAGCATGGGCATCCCATGGAGACTATTGCAAGGAATAACTGTTTTAGAAACCAAGATTTATTTTTCCACAGTGATGACAACTGTGCCCTCTTTGCCCATTTAACAAACACAGCAGTTGTGCTGTCAGAAACAACCTTTAATACTCAAAGGTGATATAAATTGCTCTATAAATTGCCCTGACTTTGAATATTTGAATAGAAAAAATTCTTTTTGCAGTTCATTTGTCTGCTGTTGCAATATAATGTGACACATTTAGTAACACACATCTGTCAAATCCCTTTCTTGCCAGAAGAGATCTATAAGCAACTGCTCTGCACACCCTGTTGAGACTTTCCTATCACAGCCTGCCACCAACATTGGTTGCTCCAGGAGTAAGAACTGGAGTATAGGGTTTCTCTCTCTGCAAGAATCCTCTAAGCAATTCAACCATCATGCTGTATGTATACCTGCTTTCTATCCATGCTCTTCAATCTATCTTTCCTCTTTGCAGTGTCACACCTTTGATGAAGAATGCAAAATGACTCACAGCTGTTTTTTTTTCTATAATCTATGTTAAGATACTAATTTGAGAAACGGTAAGTACCTCTGAAATCTAAGCAAGATTTTCTAATTGCAGGACTGTTTTTTTTCTTGAAAATTATGAAACAAATTGAAAGTTTAATGAAAATCTTTATGATTGCCATTTGTGAAGACTGACTTCTGTCGCCTTCTGATGCAAGGCGAGGTGACCTGGTTCTGAGGAAACGGCACGGCGACCTAAACTTTCTAGGGTCACTCGGGCTAAGAACACACGCAGACACCAGTATGGTGGACGGTTCAAGACTTTTATTGTCCCGTCTCGTCGGGTTTTATACCGGGAAAGTTTTTTCCTTACGTCAGGGGGTCTTACTTTATTGTAATTGGTTAGTAAGGAGTAGAAAGTTACTAATGTTAGGGGGGACTACATTCTTGGGTGATTTCTTATTATTAGGAGTTAGGGGGAGAGGAACTCTACTGCTTTCTGTAACATCGCGAGATTTTCTGAGCGCCTGACCCTATCTACTACAGACTTCTCTCAGACATGACTACTAGATCAAATATTTTATACATATATAAGCATGTGACTTGCTTCCTGGTGAATTTCAAACTGCCTTTAGAAAAAAAAAAGGCATGGAGTTGTTTAGCAACTACATGTTGTAAGTATATGTTATGTGAAGTTTAAATACAAAGATTTTTAAAGAAGATACAGGCATCTAAGTCAACAAGACATCCTTTCTGAATTGCCTTTTAGATGTACATACTAAATTTTATTCTTATTACACCTTTGGTGCTTTGAATGCTTTATTTCCCCTTTAGTATTTTAGAGTTCTTGCAGAACAGGTATGTTACTTCCCTTTAACTCTTATCTTAGTTCTCATAATGGTAAAAAAAGCCTTTACCTCTCCAAAGAAGAAAGATCCTAGGTAGTGCCTCATCTGAAAGCGACCATTTAAAACTACAGAAAACAAAAGACCACCAAAGCTCCCGTTAACCACCCAAAGAATCAGTCTCAATAGCAATGATTTTAAGTGTCGCTGTATGTACACACCCAATCCTTTCAAATAGTGCAAAATTTGCTCTTGATTTCCATTATTCTGTGTGTATCAGATAATTTAATTTTACCCCTTTCCATCTCCTCTGACTTTCAGTATCCTAGGCCAAGTTCAATGCTTATGAGTGGAGGAAAAACTACAACAGAGCAGCAGTCACTGATAAGAATTTTTTCACACATTGGTACAGAAATATGCATTATGCAACATCAAAAGCAAAACTTCTTTGTAAAACTTCTCTCAAAGATCATCACAACCGCTAAAGTGAAATTTGCAGGAAGAAAAAAGCAGAAGAGAAATTTATAGTCAAGATTGTAGATATTAAAGAATAAACCATTTCAAAATCACAAATGTGAATAATTAAACTATGGAGAGACATGCCCTGAACATCTGGCACTCACAAGAAAGGGAGATAAGGTTGCTCATTGCTAAAGAGAAAGTTTCTGGGTTTTTCAAGAAATATCAAAGGTCTTCTGTATTTCCAAGATAAGGAAAGGATGCTATGCTTCAGCTGAAGTGTCTCAGGTTGGATTGTTTAATAATCATTACCATGAAGTCCAATTTAGACTAAGAGAGATGCAAGGAAAGAAACATACTATGCAGACCAACCCAAACTGTATTTAAATGAATATTTAATCTAATATTGAACAGTTTATAAACTCTCCTGTTTTAGTACCATTCAGTGTAATACTGGCACTCAGCTGCCATGCAGACACCACTACTGCTGAGCTTGTTTTTACGCTGCTTCTACTCAATGAAACAGAAGAATCTCATATGAAATTGAGACATTAGGACTAAAAAAGTGATTAAGTACAGTACTCAATCATTCTTTTCTCCCTTTCACAGGTTTTTCAGCATAAATTATGACAATAAGAACAGTTTTTAATACCATTTTCTAATGGAGCAGGCACAGAGGACTCCAATCTCAAGTCATCTTGGTCATGACGTGTGTGATTAGCAGCCAAACTGGCCCACTGTGACACCCAACGTTTACTTCCAGGGTTAGCAGAGCCTTCCTAGGAAAGAAAAAAACAGCAGAAAAAAATTATAACTGTTTGATAAAAAAGCATGTCATCTTTCCAGGCTTTTCCTGAATAGACAGGCCACACACTATTTTCCTGTAGGAAGTTGAAAAAAATAGTTTACCTCAATAAATTTTAGAATGGCAAACAAAAACAAAATCTACATAGCTGCTGAATCAGTACCATATAAACAACAGTTCCTAGTGCAGTGAACTTTTAAACACCAGAACCTATATAAAATGTATCAGAACATGTGCCAGTTCTAAGATCAGGTTATTTCAATCCTCAGCTCAGAAGTGTAGAAAAAGTACATAGGATGTGGGAGCGTGTTAAAAAATTAAAAATGTGCTTCAGGAAGACAAGAAAGTGACATTTTACCGGTTTAGAAGACCCTCTTGTCCAGATGGAATATTGTATTTACTTCATTACAGAAAGACTACCTTAAGGACTGAAAGAGTAATAACTTATGATGGAAAGGAAAGGAAGCTCAGATTATTTGTTTGGCCTAAACAAAAAAAGAAGCAAAGATTAGTTCTAAACCATCCTACTGCATAACAATGAAGTCAATGTCATCAGTATTTTACAATTTCTTTGCACCTAAACCAGAAAGGAAATTAATTTGGTTTCTTGATGTTATGCCTTTTGAAATCTTGAAAATTTTTAAAATGTACGAAAAGCAAGAATTTAATCATCTACTTGTGTTACTAAAGCATCCTTTTTTCAAAATCTGATTTTTAATTATAGTACAATGTTACTGTCCTATCAAATATCTTAGCAGTCTCTCTTGCTTACATCTCCAAAAAACATCACCAGCCCTTGAAATCTTTGCATTTCTACTCAAAACACTGATTTCTGCCTAATGCCTTGACAACTCTTGGATTCTAGTCTTTGACCAGGAAACAACACTATACATTCTATAAAATTTATTTAGCAGAACTAGAATGGTGAACAATGTCACCTACTATATGACAACTTCTTTCAAATTAAAAGTTACTCAGACATTTGAAAAGCTTGAATTTACAATCCTGAAATTCTCCTGCTAATGCAAGTGAGTGCAACATCATGAATCTCTTCCAGAATATCGTGGATGTGGTAAATCAGAGATGCAGCAGGTAGTTTTTTGAACGATTATACAAATTTCCATATTTTGAATTAATTTTATAAAATCAAAATGCTATAAAATTCAATTATAACAATAGCAAAGGAAGAAAATTCAGTGTTTTTGTTATTTATGGGCATTTCTGAAGACAATGTGAGGTGCCAGTAAGAATATTACAACAAACACACTGCATTAATGCAACTACCAAAACCTCATTTTTCTTTCCTATCACTAATCTCTCTTTTCCTATCTGTACTAGTGAACTTCTATCTAATGAAACAACTAATTATAGCCAAATCCAAAGATGATAGATGTCCCAATCATCTTTGCAACAGAAAATTTCAACTAGTTCCTTCTGTACCATCTGACCAATTTCTGAGATACAGATATGTGTCAGAAATCTGAATTCTGCTTCAAAATGGAGAAACATACTAAGATTTTGCAGATTAACTGCCGCAAAACAACATGATAAATTATTTTCTCTTGTAATTACACTGCCAAAAACTGGTTTCTACATAGCAGTGAATGTAAATGTGTGCTTTGCCAGTTCTCTGTGTATAGAAGCATAAACAATAACAAAAAGACGCCCTTTCTTTTCATAGTAGTTTATGCACATCCAGAAGGTGTAAGGTTTATAAAACATATCTAAAAAGTCATGTTCAGATATCCTAATGTTCTTCCTACAACCCATATCAACTGGCATCTTATAGGCTCTCAAGTATACAATCCTCCAAATCTTCTCTTGAATACCAAAAGCAATTTCCTAGTATTTCAGAAAAACTGGGTTTATCCACGAGATACCAGCCTTTTACCTTTGTGTTAAATCTGCTTTCTCTTATGGTTATCTCACATACAAAGTGAGTAAAAACTTTCAATAGGAGTAAGAAATCTTTCAAAAATGTAACAATGGATTTCTGTGGGCTTATTGTTCAGCCTGAAGATTTAGGGCTTCAGGCTCCACATACGAAAAAAATCCACAGCACACTCACATTACACCTAAAAGCATGTCCAGCTCTGGGCATTTCAGAGCAGATTAACTTTTTTTTAAATAAATTTCAATAATGTGAATAAAATTAATTAAAAATTAGATGTCTTTTCAGACACATAACTCGAGACAGTTCAAGTTGTAAGAATCATATTATTTATTCTTTTCATAAATTGCCGCCTTGACAGCAGTTCTTCTCACTGTACCTGCTTCAGAACCATATGCCTCTGGGGTGATGATCTTTTTTACACATTTCCATACCTGACTTATTTACAGCCAATGTCTTCAAGTTATTCCTGGAACAACACTGACACCTATCTTTAACAGTTCTTTTTCTCTTCTATTACAGTTACTGTATTTATACATGAAAACCCAGCCATTGCTGGGTTTTAACATCTCAGCTGTTACTTTGCCAGACTAATTGAACAGCACCGATCTGTTCTTGTAAGGTGAATCTCCATTCCTGTTACAATCTGAGTAACTCTGTACCTTCTCTAGACTCGTATCCACCCTTCTCAACCAAGAATGTTAACAGTTCTAGTGCTATTATTACAGGGGAAGCTTCACCATGGTGATAACACTGCCCTTTTCTGCTGGTAAAGCATTTCCTGGGTATTCAAGGGTTCTGTTTGCCTTTTCACAGCCCTGTGATATTGGTGATACATCAGCCTACATTTCAGTATAGCATTTAAGTTCAAAAAAAACTAAGTATCAAACTCCAAACTAAATGGATTGCTCTACAAGACAGAAAGTTGGAGTAATTTGAGAGGACAAACAAAAAGAAATGCAGCCTCTAAATTCTCCACTTCTAAGAAGCAATATAGCAAATATTTACATGAATGAAATTCAATATTCAGAATGTCAGTAGTATTATTTTTCTGATCTTCAGTGGGAAAGACATAAGTAGGCACTCAAAACAGCAACAGAACATTGTAGTCAATGGCACTGATGACTCTACAGATGAAGAACCAGGTTTCTAAGCTTTTGTCTTACAAAAAAAACTCAAAAAACCAAATCCCCGAACAAACCCCAAACCAACCAAAAAACTGAAGCACATCAAACACAATGCTGATAAACCATTATTCAAAAACCATGTTTAGCACAGACAACTGACCACTGAAAGTTAAATGGAAGTTGGAGGGAGAGGTCATAGCCCAAATGCCTGCAGTATTTTTATTAACCAAACTCACAGGTAAGAACGGATAATAAGAACAACAACAACAATAATAATATTCTCTTTGTTCTCCATTTACTTAATTTTTTTTCTTTAATCACACTTACCTTGGTTGGCAAGTGGCAGCTTATAATGTAGAAAATAAAAACATTTAAATATTTTAAATAGATGGATTTAATATTTTCATTGCCTATATGTAATCACTGAAAAGGCAAGAACCAGTGTATTCAGGTTCACTTCAACTGTGTCAAGACACTCACTCTGCATTTTACTTTATTTATGAAATACACTACTCCAAAATATTTAAAGACTGTTGTATCAAAGAAAAAGTTGAAAACTTCTTGAACAAGTACAGCATTTCCAAGCATTTTATTAATGATGCTTCAAAACCCTTGTAAAGCTAAGATATTTAAGTCCAGAATAAGCTTTCAACCCCTGAAGTGACTCTGGATGATGCTGTCCTGCCTTGGTAGCAGTGCTGGACTGTATGGTCTCCAGAGGTGTCCTCCAACCCTAACTATTCTGTGAGTCTGTAAACTATTTCTATAAAATCCTCACAATTTCCCAGGCCACCTTTTCCATTTTATTTGAATAGAAATATCTTAGATTTTTATTCTTTGCTTTTTCTATGTCAATCATGTTCTGAATTCACCTCATTCTTCTAATCATATACAGGAATAACTGTGATGGGCAGCTGGAGTAAGTTCCACCCACAATGTGAGTGGATGCAGAACTGGAACACTGAGCTACCCTGATGTTACCTGACTATTTAGCCAAGATCTTCAATAAGGTTTATAAACTTATGATCTGCAGCTCAGTAATGCAGTAAGTCTTCCAAAACCTACAAGCAGAAAAGTTTGTATATGAGAACATAACCCTCAAACTTTACAAATCAAACACATTTGCCTCTCCCCTTCCTACTGAGTAAACAGAGTGCAAGTTTTGCTAATAACACTTTAAATGTAACAATCTTCTCTCAGTAGTTATCCTCATTATTGTTTTCCCATTATTTCCCTATAAGACACTTCTAATTTTCTGAACTAGCTCCTCTTGTACTTCTACATATCTATCAACCAACACCTACTTTTAACTTTCCCTAGTAAGCTTTCTTCCATCTTCATCTGTCCTCAACTCTTCTTACTAATCCTTGCTCTATCCACATTTCTTTTGTCAGTTTCCTCCTTGACTTACCGAATAATTTTAATTTCTGTACCCTATCACCATGCCTTGTAATATTTAAAATTATGCTAATAACCTATTCTCTCCAACTATATAAAGACCTTTTAATCCAGCAAAGCAGTCACAGTAATAAAGCAGCATAATTCTTGTAATTTCCACCTAAATCAAAGTGAGTTTTAGTATTTCACTGCCAGAAGGTTTCTTAGATCTGCTGTATGATTGCAGAAGTAGTCTCAGTCTTCTAAAAACAAAACCTTTTATTCGGAAAGTTGACACCTGAAAAGACCAATTATGTTAATAAACAAATCATACATTCTTCTTCTGCTTATTTAATTATAAAAGTGAAAAAATATCAATACTCTTTAAAACTGACAAGGCACAAAAGATCTGAGTGCTGCAAAAGGCATGAATATAGGAGAGAGAAAGAATATGGTTATAGATTTGTGCAAAGAAGCAAGGTGAAAAACCTTCCACAGGATATGCCTCAGGATATGCCTATGCTGTGTAGCAATACTTCACTTGAAGTGCCTTAGAGAAACCAGGTAAAGGTACTAGTCTAGGCACAGTGACTGTGGCTTCACAGTAGCTAAAATACAACCATGAGAAAACACCTCTAAAAGAAACAGATACTAAAATCAATATATTTGCATGGCAGGCACACTTAAAGCTCTTAATATCTTCCAAAAAATTGCTTATCTATAAAGTGTGCTAAATTACAGGACCATACATCAGAAACAGTTTGCCAAGGAATTAGACATAAGTGTTATGTGCTTCTTTACAGTTGCCAGTTGATTCCACTTCACCGTGATCCTTTTCTGTTCCAGACACATTTCAAGCTAGTTATCTATCACAATGATAGCAGAATGCCTCCCAAGTTTTCAATACGAAATATGACCAATATATTGTGTGCATATTTTAAGTCACATATAAATACAGGCATTTTCCTCTGTTTATTCTTTCACCAACTGATTAAGTTATATTGTGTCTGAATCATGTAAATGACTTGTCATGAGTGGCACCTCATTGGAGAACTTAAATCACGAATGTAAAAACCTAAAGTCCTCTGGCTTCAGAGAAAAAAATCTGAAAACTATTATCCACCATTTTTTTCCTAGATCACTTTGTATCATGCATTAAGTGCACACATCTTATTTCTGAATTTTAATATCGTTACTTGCTTTGGGCTATAAAACATAACCAGCTTTTGCTCAGTTCTGCTGAAGAACTTACATGAAGAATATACTGTGCAAAATTATGTTGAGGCAAAGAAACTTCTGCTACATTTCCAATACACTTGTGTCAGTGCATGTAGAAAGGCAGCCAAGTTTTAAAACACCTCCACACTGAATTATGCCTGCCTCTGACAGAGAAGCTTTGATGATGCAATAAAGGCATAGGAGAAACAGATTACTTATAGATCTGAGTTCATCTTTTCCAGGCAAGATTTTGTTTCCTGTTTAACACTTACTGGTCGGTTCTTAGTGCTCTCTTTTAGTGGAAGAAAAAAGAAGACCGTCAAAAATTAAATTCTACCTCTGTGTCAAGAAATCCAGTTGTACTCAGTGGTCTTTTTTCTTCCAGCACTACTGTAGCAGAATTTATAGCCCAATCTTTTACTAAATCTTTCTGGTTCTCGTTGATAACAGGCCTATTATAATCCTGGCTGCCATCCACTCCAAATACCTGAAAATGAAACAAACCATTACATTCATTAACCCAATACCATCCTGATACAATGTTCAATGTTAATGGATGGATGGTGGCATGCTGGATAGTGAGTATAAATAGGTTTTATTGTATTATGCTTATCTGTCACCTTAGTGCAATTTACGAATTAAACAGAAGAAGAATCTACAACAATTATTAAAAAAATGCAGAAGTCTATGTCAACATTGTGAAAATTCAAAGAACTGCTAGCTAGTTGGAATGGTCAGATATGAAAAAATGACACTTTGATGAAAGGAACAAAAGATAAAAGTGAAATCATTGCAGAACCCATTTTACCAATTAAGGAAAAAATCCAATAACTAGAACCACCAAATTTTCAGATTTTTGCTATTATCTAATGAGAATAAGAAATAGAAATTCTTGCATTTGCTATTAATATGCATATTGAATTATTTCTCTAATACAAACAAAATTTCAGTTTTTCAGCTGTTGGAGATTTGGCAGATATTAAAACTCCACCAGGTCTCATGAATCATGTAGACTCATCTCATCCAAGACGTGACTTGGCATAGTTCTTTTACTGCTCTATTTCCCAATGATGCTTTTATTAATCTCTCTGCTCAAGCCAGGATATTTTTGCCATGACATTTTAAAAACAATGCTCAAAAAAAAAATACTAGAAAAACATTATTACTAAGGCAGTTAATAATAAGAACTTTAGCAGGAGAACCACCATACTGTTTGGCAAATTTTTCATGAGACACAGAAACAGGGAATGTGAATTGCTTTCAGAATTGATGTATAATCAAATACATTTTAGAAAATATCTTAATCTTGGAAACATGTAATTAATAAAATTTTCAAATTTCTGTGTAAGAAATAAAATCACTACTACTAGGGACTTAGATATTAACAAATTACAGAATAAAATGAACCTCCCACACACATTCAAGCTGGTTGCCAAAAATTAACAGTTAACATCAAAAATTGTTCTGTCATCTTCAAGCTGTTATCCTCCTGCAACAAACACTACTAGTGCAGAATAGGAAAAGGTGTAGAGAATTCTTTTTTCTCCAAAAGTGTACTGTAATTCAGTTTTGCAAAGCAAAGCCAGAGGACTGGTTTATTACAATTCTGAACAAGGTTAGTGTTTTCAAAATGGATTCACCACTAGATGGCCACAAACCATAATGTTGTCAGCTTCTGAGAAGCAGACAAAGGAAAAAATAACAGTTAGCACCCTGACATTCAACTCCTTATGCTAACTACAGGAAGACCTTGCTACAGCATTATTACATTAAGACCTGAGGAAATTTTCTTAAATGCTCTGGATATGTTTTTTGCTCTCATGAGAAAAGCCTTAAAATTCAGGCAGTGCTCCCCAAATTTTCAATTTAAATCTAGAGTCTCTGGATTAGAAGTTGCTTAACAGCATTTACAAAACAATTGCTTTATTTTTATAAAAACAGAATGGTAAAACCTAAATTTTTGCTTTCATGATATACTTTTGATTTGTACAGTTGTGGCAATTTTTGAAGATAGAAACCAGTTACCGTCCACTGACACCTTTCTTTGAATATATCACTATTTTGCAGAGACTTTTTTCTTTGAGTATCATCCTTTCATTGATTACAGAATTTTATATGTTCTTTTAAATGAAATTAAATTCTGGTATTATCACATAAGCACCAGAAGGAAAATATGAATTCCACACATCCATATCTAATTTAGACTTCAGTAGCAAACTGCTGATATAAATTGCTTCCTTTTATCTGACAGCACATTCATTTACCATGTCAAATTTCTTTACTGTATCAGAAATAACACTTTCAGTCTTACCTTTTCTAGTACTGAACTCATGTTTAAGCAAATTTTGTTATTCTTCTATTACTGAAATTACTGCAAAACCATATTTGAATATTGCCTATTTTTTTCTGTGAAAGGTGATATGAATATCACTAAGACCCAAGTATTAGCACTCCTAATGTTCTTTCTCTCTATACAGTGGGGATATCAGAAGAGATAAGCAAAATATTTGGGGACTGTATTAATAGAAAGAAAAGCAAAACATCTTCTTCAATAAAAGTATATTTTCATACTACAATGTCATTCTACATTTGCTTTGTGGATGCACCTGGCCTAAGTTCCACTGCTATACAACTGCAAAGCCCCTCTTCTCACAAGAAAGAGGAGATGCATGTAAGTGTGATGTAGCCCAAAGACTAAATTTCAGACCTGTGATATATAAAAAACCCTTAAAAAATTGCTACTAACACATAATTAAGAATTTAAATACTAAAATTATTCACAAGATAAAATAACTCAAGTATTTGACAAAATGTAGATTATTACTTACAGACCTGTCACACACCTGCAGAAAAGCAATACTGTCAGAATTTCAGGTTTGACGAATCCAAATATTCCATTTATCAAATAATGAGAATATAGCCTCAACAGAAACAGCCATGGAACAACCTGAATGCTTCTGCTGGAAATCATCTCTCCACCATCTAGAAAATGCAATTTTGTACTTTCTGGGCTGATACAATATGGTATGTGTGCAAACCATACCAAAAGTGAGCTGTTGTGACTGAAGCATGAATGGATAGAGACTTTATCTTTCTGCAAAAACTAAATTACT
Organism: Ammospiza caudacuta; assembly: GCF_027887145.1. NCBI lineage: Eukaryota > Metazoa > Chordata > Aves > Passeriformes > Passerellidae > Ammospiza > Ammospiza caudacuta. Next base: position 35,782,674 of record NC_080595.1, read on the forward strand.
ATTTTCAAGGCTTCCAATTCTTTAGATATTTCTTCTCTTTAAATACTTTCATGATTACAAAATCATTTAAGGAAGGTCTAGGAGATAACTTAATCAAACCAAGAAAATTCTGAGGAAATGCTGATGACACATATTGCTGCATTTCTCATCTATTTAGACAGAAAGACTGAAGTTTCTTTCTGTAAAGCTTGTATTTGTCAGAAGCAACTATGAAATATATTTTGATTAACTGTGCTATGGAGAAGAAAAAGATGAAGCCAGGTTCTGCAATCAATATACAAACAATACAGATTTGGACATATCAGGCTGCTTGAAAAATGAAAAGCAAGCCTTTATTTTTGATAAAGGAAGTAAAATAATTCTGTATATTCCATGTATGTGACTAACCATCACAAATCACACATATCCACCACACAGGTGTAAATGCAAAATAAGTTACCTCAATAATTTATCCTTTTTCAATAGTACTGTAAACAACAGGGACTTTCACAGAAATCATTCTGGAAAGCTAAAAGTTTTTTGCCCTGCTCTGTCCTATTATTTATTTTTCTGAAATTATATTTTCGCAGGAAGATTACATTGTTCCATCCTGGTTGCTTCAAGTTTCATGAAGTTACAGAACAAAACCCAGGATGAAAATTTTCACAAAAATCCTGGAAGTTGACTGACAGAGAAAAATCTCGACACCCCAGCAATCTGCACCATTTCATGGTGTTCTTGCAGGGTCTATGCCACATGGCTACAATGTAGAACAGACACAAACATGGTGTATAAACTGTGGTGATGGTGTTTGAAAATAACTACTTTATTGTTATGAAGCATGAAACAATTTCTATTGAATCAGGACATGCTAAATGTCCTGGGAACGACGATGTGCTGAAGAGTGTCCAAACCCACCTATGAAATAATTCCTGATGTAATTCTGTTTAACCTGCATTTCAGCTGGCTCCTTAAGCAAATGGATTAACAGGTGATACAGGAAAGACATTGTCTAACTAGGTAGCTCAGCAGGGGCCACCAATATGTCAAAGACTCGAGCATTTCACCTGTGGGGACAGTCTGGGGAAGCTGGATTTGATCACTTTGGAGAGGGGAAGGCTTTGGGGTTGCCTAACAGCACAGTGGGGAATGCACCAAGATGACAGCCCGGCTCTCCACAGTGCTACACTGCAGGGGGACAAGGCACAACTCATGTCAGATGAGACAGGGTATGAAGAAACATTTTTCCACTCTGAGGACAGTCAAGCAAGCTTGCCTAGTCTCTGCCCATGTAGGGCATGAAGACCCAAATGGATAAAGTCCTGGGCACCCTGGCTTAGCATCTCAGGTCTCTTAGAGGAAAGTTTTGAGAAAGCCCCAAGTATTTCAGAGCAGGAGGGATAAGGTGAACTCCTGGTACATACTTTTCCATTTCAAAGCAGTGAAGTAACTGCTTCAAAGATCCCCTATGATAATCCATTTACATTCTGCAGTTCACCCAGTAACAAAGGGTTGAAACAGCAGGCTAAAACTATAACAAGTCTCAAAGTGCTATCTTGTTACTTGTTAGAATGCAAACTTGCCCTGAAAAAATACAGAAGGAAAATATGCACTAACTAATGGCAAAAAAAATTGTAAGTTAATGAGGGTATTCACAAATTTAATCACTTTATAGGAGCAACAGTTTTTCCAATATTCTGAGACTATAACCTCATCTGTATTAACCAGTAATTGTTAAAATTCTTTATCCAACCAAATCCAATAATTAACAAAATCTATCTAACACAATAAAAGCAAGATGCAAATCTTGCACAAGGTACTGGCACATTTTTGGAGACAGCGTGAGTTACAGGACCAAGTCTGAGACCGTGCCTTGGTCTCTTTGGCAAGGGCTAATTTTGCAGAAAGCAGAGTACTCTCTTTTGGCAGGTCATATACACTTCCCTGTGACAAAAGCTCATGACTCAGAGTTCACCTGCTCATCACCATAGCTGCAACACAGCTCTAACATAAGCTAGCTTTAGTGATCAGGAATTGGTCTTGTTAACTTTCCCTGCTCCTGTCCCAAAGCAGGGAATTAATATTTTTTTACAGCACAGATACTAGAGGTGAACGCAATGACTTTAGAATTAACTATAAGATGATTCTTTAAAACCATAGAAGTCAATATTCTTCCTCAATATATGCAATACTTTCAACAAATTAAAATAAAAACTGGTCACAAATAGCAGCAGGAACCATTTTTTCTGAATAAGAAGGAAGACAATGGTTTGCTAACCCCCTCCCCCACACCCACAAAACTCACCTGATGTTCTTCCTATGTGCTGAAAGCTCTTGACTAAGAAAAAAACTTTTTCCAGTTGTATCTCATTTAGATGTTTTGCTAGGCTCATAATATCTGGACTTCTTACTTGCTTTACCTTTAAACTGTTTCATGTTGTAAGAAAATCACACTGCAGTTCTACAATACTATAATTATTCAGTATGTAATGAGCACAGAGCTTGTTGCTCATCCAAATCATTACTGAAGATACTGATATAGACAGAAAAAAGTGTAATTTGAGACTTCTAATAGATATGTTCACTCAGTTTGACAGCAAATCATGTATATTAGAACGTGAAAATCTGAAGAATCCTATCTAGTTTTAAAATTTTTAGTTTACAAAATTTCCCCAGTAGTCTTACTGCTGAGGTCTTAATGAAAAGGATATATAGTAATTATCAATACCATCAATTAACAGAAAACCAACAAAGAAATATTAAGAATTCTAGCTGCAATTCCTATTCATTAATGATGATATTAGAAAAGTAAAATAATTTCAATAACTCCTTTGCTATTCTTTTAGATCCTAACAACAGTAAGGGACATAATTTAGAAACATATTTTAAAAATATCATAATTTGAATGCTATTAATTTCAGTGTAGGCAATCTGTATTAAAGGAACAGAATGAAACCCAATGACAAGAAAGACACAAGGGAATTCAAAGATGAACAGTTAAAAAAAATAAAAACAAAGCAGAGCAATGGTAAGGAATAAGGGTCTACACTGTACAGGGCATTAAAGAAGAATCATGCCAAAATTAACAAGGAACAAATGATTTAATCTGAAATAAGGTATTTGTCATTGTAAAGTGATGGGAATGTAAGATATGATAGCAATTGTGTTTCATAGCTTTCTAGGAGAAAGGAAGATGAGCATATTTATTTGTGACAGAGGACAAAAGTAGGTTTCAGAAACTGAGCTGTAAACTGATAAAGTCAGACCAGCAAAAACCAAATATATTAAAAAAAAGGAATAAGTATGATTTTGAAAATACAAGCAGGATTTCAGATTTGAGCACAGTTTGGGTGCACTAAGAAAGAAGAAATTGTAAATAAACCACACTCAGAGTATGACTGATTGATGGCAAAAGAGGACTCCAGAGAGAAGGAAATGGAAGAGGATTCAGATCATCTCGGTAACGCTGCATTTGGTGCTCAGTCTGAGCTCCTGACAATTCTTCCACAGAAGGTGGTTCAGGCATTCATAACACACAGCAAATTGGTCCTTAAAAGTCAGGTATTGATCATAGAGAAAAGACAAAAGGCAAACATTTTTTCTCATCTTTCACAAAGTGAGATAAGAGTACAATGCCTCAGCTCTTTTTGTGTTTAGCTACTACATGAACTGTGTTTAACCAAGCTGCTTCTGAGGAGTTTCATTTTAATAGTTTTTGCTTGTTCTTGGCAGTTATCCTGGCCTTTCCAGGTAAACAGACTGTGTTCTGTGCAGGGAATGTCTCATGAGTAGCATGGATTTTCACAGAAGCTCTTTACGTCATTTTAACTCTATATGCAAGTTATAGAATCAGATGCAAGATGCTCTGGTATAAAAAAAGCCACATAAGCAAATGAAAAGGATCAACATGCCAAGTCTAAGAGCTTCCTCTTAGCAGACACCAGTTACATATTTACATGCATACATATTTTGTCCCTGTTTGCTGTTGTGAAGAATTCATTTTCTTTAGGATTCCAAATCAAAAATGAAACAAGTTTAGTGCGTTTTCTTTCCTTATAAAAAGAAAAGGTCACAAACATCCTCTGAACTCTTGACAAAATTTATAAGCTCAGATGATTGGACAGGCTTCAAGTGGTCTGCTGCTTTTTCAGCACTGTACTCATAAAATAGTCATTCTGCAAACAAGCCACTCTGTAGGGTTCAAAGCATTTCTCTCAAAGAAACCACTGAAGCAATGGTAAAAGCAATTAAACCCAGAGAGTGTGAAAAGACAGGAGACCTGAAAGTGATTTTCTGAAAATAGAGACATCTACCTCAGTTCCTTAAAGAGTCATTGAAACATACTGAGATTTTTTTTTTCTCTTAACTTCCTCTCTACCCACCGATTCTTTCCAGGTAGTTTTTCCACTTACAATACTGAAAAAATTGCTGAGAGCAGTTCTATAACATGTATGTTAATTCCTTAACCAGAGGAATTACAACATTAACAGTCTGCAAGCTGACTGAAAAATTGTTAACATTTGCAAGAGAGAAGACAAGATCTGGTATACAACATTTATGAACACTTAAAGACACAACAATAAATCATTCAAAAGTAAATACTACTTTAAATTCATGTTAGCCAATATTACAATGTAGTATGACAGATATGCCCTGGGTGTAAAAAGAATAAGGAAATTCCATTATATAACAATCATCTTTCAGAACAGATTCCCATTCATATCCATACTCAAAAAAAAAAAAAAAAAAAAGGAAAAAAAAAAGAAATCAAACCAAACAAATAACTATCACCATGAGCAGAAAGATCCAGAAAATAAAATTGGAAAATGTGCTGTCTACAGTGAACAACTATACAGTTTTCCCTCCATAATTACTATTCCAAAATTTTAAAGAGAAAACAAGAATCTCTCTCAAGATTGTGTCAATAGAGATAGATTTTATGTACACTCATTGCACAGTATTTAATCAAATAAAATTCAAGGTGATAGACTGCATATTAAAAACAAGATCATTACTGCTAGGGCCCGTCCACACACATAAATAAAGACTTTAAAACATCTAGAATATGGATCTTGCACTGAAAACAAAATCATTACATGGTCACAGTAAGTCTTTCTGAAGGTGGCAGGATGGATTGAGGTTTGATCTTGATACATTTTTTCAAGTCATCTGTTTGGAAATCAGTATGAATCAGTTGAATTTGTGATCTAAATTTATATGCTGATGAAAAAATCAATTATCTTTAGGGAAAAGTAAATTAAAATAACATAAATCAAGTAAAAAAATTGAAGACCAAAATTTTGAGGACCAAAGCCAAAAAATTTGGGGATCAAAGCCAAATGTTTCCATATGCATATGAACTGCTGTAACATCCCAGATTTCCTGGTTATCTGACAGGACTTGAAACCGTCATATAGCCTCAATTCTATTCCATCCCTTCCCACACATGTATAGAAGAGCTTACATCTGCTATAGTAAGTTTTATAAAATATTTCAATTTTTAAATACCCTTAAATGAAACTGCTGAAGAAGAAAGACAACAAAACACCCTACACAAAACAAACAGAAAAAGAGCCTTGAAGAAAACCCCCAAAGAACTCGCAAAACCCCCCATTGAGTTGCTTTTTATTTACTGCAATAGCTTCAAAGTATTTAATATTCCAAACACATGCAGAATTATTTGCACATTCATTTATTAATATTTATTACTGGCAGTACTTTGCTTTATTGAAAAAAGAAAGTCATTAGCATGATAATCTCTTTATATCTACAAAAAAGGAAGATGAACTGCAGAAGCATCATTTTAAATTCTTTCATCCACTGGCAGACTTACGTTTCCTGTGGCCTATGAAGATTTTTTAATGTGATATGACTTCTGAGAACAACTTTCGTCTAATAGATTGATTTATTTAAAAAAAAAACATAAAATGGACAGAAAATTTACAACTCAGAGATAAAAAGAAAGCAATTGCTAAGTGTTAACAGAAGAAAGCGCTGAATCCATCTAAAGAGCATAAAGGCTGGATGTAGAGGAAAAACAAATCCTACAACTGTGCCCCATTTACTCATGTATTTTATATGGAAAACTTAACACTGAAAACATGTTCTAAATTAAATCAAGATCCTGAATTTCTTTCATTTTGTACTTAGCTGTTAGCTGCAACAATAAGACCATTATTCTGCTAGAAAAAAGTCGTGTCCTTCTGATGCTATTTGAGTGGAGGATATTTTATGACACATATGTCCAAGGTGGGCTTTGTGGCATACAAGAGCAGCTTGCTTTCTTACCACATTGATGAAATTGCTCTCAGTGGCAATTCAAAAAAGAGCTCTACAAGTATAAAAAGAGATCTATCATCTATTTTCTCCTGTTATTAATATATTTTCTATACCTTAGCCTACTAACCAATTCATACTGCTCTGTGAATTTAAGTGACATTTGAACGCCTGCATGCAGAAATATCGTTGACTAATGAAAGGACTTTCAGGAAGCAAAGTTTAGTGTTATTTTTCAAGTACTCTCTATTCATAAAGAATATTAAGACACAACTAAATTTCGACTTGCATCTTCTTTTAACATTTACAATTGAAAGCTATGTGCATATGTACTGTACTTTTTAACCTTAAATATTTTTAAAAAATCTTCGAAAGTTGTATAAGACACAAGCAATAATATATTTGAAAACTTGCATTTTAGGTAAGTAGAAGACATTCAACCCTAGACAGTCATGACTGCAGATATGTGATTACCCCTCTCTGTTAGGGAAAAGAATTGAAATTAAAAAGCTTTTGTCTGTTACTTATGACATATTTTCCTCTTTCTTTCTGATAATGCATTTTTCTCACGTTCTATTCTCAAAAGTCAGGCTTTAAAATGGTTGAGAAACAAAGGTTCTGTCATTTGCTATTCTGCTCCTTTTCTGCTATAGTGACAATACTTTTTTCTTAGAGGCTGAAAAGCACCAGAGGAAGAACTGGATCCTTAGCAATCTAAATGAAATAAAGATGCTGAATAAGGCTTTTAAATATAATTTCACACAAGCATCTATTCTCCTTGAGACTATTTCCTTCAATCTTTAGCAACAGGCTACACTAAGCAAAAATAGTACTTTTGAAGGAAGTAATACAGCTCAACATTAAGATTTGTACTCCCCTTTTCTTAGAATTACACAGAGAGATGGGTGTTTTCAATTTTTTTTTTCTGAGAATTTTAACTTTGCCTTCCTGTACGTTTCTCTTGGATTCTTAATGTAAAGAAGCATTAATAATCTCACCTTGATTTTTTACATGTTAATACTATTCTTGCAATTGTGGTTTGCTCTTATGTTTCTTTCCAGAGAAAAATAAGGCTAAGGCCAAGAATGAGTCACACTTGGGAGTAATCTTTGGATAATTTGGTCATTCTCATCCTTTTCTCCAATAAAAGGGAGAAAATATCCAAATACAGAATTACTTTATTCCATTGAAAATTTTTTAGGTAAACCACACACAGATTTTAGCACCATTCTAATGTAAATTGCTACTCAGAAGAATGCATTATTTGTGCAAATGTTTTACAAAGTGATCCTATTTATAGTGCATTTTCATCCCAATCCCAGCAAAGTAAACTCCTGAATTTCAATTAAAGTTTGGACCCAAGAGACACCCTTAAATGACTCAGTTGAGCAGGCATAGTAACTACTCAGAAAAAGGACTGACTTGCCAACAATGAAAGAGTGGTTATACTGAAATAATTGATAAGATGTATACCAATAATTCTCTTAAATCCTCAATAAAGAAGCACAGGAGTCAACAGGCTTACAAAGTCCTTGTCTTATACCTCACTTATCCCCCTTTGGCCAAGTAAGATTATCCAAAGCATTAGCAATTTAAAATAGGAAGGAAGCAAAGCTGAGCTCAGCTGGAGGAGAAAATTTTTGGCTTCCATTTGGTTTAGATTTTCTTCATTGGCTGTTTTTCTGCACTTCATAAAAATAGTATCATACTACTTCATATTACCAAATCAAATAATAATTGCATAGCAGGGCTCTTTGAACTGGGTGTAAAATATAGTGTTCATAAGATTTCAACACAGATACTAAGTGAAATGATACAGAAGACCTTGAAGAGAAAATATCTCTGCTTTACTTCATAGTAAATCTTTAATACGTAGTGGTGACACCTTTAAAGTTAGCAGTAAAGGAAATTTATGATACCCAAAAGCTTTTATATAACACTAAGATTATTAAGCAATACTTTACTATCATTCTTAAGGCTTCCATTCACTTCCTCTTCCTGAATCTGTCCTGTAACAGGAGAGATTTGATTCAAACAAAAAACTGACTTCAGATAATCTGAACGGCTACTGAAGGCCACAAAAAAGTTGAAATTTTATTAACTCTCTCAGAATCACAGGGTGTGATTCTTGGAATGTCCTGTGTAGGGCTGAGAGTTTGACTCAATGATCCTAATGGGTCCCTTCCAACTCAGCATGGTCTCTGATTATAAATATTAGACAGTATTAACATTTTTATCAAGTACATAAATTGTCTCTTTTCAAATGTTATTACTTGGCATGCTTTCCAAAACAGCCCTGTTGAACTACTAGATTTAGCTAAAACTTGACTTACAGATTTTCTGATATCATTTAGTTGAAGATTTATAATTTAAGAATAAATGTAGGAATTTGTAGTTCTTTAATATTTACTTGCTTCATTTGGAATGCTTTTAGTTCCCAGTTGTCTTTTGAACATTGATTCAAAGAAGTAAAAAATTTCCTTTCCAGAATCCAAAGAGGTGAAACTATTATCTTTATTATTTTATTGAAGGTGACACCCTTTACTTTAATCTCTGTCTCCAAATGCTCCATAAACACCTTTTTTAAAAGAAAATAATCTATAATGCAATGTTTCATTTCCCCACTACTTTAGATTTTTTTTACAAAATCAAACAAGTGAAGCTAGCTTGTCTTGCAAAACACAGTTTTCAACACTAACCAAGATGAATTCTAAATGTATGAATGTAATTGTTTAGCTCTGAAAAGTTTTAGACATGCAAATGAATCCATAGATAATTCTAAACAATGAATTTACTGTAATTAGCAAAACCCTAGCCTAGAATTGGGTGCAGGCATTCTACAATGATATATATTATCTAGGAAAACACAACAAAAGCAGAAAAAGTCCATTTCAAGTCCTGTTAAGCAAAATTATTAAACATAGCCTTTTGCTACCCATATTTTCCTGTTGAATCCAAAGAATAGTTATTTAATACAGTTTTTAAACTGCAAATACAATTTGTATTGTTATTGATATTTCTATGGTTACCAACAAGCAAACTAGGAAATTTACACTGCTATCATATAAACGCTTTTGGGAAATCAAAGCATTTCCATACTTACTCTTTACAGGTGACACTGAAATTAAGTTACTGTTACTGAATATACTTTTTTAATAAGTATAGAAAACATTTGCAATCTATATCTATATGATAATTTGGATGGAACCAATTCATGTTATGAAAACTAGAAACAAGAGGTTTTCAAGAACAAATGAGTATTTCCACAAGAACACAAACCATCCTGATAAAAGTACCAGCTACATGATTTTTTGGTGCCTGGTATTTTTTATGGTTAAATGAATTTTGGTGCCTGGTACTGAAATCTTTTGGAAACACATTAAAACTACCAAGCTTGAAGACAACAGCAGTATGCAAGAAGGAATAATGTTTAGCCAAATGCCTGCTGCTGCTCTTACAACATTTTATATTTCAACATTATAAACAGGTTTAAAAACTTGTGTTATTGCAGCAGTTTTAATAAGCAGAACTGAAGGGATAGAGAGCTGCCCACACATCCAATAACACTTTTAAGATCAGAATGCTTTTCAGGTTTCTCACCTTGTCAATCATTTTGCGGGCTTCCACTTCTTCAGGATTGGGATTTTCCAACTCAATAGTGTAAGTACCTTTGTCACTCTGGTCATCCTCATTGTCCTTTTCAGTAGCAGCAGAAATATGTTGGCTCTTCAACTTTTTGTCCATCTCCTGGTTCTGAGTAGGCCTATGGCCAAGGCTTCCTGAACTCCTTAACAATGCAGCTTGTAAGGCAGGCAACGCAGCAGAGGGTTCTTCTGATTTCTGGTTTAGAAGTTTGGCATGAACACCATGTACTGCTCTGTGGTGTGATGTGCTGGCTTGCACAGGTGAAGGGACTTTCTCTCCTGATGCAGGTTTCACTCTTTCAGCTCGTGCGTGAGATGTCGGAGATGGAGATTCTGGGCACAGAGCTCCTACATTCTGAGAAAAAGAGTAAGAACGTCTCTTGCGAGGATGGTCTTCATCAAAAAACTCAATCATAAAGGCAGTCTGACTCAAACCAGCTTGCTCTTGCTGCTTTTCTGTGGAATGGACTTTCTGGTGTGACTTTTTCAGCTCTGTATGATGATGCCTTAAGTGTTCTTCAAGTGCTGCTCGTTTACTGTAGTGCCGGTGTGCACCAATATTTTCTGAATCACTTTGTGTGCCATCATCATGCTTATTCCCTACAAGCAAAGCAAAACAATATATAGCACAGTGAAACAAAGAAAGACCACAACATTACATCTACAAAAAAAGTCAAGCAGCAAACTAGGAAGGAAATTATTTCAAAGTGGATTTCTGTTTAAACTCCAATAGCTTATAGACCTGGCTCTGCAAATTTGGTACAGTTCCTGGAAATGCAATCAACTTGCTACAAGTCAAACAAGGAAACATTTTCAAAGCTGATCAGTAACAGCAGTGCATTTGAAGTATCCTTTCTCCAATATTCTCATCTGTGAATACTTACCAGTGACATACAAAAGCCAGTATTTTACCAGCTGTACTATAGCATGTTTTTGAATTGTATCAGTATTGTTAGAGAGCCAGTTGATTACAAATGACTACTGACACATTCCAGGCAGGGTTAAGAGGAAAAAGAAAACTTTAATAAAGTCCTCCCGACAGTGGAAAGAGAGCCACTGTTCATATTGCTGGATTCCTCTCACATTTACAACAGTTTATCACGAGAAATGTCTACTTAAACTTGGATTGAATTCTTTATTACTTTTTCCAAGAAGAGCAATGAGTTTTTCCATAATTCACTCCTCTCAGCATCTGATGTGTGCAAGTAAAATGGTTGTTATTACTCATTCATTCCATGAACTACTCTGAGATCTATGAATAAGGATTACATATTTCATAAATCATACATACACCTAAAGATGTACTTTGCTATGATACCTTAATATGTATGAAGGCTGGATACTTACACATAGTAAGTGTATTTAACACAAGGCAACCTCATGTACAATGAAAGTGTCAATGCTCCTAAGTTTTAGCGCAGTAGCTGGGAAGGAACGCTTTCATCCTCTCTGAACTCTTTTAGATCCAATTCTGCTTTTACATATATATATAATGTCCAATTTCTGTATTTTGATTCTCAAGAGGTCAGCTTCTTTAAGGTTTTCTCATTTAAATAGTTAGGATATGCAGCTACTATTCAGTTAAACAGTAATTACATATTGGCTGATCTTACTTATCAGACTAACACCACTGAATACACAGCTGAAATCCCAACTTACATTCCTGTTTTCTACTTGTTAGAATAATGCCTACAAAAATTCTGTGATTATTCATACGTTTCCAAATAATAATAAAGCAGTACCAACATCACAGTGAAAGTCATATAGTCTAATTTAGCAGTGGGACTTCAGTACAGAATACTATAAGAAAAAGCTGAGGAGAAAAAAAAAGCTTTGAGTTTTCTAAAAAAACATCAAACTTTCAAAGCACCTAGGTATATTTACTATCTAAAAATAAAACTGATGACTGAGAATACAAACAGGCCATAGAAGACTACAAAATTCAGATATTTATTATGGCCATATGCATCCCATAACTTACACCTCTTTCAGATGAAAATTAATCAGACTTTGTGGCGTTTCTGTCAGGAAAAGGCTTATAAACAAAGCCCCTTCTATTTATCAAAGTGTCACAGCTAGTATTTATAAGAATATTCATGAATATAATACATTTACATGAAGGCCAAAGAATGTGATTTACACTGGAAGAAATAATATACTATTATTTTTATGTCAGCACGTTAATCTAATTCTGCTTTCAGAATTTTATTTTTAGCTTAATTTGAAAGGGACAACCTTAAAAAGCAGACTTTTGATCAATAAGGCAAAGAATGCTGTACCCAGTCCCAGCTGGTTTACAAACTAGACATGATAATGTTGCAGAGCCAAGGAAAATGAGAATTGTAGTGTTATACAGCTGAAATTAAAAATGGAAAAAAAGAGAGACTTGAAAAAGTTCACCAGAAGTTTTCCTTATGCAAGTTTGAATGGTACTGGACTCTTCATCTGAACATCAAGACTATCTGCTTCTCTATTCCATTAAGTGACACTCAAGAGAAGGTGCACTTGTCATGTGTAACATTTTATTTAATTTCATTTGAAATGTCACTGTCTGCAATAAATTAACATGTATGATCACCTGGAACTCCATTCAACAGCAGCACTCATATGAATACAACAGTCCACAAGGTGAGTATAAAAACTGAAGCGCTTGCTTTATGTCTGATTCCTGACTCCAACTGGACTCTACCAAACATGATCCATATAAGCAGAATGAGTATATGATGTATTCTTTGCTATAAATGATTTTCTTAGAACATTCAAATAATCACAGAAGATATGCTATTGAAAGAGTTGCTAAAAGCATAAATTGAACTTCAGAGCTTTGATTCTAAAAAGCAATCCAGGTTTTTAAAGTACTTCATGAGAAAAAGTGAGATATATAAAGCTTAACTAAATGTTGGATTTTTTCCTTTTCTTTTTCAAGATCAGTGTTTAAGTACCTGATGTTTTCAGCCACACTAGAACACCTCCAATTAGCATAGATTGTAAAATGATTCACCATTTGGTTTCTTATGCCCTTTGCAAGACTTAATTCAGCAATACAGCTTCCCAGCCCAGATCTGAACTCCGCATAGGCTCAGGGATCCTCTGACTGCATACTGGCGAGGAATTGCTGCTTTCAGAGCTAAGCACAGCTGCAACTATTCACTTTACCTTTCAGCCTCTTCAGGTACACTGGAACATCACTCTTGATACTTTTGGAGTCCTCCTCCGTGGGCTCCCATATCATTCTCGGAGGATTGTTCTGCGCGAGCCAATCGGCCACTTTGCTCTCGGCTGCCATCATCACCGTCTGCAGCCCCGGCAGGTCCTGCCCGCTGCAGGAGGAAGGCTTCTTCGACTTGTGACGCTGCTCCGACGTGAACTTTGTCACATGATCCTTGATCTTTACTTTTCCTGGAGTGTTGTCATCAAATTCAATGGTAAAGGAAGCGTGCCCTGAAGCTGCTGCGTGGGAGCTTTGGGTATCTTTTGTGGGAATTTCGTGAATAGTGCTCTCTGCTACCTGTGAAGCTTGCTGGCATTCTTTAGTAGGGATTTCAAAATAACTGGGCTCCCTGCAGAAAGGATAAAGTTCTTCATTTGCAGATGCAGATTGCTCCTCAGATTGCTTGGCATCTGTGCTGCATCCTATTAGGAAAAATAAAAAAAAAAACAGATTTCACAATACTTGGGAACTTCAGGCTCTTCAAAAAGTTTCTGAAATCCTGTAGAGGCCACTTGAGTAATTTCTGGAATAAACAGTAAGATTGTGGAGTAGATAGAGCACCATAGTTCTGGAAAAATATTTCTAGAATTACATATAGGAAGTATTAATGAAAAGGTGGTTTGAACTTCAGCTGTGAGAAATATAAAGTGGGAAAAAGCTCACTTAAAATTTGTCAAAGTGCATGCAAAATATTTTTAGAAGATGTAAAGGTCAGATGAGTTATTTGAACATAGAAAACAGGTAAATCACAATGGCAAATTTGTTGAGATGATCATTATCACAATTCCCATCTACCAGAAAAAACATCAAATCAGGGTGCTCCCAAAACAAATTTTAATGATCTGCCATCTCCTGCAGTAGACAGAAAGCCTAATTTTGTTTGGCCAAATTCTTCAGAAAAACAATTCACACATTAATGCAAGATAAACATTAATTCTGGCTTGAAAAGTTAAACACTGCAAAGCACTGGAAAGTGTTTTGGAATTCAAAGACTTTATGTTTCTACAAAAGATAAAACCAAAGAATCAAGCTAAATCCTATTGTCATGTCCTCTTATTTTACTTGTTGCCATAGCATATAGATGAACAGAAAAAGGAACAATAGCTGGAAGCATGCAGAATGTTAGGAAGCCATGCTCTCACTGGTTAAAAAAAGCAGAAAGTATAAAAAGCACAAGATAGTAATTCCAAGTTGCACTGTATAACCTAAATGAAGGCTAAAGCTTCCTGTGGTTGCAGCAGATACCAATGTGCCTTTAAGAAAACAAACCTGATTGCATTTTATCAACCAAAACACCTGGTGCAGAATGCGCTAAAAGAAACAGAAGCTTAAGACCATAGTAGCAACGGCAACTTAGATTCTAGCAAAAGAATTCTGAGTAGTTCTGGAGCAATTTATCATAGACCACATTAAGATGTTTAAGATATCATTTTAGTTGCCAAGTAAAGAATTAAGACTGCAACTAATTGATTTGAGGTACTGAGAAAAGCAACCCTACATCAGATGAGGAAGTTAGTACTTGTGTATGAAACTATTATACGATAAAATAGCAATAGAATCATTTATACTGAAGTCAGTATTTACTTCATATACTGAAGTCAGGAATTTAAGGGGCAAAGGATGCAGGATGGAACAATGCACCTGTGCTGTGTCTCACAAGCGCATTTCTTGTGAGAATTTATGAAAGGCCAAAAATGAAAAAAAGAAAAAAAAGGTAATGTGATACACCATTGGACAATATTACTCCAATACAGGTAACAAAGCAGTTTAAAATTTTTTTTTCCACCAGTAGCTGTTACGAACACAAAACACGTTCACAATTCAGACAGGTTTTTCTATTGTGCAGTTGGATTCCAAGAATCCCCTAGCTAATGCTTTTCATTGCACTATCAGCTACCTCATGTCTGTGAGGGAGTTTTCAGGTACTATAACAGCACCTCACTACTCCTCTCCCAGGGAAAAGAATGCTTTTAATACCATTCCTGAAAACACTTATCCCAGCAGACATACAATACAGAATGAATCCCTTTTACTGATGCAAAGGTTATTAAAAATCATCTCTACTTATACAGAAAATCTACAGAAATAAACAAAAATCATATTTTGCATGTCCTAAACTTTAGGTAAACTACCATCACTCTCCATTTGTTTCATTGTAGCTAACAAGCTAGAATGGATCAAGCTCTGGCAGGATCAAATCTAGAGCTTGGATCCTTACAATATGAAACACGGTGACCAAAAAAGAGAGTAATCCACCACACAGACTATTCATAGACAACCTTTTTTCCCCCACGTGGTTCTGCTCAGAACTTCAAGTCAACAACATCATGCAATTCCTGTAGCCAATAATTTAGCCAGATATAGTGTTCAACACTCTTTCGTAGAAGATAACTGGCTAATACTCTGTTTTGAGAGCTATTTCTAATTTTGGGCAAGGCAGGAGCATTCTGCTGGTCACACAAGACGCAGTATTTTTCAGTAATTATGAAATACGTGGTTTATTACCATCTTTTGAAAATAATAAGACTGTAGGCAAATTGCATGAGATGTACAGCAATGAGAAGATCTCTCACACTGGTTTGCCAGCATTGATGAAGGACTTAATAAAAAAATTCATGTCTAACTTGTCTGCACAAAATTTAACATTTCAAATAAACTGTTTATATTATCATGATATGCACAGTATTTGATTCCAATATTTTTGATTAAACAGAATGCTAGTAAATAGTTTGAATCTAAATTAAGACAGAGCTTAATCAAAAGAAGCGAGAAACCAAACTACAACTAAATAGTAAATTTTACTAAACTAGAAAAATTTTTAACAATTATATAAATAAAAATATCTGAAGTATAAGTTAATTTTAGTTACATAAAAATACTATTTTCAGTTAGAAGTATTTTTTAGAAACAGAAGTGTTCTAAAAACAGTTTAAAACTACAGAAGTACTTTTTTAGTACACAGAAGTGCATTTTTAGGAAAGTTAAATGCATCAGAATTTATTACAATAGGAAACAGAAAATCATGAAGCAAAAAAAATTAATAGAGATCTTGATCTGAACCACCCTTCATTATTTTTCTCACAGACTTGAAATGCAAGTTCTTACACCTTTCTAAATATTACAAAGAGTGATCTATAAAACAGCCTTACCTTTAAAATCCTACTATAAAAAGTCATCTACCAAGATGAAGGACATTATATATCAGACTAAATACAGACATCTTTAAGAAAAAATCTCCTAGCAAATACTGAAGATAGTGGTTGTCACTGCTCTTTTAAAACCAGAGCAAGTAAAATATATGTATAGGAAGAAAGGCAATTGCAAGTGAGTTTTGGGAAGCTGAAGAGATGGGTAGGTTGTGAACATCAACCTCTTTAGGGACTGAAATCCTGAAGGGATTTCATAACTGGCAAGACTAAAATGAAAGGGGCAGAAAAAGTAGCAGGATTATCTGTAGAAAGGGAACTCTCACTCTTCAAAGACCCTCAGTGACAAAAGACAGCTGAGCAACTGTTTTTACAAGGCAAGCAAGGAAGCAATAATTGGTAGCTGGCACCCAGGTGTAGTGATACTATGATTGAAACAAAACTAGGAGAGGCTAGGAAGGAAACTATGGAATATTTGGGAAAACAGAGGCTTAACCAAAGAGAGATTCAGAGATCCTTTACTAGGGTACATGTCTTGTGAGGAATGACTGGGGGAGTTGGTTTGCTCAGTCTGGATGAGAAGAAGCTCAGGTGGGATCTCATCACTCTCCACAACCACCTGGAAGGAGCCTGTAGTGAGGTGGGGCTGGTTTCTTAACAGTGCCTGCAGTGAGAGGATCAGAGGAAATGGCCCAAAACTGAGACAAGGCAGATTCAGATTAGACACTAGATTTTTCTTTTTATTCACTGTCAGGGTGGTCAGGCATTGGAATAGTTTGCCCAGGGATATGGTGGAGTCACCATCCCTGGAGGCATGCAAGAGGCATCTGGATGTGGCACTGGGTGATGGCTTAGTGGTTTAGGGGTGACAGTGCTGGGTGGATGGTTCAACTGGATTATCTTGAAGGTATCTTCCAACCTCAGTGATTTCTATTCAATTCAATTCAATTCAATTCAATTCAATTCAATTCAATTCAATTCAATTCCTATTCTGATATGACCATCAGAAATGCAATATTCACTTTGAGAATTAGCAGAATCAACTACATTTTCTAGGACTTTCTGGGTTTTTTTAAGTCTTATTTCCCAAGTTACACACACAAGTACTCAGAATTTTAACATTTTGCTACCTGGACAAGAAAAATCATAGGTGTCGGTGCTATTCAGATGTGCAAAAAACTACCTCTGTATATTATCTGCAATGACAGGATTTCTCAGAAAATATTTTGCACAATCTTCAGATTTTTAGTCATTCTCTTTACTTTCTGCCTTAAAAATACAATTTTAGAATTAAATTTGCAAAAGAAAATTATCTGGAATTTACAAAGCACTTCCCATAAAAAAATTCTGTATACCCGAACCAGTATATTTATTTGCAGTAGGTATAAGAAACAGCCAAAATATGATATTTACACAATACCCCAAAATATTTTTAACGTTAGATTTATATTTGGCACTGTGCAATGGTATGTGTAATAAAAGGAGCTGATTTTAATGTTTTCAAATACTTTATAGAAATTTTTTTTCCTTCCTGTTTCTCTTCATATTCCTACTTTTTATTTCCCACTTACATTTTTGTTTTTTGGGGTTTTTGCTTTGCAGCTGAAGTAAACTTTTCTTTTTTTCATTTAGAGACAAGATTTCAATAAGTACATAAGATTCACCTAGTATTGAATATGAAGATTTTTGTCTTTTAATGCTTTCATAACCAGTCATATGAAAAAATATCAGAACTGCTCTTTCAAAATAGAAATACAAGCCAGCACTGTATATAAATCCCCATCTCTCATAATAAATTATTTTACTACCTGCTTTAAAGGAGCTTAAGTGAAAAAAAGGACAAAACTAATCCTACTTAAATATATTGCTGTGATGGGTCTTTAGAGTTCTGTAAGCTCTCCATGACATACTGTGCACATTTGCTGCTAGAGCTTTGCAAAGCAAGCCTTACATGCAGCACTAGCACATATTTAATGACAAAACTCATCAAAATTCTAGAACAAACTTCTAGGAACTTAACTGCTAATATTGCTGGTTAAGCATAACACATTACAATGTGTGTAAACCCCTACACACAGTGACTACACTGGAATTTCTCAAATAATTGTCAGTCTCCTTTACCTAAAAAAGATATTGTTTCTTAATTGCAAGGAATGTTTAATCTGACATATTCTTATGCAATGCTGGAATTAAAATTCATGCCAAGTGGAAAGAATTACTTCAGATTCCTGAAGTCTTCTTAAAAACTTATTTCTGTCTTTTCTTAGATTTCTGGTAAAGGCATTACTGACATTAATTCTACAACTACAAGTAAGATCAGCAGAGAAGGCAGTTTTCATTACCCCAGGAAGTGAGAGTGTAACATATGGCAGTAATAATAATTACACACCCAATAAACCTGCCAATAACATGGACATTTAACAGCTGCAGCATAAAGTCATGCCAGAGGTGTACACACAAGTGCTCATTTTAATACAGACCAGCAGATCTATGGATCATTGCATCAGAGCATTACATATGTCGGAAAAACGTAGAAAGGATTTTTTTTTCCAAAAGTTTTCCAGGCTATTCTGCTCTGTTTGTAAATAACTTTCATTAGTGAATTTCCATTGTGATAGAAATACATTAACATTGAAATAATCTTATTAACTTGAGACTGTAAAGAGTAATTGTCTATAGCTGGCTTAACAGAAATAAATCTCCCACTTCAATCTCCTCATTAAACCTTACCCCATCTCTTAGAATTCAAGTCCTCTATTCAATAAATAATCATGCAATAAATCATTAAAACATGACAGATTTTTAATAGGATTACTTTGTTAAAATGTTATCTGACTTATCAATTTGGTTTAAGAATTCACCTGTAAATGACTTTTAGGCAGTTTATATTAAAAAGCATATCCCAGATCAGTGTTTTAAACATTTAATACAATTTAAGCCATGAAAGAATAATTAGCTGCACCAATCATTAATATTTTTAATAGTTTGATTATATTTTAAAAATATCCAAGCATGACAATTTTCTGAAGTTTCCAATTTTCCTTCATACAAGTGTGTCTTTATATTGATTTCCTAAAATTATATTAATCTATATTATAAAACCTAAATGTTTGAAGAAAATACATAATAAGTTGTTGAAAAGAAATTCAACTTTTCATAGAACATAAATGTAGGCCAAAGCAGCCCAAAAATCTTATGATTTTATAATTGCGTGAAAACATCCAGAATGTCTTTTGCACACCTCTACACAGACACAGTGTTCTGAGACTGCAGAAGTGACCATAGAAACAAATGTCAACTCTTACATGGTTTGTCTTCTCAGACTCTCTGCCAACACTACTAAAAATCATCTACAACAGTCAAAAACCAGACCAGCAGAACAATTAATACAATTAATACAATTAACGTCTGCTCAGAGATCAGGTGATCACAATGAATAAATCATTTGTGTATACACAGGATTTTAATTCTACATCCTCACAAATGAAATGGTTCTGCAAAAATGTCAGGTTTTGGATTTTTATCTGCAGTGCCTTCCTTTCACATAGGCTTTTGTTTAGTATGTGCTTTTTCAAACTGAATTCCATTCTTGCAGACTTACGAATCTTTAATTTTGAGGAAATAAAAGGTATTCGTACACTCTTGTTAGATCAATACTATTCATAGGAGATACATTCATGGCTAAACAAAAGCAACAATACAAATTAAAGGGATTTCTAATATTTTTTGTTAAAAAAGGACAAAATGTTGTATTTGCCAAGAAGGCTTTGGGTCCAAATTTAGGTTTTGTATAGTATATATATGGAAAAAAAACAACCAAATTTAAATAGTTTAGAAAATATTAATTTATTTTCTCTACTCATAATTTACTTTATGATGACTTCACTAAGCAAATCAAGTCAAAAATATTCCCATTACTGAAGTTCAGTCTAGAACAAACTTATTTTTGTCTACTACTGAAACAGATGGCATCTCCATGATTAGTTTGAGTGAAAGTTGGAATCTCATTTTTCTTGGAGCTCGGGAACAAAGATAGAAGCACTGATCACTCGCTGAAAAATCTCTTGATAAAACGAATACAAGAGCATGTAAACCATTTGATGTAATTTGATGCTTCTGAAAAAGCAATCTAAAATTATAAAAAATAAGAACAGACACATTACACTAAATAGAAGCTGGCATCTTTTGTCACCTTGTTAATGGCATGGCATTGCATCAAAAACACAGACTTCAGCATATCGCTTTTCAGTAATCCTATATTTAATGAGGAAAAAGTAATTTAAATGTTTTTATCTGGTTTCTTTATAATAGTCCAAATCTTAACAGACTCTAGTGTCTGAATGATGACAACTTTAGAATAATATGAAAGAGGTCATTAAAAAGGCCATGGCAAAAAGTTAATTTCAAAGATCTTGTCTTCACTACACTGAAGTGTTCATTTAGTTTGATTTACACATTTTTAGACTTCACTCCAGCTCCTACAAAATACGATTCATGTTAACCAAGGGAAGTACTATGACAGGAAAAGAGAAATTCTGACCTCAATTTAAGTACTGTAAAAAACTGCCAACTTAAAACTGTTGGACCCTAAACGGGTGTCTAAAGTGCTAAATAAACATGGTTGAATTTTGTGCTAACTTGAATAAGTTTTAAGTTACTGTTTTTATTAGAATAGCAGTCACTTTATTTATATGCCTGACGATAGATATAAAAGCCTAATTATAGGTACAGAGATTGAAGTTCTGGCAATACATACTGTGTCTAGACAAGCTAACTAATAAAAAGGTCTGTATTACAGGGGAATAAACATTACCATTTAGACTACATAAATCTTTACTTCAAGAACTATAACATGTAATTCTTACTAATACAGCATTATTGAATTACAGAAGAGACTGCTTCTCTAGTACAGATAACCTTATATAGCTAAAAGCCAGACACAAATGTAAAAATCACAATTTATTTCCAGAAATTATTTCAATAAAATACTTCTTCGTATATAAAATGACAGATACAGATTAAACTGAAACAAAGGACACACTGGTTCAAGTAACATTATTTGCTATACTTACTGATAAAAAATTGTGTTATATACTAGAAAATTGACACATTATATGTGAAACTGATTTCTTTATAATAGTACCAATCTGTAAACGCACAGTTTCTCACAAAAATATGTTCTTCAACTACCTTACCTTTTAATAGGCTTTTATCTACACAAACTGTGAAACTTCCAAACATCTGTTTAGTTCCCTATTTAAGAATATATGCAGTTCAGTAAAGAGGAGAAAAGCCAAGAAATAAGACAACACACTTACCTGAAGCTCCTGTCTCAGGCATTTTTTCTTCATGCTTGCTATCTGGCTTACAACCACCTTTTTCATCAGCTTCATCTTCACCCCACCAGGCTGGCTGCCCATACAAAGGTGTCCCACGAGGCATGGCAGAAATATCTATAAAGCCAGCCCAAAACAGAGGAAATAACTTTTCTGTTTAGCTATGATATTTAGGCTAAGAATCACATGAAGAGAAAGTCATTTGCTTGGATCATTTCTCCTGGAAGCTGAAGTGAAATGGATGCATGCATTTGCCTAAATACAAAACAAACTTGGAGGCCAGACAACTGATCTGGGTTCTAAATATAAAAGCTTACTAATGACCTGATAAAACTTCTGGCACAAATGTTTATGCAAAGGCAGGCACCGTCTCTAATTGTTACCCTGATATATCCGCAAATATTATTTCTTCTTTCAGTTTGAAGTCATCAAGACAGCAGAACATTCCTAAAAGCTGTTTGCTGCTATTTCTGTGGGAAGATTCTCATTCTTACCCACACTGACCTTTCAATGAAATCTGAACTCACTGCATGAAAAACTGATCAAATTTTGCAATGCTGCCAAGGTTCCAAATTGCTGACAGCTACTACAGAGTGCTGAAAGTTACCTTGTGTGTAAAACATTACTGAGCACAATCAATTTTACAGGTTGGGGTGGTTTTTTTTAAAAGCATCAGTTAAATTATAGCACAACTAAAAGTGCTATAGCACATGGTTAAATAGATTTAATTACAAAAATTAAGTAAGAAAAAAACCACTGATATATAATTGAGATTTCTAACCTGATGATAAATTGCTGGGTTAGGTTTGATCTGATCTTTTGGACGAATACTTCACCCTACAGAGATTTAGCTATTCTAGTGTCATACAGATGTTCTGAATATATTTTAAAGAGTCTTTATATAATAAAACATCATATGTTAAAATCTACCTTAGGTGCTTGTCTGTGACTTTTCTGATTAGGAATGTCAACATTTTTCAGTATTTTATACACTTGCAATCCAAAGATGATTTCATAGCCATGCCAAAGGTTTCAACATGATTTTAAGACATTAAGTACTTCCTTTTTACACAGCATTATGCCTTAGTCGATATAAATTACAAAAAAAAAACCTTGATGGTTACATAAAGAATTTGTGGATGCCCCATCCCTGAAGTGTTCCAGAACAACATGCTGGATGAGGCTTTGAGCAACCTGGTCTGGTGAAAGGTGTCCCTGGCCATGGCAAGGGGGTGCAACCTAAGTGATGTTTAAGCTCCGTTCCAACCCAAACCATCGCACAATTCTATTCCTGTGCACTGAATTAGCAATAATGAGCAGATGTGCATTTATAAAGCAACAGTGAAAGAATCAATCCCCAAAAAGCTTAGGAGAGTTACACTCAAATATAAATCCCTATCCCTGTTATTTTTGGAAGAGTGAAAAGAAAAAGAGAAGGTGAGGATAAACCGCCCCCACTGTGCTACTTTATGTACCCTTAACAAGATGCTGGATTAGCCAACAAAACAAACAGGTTAATTAAGTATACCACAGAATTCTGTATGTGGGGAAGAGAAGTCTTTGAAGTGAGTCTTCTGGAAGAAGAGATGAAACCTAAACAAAACTGTTGAGCATTGATCAGGTTGGAAATCAGACCTAGACAGTTCCATATTAAGGAAACAACAATACTTGATCCCTTTCTCATTCTTTTGGTTATATCCACTACACTTCAGAAAGCCTCATGCTGAAGCTCATCAGAGAATGGTTTGGGTTGGAAGGGACCTGCCATGGGCAGGAACATCTTTTGCCAGACCAGTTTGCTCAAAGCCTTGAATACCTCCAGGGATGGGACATCCACAAACTCTCTGGACAACCTGTTCAAGTGGCTCACTACTCTCACAGTAAAAAATTTCTCCCTAACATCCAATCAAAACCTGTCCTCTCTCAGTTTAAAACCATCAGACCTAGTCTTTCTATCACTAGCTGCCTGTGTTAAATACACTCTCCCTCTTTTTTTCCCAACTCCCTTTAGGTACTGAAAGGCTGCTATGAGGTCTCCCTGGAGCCTTTCCTTCTCTAGGCTGAACAACTCCATCCCACAGCCTGTCTGCTCCAACTCCCTGCTCATCTTTTTGACCCTCCTCTGGCCTCACTCCAACAGATCCAAAACCTTCCCATACTGGGGGCAGCACAACCCACACAAAGTTAAGACAACCGCAGCAGAGCCACCATGACACATTAAATAAATAGGAATGATGGTGTAGAAACAAGGCTGAAACTACAGTATCTACAAATCTTTAAACCACAATAGAACACTGAGGCTATATCCTGACACATCAAACAAAGAATGCTAGGAACTGCAAAACAAACAGAACTCCCGCCCATTTAAAAAGGGAAAAAACCCCAAACCAACCAAAAGAAAATTAGTGCACTTGGTAATGGTAAAAAGTACAAACTGAACAAATACTTTCACTTAAACTGCAAAAAAATAGAAATTTTCTACCACAAATGCCACAAGTTTGTGATTTGGGCAAAGAGATATGCAAAAATATTAAAAAAGCCAATCAAATCTCTCTTTAAAAATGTTCTTAACATGTGGATGTTACCATAAAAAAAGTAGAAATTAACCGCCAAAAACATTATTTACATCTAAACTATGGTTAAATGTCCATATTTGTGAAATTCTTACTGTCCACAGAATTTCACAATCATTCTACTGAAGCAAATTAACATCCTTCCCAAGTTCTTGTGCTTCTGCAACAAAAAAATGAACCTTACCCACTGATTTTTCTTCAGATTTCAGTGCTTCTGTAGTTTTGTGGTGGACTTCAGCTGTGGAGTCTGCTGCCTTGGACTCTGAACTTTTGGAGCTGCTTTGTTTCGATCCTTCTGCCTCTGAAGATTTTTGGGATAACTGGAGTTGGCTCGAGAATTTTTCATGCTACATGATATTAAATAGAGAACAAAACACAAACCCTCAAAGAGTGGGAAAAAAAACACCTCTCTATGTCATTGTACATAACTGTACAATGACAAAAAAACATCCAGGAACTGCACATTGTTACCTTAAGTGCTTCTTCGGGGACTCTCATCTCTCCCCTGACCACAGTAAAAAGATTAGTATGTAGGAAATTATAAGGAAAATGCTGAAAAAACTCTGAATTCACAAGAGGATGTTACAGAAAAGTAACAATTGTGCAGTCTATTATGCCACTGGCATGGTGACAGCTTTCAATACATGTCACTGTATTCATCAAAGCAAATGAAGTTATTGACTATATATAAACAGAACATTGAGTGGATACCTTAGTGTTTTAATTATAAAAGCAATTTTTTTTCATTCAGCAGTTTGCTGAATATTTAATTGTAATCTTATCTGCTGGTATACAACTGCATATGATACAAATATTTATATATCTGCCTCAAAGAAAAGTAGTACTCTTTAGCAACGCAGAAGACACACATTATGTTCCAAATCATAATTGAAAGTTGAGGTTTCTTGCAGTGAGAGACAATGAAATGTACTTTATCAGTAGTTCAGACCAAGGTAGAATATCCTAAACTCTGAGATTTTCGCTAATACAGGCATTTTTGTAGCAACGACAACACTTAACACAACCATACTTCTAACAAGACAAGTCCATCCTGACACTGCATTTTTATGGCAAGGATATCATATCCAAATCTCAATTTATCTTCTAACTTCAGAGTGATGTATGTCTGTTCTGGAATCCTCACATCATTCACAAATGTCTGCAGAACAAATGAGGACAGAAAGAAATACCATTAAATTCCAAAACAACAAAATTAAATAATTCTATAAGAAAGTCTTCAGCACCACAAATTTTCTACTGGGGATTCACAAGGAAACCATAAGCTCAAATTGCCAACTGTTTAACAAAGCATGTCAAAAGGAAGGTAAAACACCAGTTGATTACCAAGATGCACACTGGTCTTGAAAAATTCCTTGCAGTTCCATCTTGTTAGCAATATTCATGGAAGAGTTGATTAATGTTCCCTTGAATTAGCACCTCCACTTACTATTTTTCTTGTAGTTTGCTTTTTTCAACCCAAATTAAATGCCAGAATTGACTTATCATCGTATTTGTACAGCATTTAGCATTGAATATGAGAGTTCTGAGGCAGCTTATTTCTAATAATTGTCAAAGGACTTAAGAAAACATGGACCAAGTTTGTGCATCTGAGTAACACCAAAAATCAGTGGGAAGAATTCAGTATATTGCAACCCTACAGGATCATCCTACGTCTAACTTAAAACTTCTACCACATGCACATGTTTCTAAAGAAACAGTTGGAATATGCCATTTTATAAGCACTCGGAAGTTGGAAAAACCTGAATCATTAAATAAGTCAAAAATCTGAATATTTGAATGGCTGTGTTTCTCATGAGTCTAGTATTAAATGAACTGTGATTAGAGAGAAACAATCTCCTTCCCCAAAATAGTAAGAGGATCTTTCATTTAATTTTCTTTTCTTGAAGGAAAAGAATGTTTATTTCATTATTTTAAAAGCTGTTTACCTACTTCATAAAAAATATCTTCCATGGGAAATAAGAACAAAAGGTACAACTAGTCACTGTTGAAAGCATGAAACTTTCAGGAAGGTTTCAGGCAAATTTATTTCACTTTAACATTTTGAGAGTCCAGGGCATAAACCTCTGTGAAGACTATCATCAAGGCACTCTGAATTTCAGTGAACCTACAGAATTTAGGCCACCTTGCAGAGATCTATGTCTATATCTATGCATTTTTCCTCCCAGGTCAGAGTTCTGAAACTCGTGTGCAGACACAGCATAGCCAATGCAGGGAACTCCAAAGGCTGTGTGTGACTGTGTGTGCAGTTTACTGACAGCCTCATGCTCAGGACTGATGTGACAGCATAGAACAACCAAGTCTTGGTTACTCTGCCACTGGAGCTTTAAAATCTCATCACATGCATTGGGATGCCAGACAAAGCTAGCTTGAAAAAGCTAGTTACTCTGTAAATAAAGAATCCTTTGCCCCTTTAAATCACTCCATTCATGTGATTTCTAAAGTTCATTCTTCAAATAGTGAGAGCCAACTGTCTTTAAGCCTTCATAAAGTTTGCTAAGTTTTTCAGAATCCAGTCCTGAAACATCAGTTTGCTATCCTGTAAATATTCCTGAGAAGAATGTTACTCAACAGGGCCATGGATTGTTAATACTTCTTCTGGTATGTTTTTGAGTTCACAAGTTCACACTTGAATTCTACTGATACCAGGGAAATAATAATTATATACTAGCAACTGCACGCATTTGCCTCAGAAAAGAGAAATTCCTTCATCTTTCTTGTATGGAAAATAAAAAGAAAAACAGGAGTGTCCAGAATGAGTCACAACAAACTATCAGAAATACAATTTAACTTAATGTAAAACTGGTTAAAATTTACTTTTGCCTTTTTTTTTTTCAAATCTTAGATGTCCAGGATAAAGACTTCTAGATTTCGAAGTCCACGAGAAAGACTACTGTAACCTTTTCACTGAACTGAGTGTGAATCAACCACACATGTAAGAATATTCAGGCATTAGGGCATCAGGTGCAATCATAGTCAGCTTGTGAAATTATAACACTCAGAACACTCAAAACCAAAACATAGGCACTAGCCACCTCCCCTTAAACTCTGAATTATCATGCGTGGTTAAAGTGCATTCTACCAGGAATGGAGAAATACTTTATACTAAGAAAGGTATGTATCTATTCTCAAAAGAGATGGGACCAGCTGGAGAGATGCAAAATAAATCTTTCCATGAAGTAGGCAAAATAAGACAGGGTAGCAGCTGCTGAAGCACTAGAAGAGGCACTTGGCTGCTAGGGAGGTGGTGCTCTCAGAGCAAACAGCAGCTAGACTAGAAGAATTATTACCTAGTTCACCATATGGTACTGAGCCATTGTTCTGCCACACAATTAAGTATGGTGTTACAAAAATAATGTTTTTTCTCCATTAACCTGAAACCAGGCAAGCAGAGATATGAAAGAAAAGCACAGTGGGAAAGTGACAGTAAGGAAAACACTGTGAAGACAAAGAAAAAGGACTGAACTCTGAGATTTAATATTCCTTGTCCCAAAACAGTGGGAAGAAAGAGTTCCTTTGATGTCTCTGAGTAAACAGCTCTGAAGCAACTGAAGCTTCACCTCAAACTTGAGAATGAATTAGATCAAGTGAAGCAAATCACTGAAAGCTCTTTATTAGAGGCAAAAAAGGAGTTGAATGAAGACCTTATAACATATATTTCTATTCAATTCCAGTTTTGTGACAAGGCAACAAAAATCTGAAGGTATGCCTACTGACTACAAGAATTACACAACTAGGGAATAAAATCAAATGTGTCAGCAAAAAAATTCTATGTGCTCAACTTATTTTTGATCACTGCCTTGAAACAGCACACCAACTTTGAAAATACAGGGGCATATTAAATATTTAAGGACCAAAGTCCTTGTATGTCTACAACTGTTAAAAGGATATAGCCCTTCAGTGGTTTCACATGGAGTTGAGACTGACTATTTGGAAGGCTGAGTTAGTTACCTAAAAATACAGAAAAACTAATAGAGACAGTGACAGAGTTTTATTTCAAAATGCACTTCAAGATCAAAAGGTAGTAACTTGAAAGTTCATCTTCTATTTATTTAAGTATTTGACAAAACTATTCACTATCAGCAGCTTTCTAAGTATTTTTCAAATAGGCAGTCACAGATGAACTCATGATTTTATTCTGTACATATTCACAACAGAGCCAAACATTTAAAGTTATAAAATAACAAACACAACTAGTGCAAATACAGAGGTCATAAAGGAGTATCTAAAGGGCTACAAAATGATAACAAAGTTACTATGTTTTTAATAATTTGCTGTAATATCAAAAACTTTTATCAAAAGTGATGCTTAGCTAGACTTCTGAATATTCACTTCCTAGAAAAGCCTTAGAACATAAAATGTCATTCAAAATTTGTATTTCCTGTAACTTTGGATTTCTCCTGTATTAGTTTGCAATGAATTGACACAAATTATTCATAGAGATTTTTAATAAAAACTATTCTGAAAAACTAAATGCAAATACAATATTAGTTAAATTGATTTTCATATATGGTTATTGCATAATTATTTTTTTCCACATATGTACAGTAGAAATACAGTTTAACATTCTTTTCTCTATTGTAACAGAAGAATAAGGAACAGCATGTGAAATAAAATCCATATCATAATAGCACATTTTTGATATTGAAATATGTCAGGGCTTTTAGACATTATAGTCAAGATTCTTTTTTTTTTTGAATTCTGAAATACATAAGTATAACACACTCCTTTCTATTGTTTTGAGCTTTTCCTATTGCCAAAGCCCTCTTATTACTGGAATTAACAGCAGCCCTTTATAAAATGTGCAGTGGAAAACCCCTGCAAAGACTAAACTTTCCTTTTGAATGTTCCCCCATTTCCACACTCGCATTAAAAAAGTATTAATGTACAATTAATAATGGCTCCCCATAACACTATGGGGAGCTATCTATTTCTGATGTTAACTTACCCCATTCAAGCTGCCCAAATCCTTCACCAAGTGTTCATCTGTAGAGGCATCATAGTTGAGTACAGCATGTTGCTTGTCCACACTCCGTGACTAAAATATATTAAAGAAAACAAGGTGTTTGAAAACCACATGAGGTGGTTATGGCTATATCTTAGAGCAGTGTGATTTTCTCTTTTTACATAGCACATTTATTCAAATTATATTAAAAAGACAGTCCCACATACTAAAATGATAATATCTAACCCAACTCCAGGTACCCATAGCAAAATCCTAAATTTAATTCAAAATAATTATTTTCCTAATGTTTCCCTAAATATGATCAGTCAGATCCAGATATACCTCATCCAAAGCTTTTATATTTTTTTTTTCAGTCTAGGATCACTGATGTTTAACCTAATATTATTATCATCTGCACTTTATTTCTAACACTCTCACCCCTTAATTACATGCATCTTTCAAGACATGACTGTGATTCCGGGGTGTTGCTGTTGTCTCTCAAACTCCATTTCCTGTCACACATCTGGGATAATTACTGCAGTATACAAGCATTCCAAGTGTTTCTCCTTGATCTCAATTTCCTGAACCAATTAGCTAAATGTCTGAGCAGTTCCTGAATTACTATTCCCATCAGTTCTGACTTTCTCAGTCCTCCCTTAAGCACTTCAGTATCCATCTATTTTTCTCATTAATTCTTTATTTCACATACAAACATCATGACACAGATGAGGAACAAGCCTGGCTGCTATTTCATCCAAGAACAGCAGCTCCCCAACAGCCAAGTCCCTCTTTCAGCACTCACTCCTTGCCAAGTGTTTGCAGCCTGAGGTGCTGATGGCAAACAAGGGATGTGGGGCTGGATGTGTCTCCTTCATGCATGCATATGGTCAGCAGCTGCACACCTTCAAGAGCTCCCAAGAGAATGGAGACCACAGCTCATCCTCTCCATCAGCCCAACTTGATCTTATGTTTGCTCTTCATTCTGCTAGTGCACTGTCACAAAATGACTGCACAGCAGCAAATTCCTTCCACCAGCACAGCTTCTAATTTCAGGTTTGCATCTTCTATCCTTGCTACTCAACTCATTTTTCAGGACTGTATTGCACAGTATGATACATTTCTGTCTGAGACTTCCATGACTTCTGTGTACCAGCATTTGTGGTCTGTCAGTTGTAGGACAGACCTGCCTTACCAAGTGCCCTGGCCAGTACAGGGCATCAGAACACACAACCATTATTCCTAAGGAAATGTTTTCTCTTATTGTAATCCCATAGTTATCACCTCACTCCTTTTCCATTTCCTGAGACTTGCTACTATTATTTTCCTTACTTTCAATTTACTTTCTCATTCTTCCTGTCCATTTAATCTTATGACCACTTTGCTTTCTCCCCAAAGAAGTGAGATCACTGTTCTCCTGCTCATACTTACAATTTTATATTTAGACTTTTTATTTTGCTCTACATTTTTGAGGGATATAATGAGAGGGGGCAGGGTATCAAAGTGCAGAATAAGGAAGAGACAGACAAATGAACAAGCTGCCTGCCAATATAAGCTGCACTAATATACTACATCAGTTAAATGCTTTTAATGGCAGATGAAGACACGGCAACATGGTTCATTTTCTACTAACTTAGTAACCTTTCAAGTGAAAACAATCTCAATACAATGAAATACACTGATGTGCATGTTCTGCACCAAGAATTACCCTATTTTTACCTAAGCTATTGAAAAAAAATTGAACTTCTCTCAGTGTTGTTATTCAAATATATACTGTATCAATAAAAATTTAATTATATTTATGTGCTACATCCTATTAAAAATAAGTTAAAACAGAAAGGACAAGAAAAAATCCTCATGCTACTGTGTCACATCATCTGAAATGCTAAGAATGATTACTCAAGTCTGTGGTTTTTACAGAAACACTTGAAATTCCGCAGAACTTCACAGTTCTCCTCAGGTTCAAATTACTTACATATAATTGGACTTTTTATTCATTTCAGCTGATCTTTGCAGGTGCAAAGACAGTGCAAGTCTTTTGAATGCCTTTTTTCCTTTGGCTTTGTTATTGCAGCCTTCCATTCAAATTTAAGGGCTTTTAAAATTCCTTTTTGTAAGACTGTGGTGCCCTGGCTGGCAGTAAATGCCACCCAGCTGCTCACTCACTCTCTGCTGCCCCAGCGGGATGTGGGACAGAACAGGAAGAGCAAAAGGAAAGAACCCATGGGTCAAGTTTCAGCAGCAAAGGGGAAGAAGGAAGAAGTAAAACAAATCAAGTGATGAGAAGGCAATCACTTCCAACCTAACACAAGCAGCACAGTGCCCAGACAGTCTTTGAGTAGTGGGTATCTTCCCCAAAGCCCCTTCCTCAGATTTCACTGCCAAACACAACACAATATTTGTCACAGAATATCCCTTTGGTCAGTTTGGGTCAGCTGTCCTCGTTTGTGCTCCTTCTCCGCATTCTGTGCACTCCCCCAGTCAAGGGTGTGTAGGAGGAGCAGAGTGAGAGAGAATGCCTTGAAACTGCACACACACAGCTCAGCAACAGCCAAAAGAGTGGTGTGCTATCAACAGTGTTCTGGTCACAAATCCAAAACAGTACCATAATGGCTTCTATAAAAAAAAACCCTACCAACCAGCCAGATCCAGTACACAGATTTATATATGTCTGCAGAAATAAGAATCACAGAATAACTGCAGTAAAAGCCATACGAATACGAAAAGTCCATCCTCAGTTAAAAGAAATTTCTGACTGGTGTTATTTTACATAGATACTCTTCAATTCAATCCAGACTACTAAGAAAATATTCAGAATACAGAATATTTTCTGTATATTGAGAAAATAAATGCACTCTTCTTTGCAAACCATTGTGATATTGAGAATAATGTATATTTTTTTCCTGGAGATGATTTCTCCAATAACATTCAAAAAGATTTCTAACCATAAGGTGAAAGAAGGGGTAATGTAGTGTTTATCCACAAGCAGGCTGATGCAATGGAACAGTTAGGAACAGTTAGCTAAACAGGAAGACTTTTTGAACATATTTACAAAAAAAAGGCAGATCTGTATTCCCAGATGTGAACTAAACCTTTTAGAACAACAGTGTTTACAGGTAGAGATCTGAGGTCTATCAAGCATGAAACAGTCAAAATTATTTTCATTAAGGCCTTTATAATATGTCAAGCAATTATGAATAAAAGCATTAAATTCTGCTTTCTTTATCATGCATTGTCCACATGCTTTGCAGTAAGAGAACAACCAAGTTGTCAAGAGTGGAGAGGAAGGTCTTGCACAAAGAGCTACACACACAGAACAAGAACACATTATTAGCTTCTCTCTTGGTGGGTTCCTCCCCCTGCAGCACTATGTGGTGTTACAGTCATGCTGGCATGTAGACCTAACATAGCAGCAGGCTAAAAAGAATATTCTTGAAATCCCCATGCCCCTTGATTTTTTTTCACTAACTCTGAAGTAAATGCACAACAAATAATGTTTGTAAATAAATCAAATCTATTCACAGTATTAATCAAAGAGGCAGCTACCTTTGAAGGTGGAGTTCTGTAACACAAAAGAATAAATGTTTCACTCCAAGGACTGATCTACTATGGATGGCATAGCAGAGAAGAAAAAATATGCTCTCTTATTTACAGAAAACAGCCCTCTCAAACAAGTCACTGGTAAAATAAAAGCATTTTTAGATTATAAGCTACTGGGCAGGAACCAGTGGAGTGGGGCTTTTTGGTTGCTTTTCTTTCATTGTTGTTTTGGATGTTGGTGGATTTATCTGTGCACTTGTTTGTTTGGGTTTTTTAAATACGTCCCACATAAATTACCAAGACATCATACTATCTGTTTTTAAAGACAAATTAAGAGTACTGCCAAGTGCTTTCTAATATCATCAATAAAATATCTCAATGCCTTCTGAGGCTGAGAGCCAAATGCAATTTACTAGAGATACTACATTCTGAGTAATAAATGTAGAATTACATCTCTAAGCACTTCATTTGCAAGTAAGACTCTAATTTGGGCAATAATGGCTGCATACACAACTTTTGGGAACAAAAACTCTAAAACAAAGTATTTTATTGAATGGTAGGAAGTGTTGAGAATATCAGTTTTAAGTTCAATCTTCCTAAGAGCTCTACACGAAACAGTAAGAAGAAATTCCCAAAATACTACCATCAGTCATTAAAAAAAAATTAGAAAAAGGCAGGTCAGAGGACTACAGCTTTGACAGGGCAAAGTGCAAGCAATATGGCTACATAACAACACAGCTACACACATCTAAGAGCTCCACAGAGTCATCCTCAAAGTTGAGGAAGTTACTGAAGGATCAAGCTATTTTGACTTGTGTATTTTCAATTCTATTTAAACTGAGTCATTCAACTTCCTCAGAGACAGAAATACTCTTCTCTAGAAATTTCATTTTCCTTTGTACAACACAATCAGGCCATGGGGATAGAATTACATCAAATCACGTGACTAAATTAGATTACAAGCTGCTGAAAAAAGAAGGCTCCTTTCAAAAGCATCCAGCTCTCTTAACATCATCACATTTTATGGAACACAGTCTACTTACTTTACTGGTCATACTGCAAAATGTATTTCATCTTCTATCCTTGCATTCTGCATTTGATTTATATGAAGAAAATGTGATTCTCTGTACTTAAGCAGTAACTGCACGATTGATGGCAAAAAATTTAAACTAATTTTTTTTCCCTAAGGACACAAAAGATTCTTCAAAACAATTGCTCCCCAACATCTGGGAAATTTCTTTTTCAAAAGGAATGCATGAAGCTGGTGCACTAAGTTCATGATTTGAGCAGCTGCACATGGAAGGCTGAAGCAATTACCTGTAACATCAGCTCACAGTCATCTCTTCCAACAAAAATCATTTCTCGTGGCAGCCTATGTCGGGTGCCGCCACTGCTCACCAAAAACCAGGATGTTAAGCTCATTTTCTGCTTAGCTGATAAATCCTTGGCAAAGCTACGTCATCCTGCAGTGAGAAAGAAAGAGAGAGAAATTCATTTTAGTTATTTTTAGCTACAGTTTCTGCTCAGCAAACACTGTGAGCAGAATACAAAAAACCTCTGAAAATACAGCGTTCTCAATAGCATGTACTGAATCCAGCAATCACAGGAAGCAAGAGGCTTCAGATTTGCATACTCTCAGGCTCTGCTCCTTGTAATTGGGCAGAATTAACTGGTAACCTTCTGCAAAAGGAGCAAGCAGCTAGCTAATGCCAAAGTTGTATGTCAAGTTGTCAGAAAGCTTTTAGCATTTGACCACTGATTATCAAGATAATTGCTACAATAATGTTTCACTATCACAACCAACAAACAGTTCTGTAGCAAACATTCACAAAATACAGCAAGTAACTTGCATGTCATTACATTTTCCTGTGAAAAAGAACCACCTCATCTGATTTTAAGCTCAAGTCCTTTGTACAGCACCAGTTCCATTAAATTAATGGAACTTTTGCTTCTTATTTAATCTCAGTTTTTCAGGATAGAACATCTATTGGAAATTTAACAGTGTGCATTTAGTATTGCAAACGAAGCAGAACAAAATGAACAAATTAGAATAGATTATCTGTAAGTATGAAATCCAAAAGAAGCATTCCTACAAAACTTTACCATTATTTATCAGTAAAAGATCCAACATATTCCATAAAACAGAAGAGAAAACCCATAGCTATTTAAAATGTCATAAAAATGGATAAAAACTTGTACAGAAAACTTCTTCACACAATATGATTTACTTGAACCTGGACAAAAATATGGTTAAATTTCTCTTTAAGGCAATTCAATGGCTAACAGTTGAAAACAGCCTTAAGAGTATTCCAAATCTCTCCTAAAGAAAATGCAAGCCAAAGCAATTATTTCATTCATTCATAACCACACTGTATTCATTGAAAGGGAAGCTAAAGAAAATCAAAAGCAAGCAGCCAGCTTTTCTCTCGGTACCAAATAGCTGGCATTTCTCTTCTATTTATATGCCAATTAGTGAATTTCTGCAAGGTTAGCAAATGTACTCTAAGTAGACATAAGTCTGTAGTGGACTTGGGCATACTGTTAAAAAATACTAAGAATTCAGTGAGGTCCTCAAAATGAGGGCTAAAATGGAAACACTGAATAAAATGACAATACAAGCAGTATGCCATCAGACAAACTACAATCAAGGAGATACCACAAATCAGTAAAATATGTAAAGATAATGAAGTTTAAGTCAAAACAGCATGTGACATGACTAAGCAGATATTTACAAAACAGTCAAAAGGTGGTAAAATGTACCAGCAGAGCTGCCAAACCAGTTTAAAAAAAAGTAATGCAATTCACATGGAAGAATTTAGAATGACTTAATGTGCTAACGAGCTACTGAATAATAAAGTAAATATGCATTGCAACAGTATTCTATAGTAATACTTAGAATAGAATTATCTTTCCACAGCTGTATCACAACACATTCAAGTGAAACCTATGTCCACTTAATGTTATCTGACTCAACAGAAGTAATACAGCATCTCTAACATATTTTATTCCTAGAAACTAAAAAGACTAAAATTAAATTTACAATAAGTACTTGCTGAAACAAAATTTAAAGTGATATAGCTACTAAATACATGTTTCAACAATTAAAGTGGATTATTCAGCACCTTTGAAGGAAATTAATATTTGTATTTTCAATTTAATCTAGTTTAAAATTACAAGACAAACTGGGTCAATCAAATTACACTTTTCAGTTCCCTTTAAGAGAGGAAAAGGAAGTATCACAAACAGCCAACCTACATTCCAGCTTTTAACAAGTAAATTAACTGGATGTTTGACAGCAAGCATGCTGTTCAGTATCAGAGCTCCTCATTCTGTTTATATTTTACTACCTTCTAAAATATCCCATCTGTTTATCCTAATTACATTTGCACCATTTGGCCTTCCTGCTCTAATTTGCAATTCATACAAAAGTCTCAAGATTATATAAAAAAAATCTGAAAACTGGAAAAATTTCTAAGGAAAAACTATGTTGTAGTTTACACAGGTAGACTGACTGTAAAAGAGGAAAACTATTTTTATTTATAAAACAGACAAGTAGGTCAGCAACTAGAGCTAGGGAAAAATAAACCAACACTCCAAACTTCCTACAAATAATAAAGCCTGACAACAAACAGATTAAATTAAGCTATGTGAAATAATTTTTAAAAATGCATTATACAAAGCAATCACTGCCACACAGCTTGGCAGCACATTTGTAGTTAAAAGTCCATCAGCAGTTCTATCGAACTTAATAATGTTGTTCTTTTGAAACAGTTGCTGTCTCAACTGCAAGAAACCATCAACCTAGATACATATTTTATTTTAAAGTATTCTTTAGAATAAACCAATGCCTTTGATCAGAGCTATGCTGCAATCTGCAAAGCACAACTGGCTGAAAAGAGGATCCAGTAGCAACAGTTGCTTAATATCAGAACAAAAAAAGTACATCAAAAATTTGATATGGAACTGCACACTTATTAGTCATGTGGACAGTTACATTGCACCCCAAAAAGTTCATGAAAGCCTGCAATGTTTTGAATAAACTGCTGTCCCAAGTACTCTGGCTACAGTGTTCTGAACAATACAACGATGAAAGACAATTCACTGCCTTTTCTATAGAAAACTAAATTACAGTATGACAGATGCAAAATCATCACAAGAAGTGTCTCTTAACAGAGTGTAAATTTAGGTCATGATAACTCCTGCAATGAAATGTTATGGTTACACAGGGTTCAAAAAGCAATTCTTTTCTTTCATGAATGCTTATCAGCAATCCTGTTACATGCACTGACACCACTTACAGCTCAGGAAGTGCATGCACTGTGCATTTTTAGGGGCTGTGAAGATGCTCTAGTCAGGTTTCACTGTCCTACTCCAAAACCTCTTTTCCTTACCTAGCCTTTCTTTCTGCATGACAGGACATTGTCCCAGATGGACCTGTCCTACTACAGTACAGACTACACTTTCCAGATGCAGTGTTTACAAAAAATACTCCTAGAAAAAAATAATTTTAAATGTTTTATTGAAGCATTTGGTTTTACTAGTATTTCCTAAAATGACAGCATTGTGTTTAACCAAACTAGCAAACATTTCCTTAAGACTTGATCATTCAAAGCCTCATTCCTCATGCCTGCAAGTCAGTGGCTGAGACATCTATGTCAGCTGCAAAATATTTCCTTGTCTGCAGAAGAAACAGTATTTTATGGTGCAGGACTACAACTTTCAAAAGGCAGTAACCAGCATGTAGGAATGAACATGTGAGTAACAAGCCATTTGAAACAGATGATGCAGCAACAGAGAAATTGGCTGCATCATCCCTGTAAATATACTTCACTCCTATGAACTAAGATACTGCAGCCAAAAGATGGGTGTAACCAATTTCAAATGTCTAAACAGACATTGCCAAGATTAGTTTTGATACACCCACATTATTGCAAATAAAACTCCTTAATAATCTCAAATTTGAGCATTTTACAGCCCATGTTTTTGTACTTGCCTGTAACCGAAAACAGCTCAAACTAAAGTTAGTGAACACTGAGACAACAATCCTACAGAGAAAAAAAAAGCTACGTTTAAAATTTAAATTAAACCTAATATATGTCTGAAATTCCAACTTTTAAGCACTGTAGTCCTCTACATAAAGACTGAAAATAGTGTAATTTTAATGGCATACAATTATCCTATTACTGTACAACAAATTCCACTTATGAATATTTTAAAACAACATTTAAAAAAGCCCTGCACCAAGCTGAGACACAGTACTGACAGAGTCATAAGCCCATTGCTGCCCATTATTTGCCCTTATAAGTTCCTGTTTCCAGCTGCTAAAGTATTTGTTAAAATTAAGTTTACCTTCTCAGCTGTCTTAATTAAGTATTTGCTAAAATTGAGTTTACCTTTACAACTGCCTAGGAAATTCAGGCAAATTTCTGAAGAAATGACTGAAATATTTCTAAAACAATGTTAGAGTAGAATATTCTATGTCAATTTAAGAAAATATTAGCTGTAATTCATCTATGTAAATTGGCATTGAAATGTGGCAGAAGGCCTGAGTATCAGTTTGTACCTTGTATTATTGCTCTTGTACAGATCCATCCAAATGGACAAAGACAAGCAAGAGGCTTTTGAAAACCTTCCTCGTGCATATTCATTCAACAAGGACAGAGATAAATTCTCTCAACACATCTGTCTATACAGAGGTAGTTAAATAAATTTGTGGAGCATGCTGTTTTAGTATTACAGTGCCAGTTACAACAAAAATAAGGCACCTTTTTCACAGTATTTTCAACTCATCCTGTGTTGAAACAAACAGGAAGGAGAGAACCACAGGTGAGAACCACACAAGGACAAGACACTTGAACCAGACCTTTTTGGTTCTAGACAGATTTTGGAATCAGGACTCAAGAAAGGTAAATGTCAGAAATAAGCCATGACAAGGGACAAATCAGAAATGAGAGCAGTGATGGAGCCAGTAATGGCTGGAGAAGACCTGAAGTTGAAGCTGGTAACCAAATCACAAAGAAATGTGGTCAGCAAACAACACTCACTGGAAAAGTACCTCCCATGTCTCCTTTATTGACTATTCAATGTAATAAAACAGACCAGTGCCAACAGTTCTAATTTTGACTGAAATGGACAAGTGTATGCCAAAGAAATAAAACACCTAACTGAAGGTAACTTCAACCCTGAGAAGATTATTTTATCCATATAATCAATATTCAAAAGTAATCTATGAAGATAATTGATTTAAACCTAGGAACTCTAAGTGGTAAACAGCACAGTAATATTGTCTACTGTGCCAAACCCTCTGAAGTGGGGTAGTGTGACACACCAAGTGCTCCATGGGCGATCATAATTAACCTACTTACATACATGCATTAGAAAACAACCTTTAACTACAGCACAGCACATTTTAATCAGGACTCTGCCCTACTCAGGTTAAAACAAAGAGCTTAACAGTCAGTTAATCAGTGTTCTTTTTCCTCTCCTCATCATTTGATTAGCCTTATTTACTGCACATCACTAAAAACCCTTCCTGAATTATTAACTTCCTCCTGACTTCATCTGCCATGCTCAACACCACCACATGAGAAATTCATTAACACTTACGGTAAAACCTGCACAAGTAGTTGTAGAGAGGGTTTCATGTAAATGGGGAACTGTAGAGAGCTTTTTTTAACACTGAAATATCTTAGTCTTGGATATTTAAGTTCCAAACCCATCAGCAATTCATTTTAAAGTACCTAGTTTCACACAATATACTGGTATTCAAATGGTTTAATTTATTTCTGTTAGATCTCTGAATGCCTAATTCTTTAGCAAAGTAAGTCTAAAGCCACACATAGAATGGCTAGAAAATTAAGACCACTTTTCCAAAGGAAAAGGAAGGGCTCATCTGCCATCAAAGAACTATAAAAACAAGAAAATAAGTCATGCTCTAGGATGGCTTCTAAGCATTTAGTCATGAAACTCATGAAACTATCCTTGGTGCTTTCGTAATTCTCTGCTGCCTTCACTGCTCACGTTGCTGGCATCCCAGAAAGGGAGAGAGGGCTGCACAAACAACAGCCTCCTGACTGAAACTATTCTCACCAGTTCCTACGGCCAGTACACCAAGGGGTTTTGTTAGCAAAGAGGGTATCTTGTGCAGGAAAAAACTCAACATAAAAGCAAACCCAAACAAAAAAATAATAAAAAAGGAAAGTTGCAGGAGTGAAGAACCTTCCGTTAAGAGCTGGAATTCAATCTACAGAAGCCTATGTCATGCCACAGTAGTGTGTAATGTTGCTCCTCAAAACCTTTAAATAAATAAATACCCATCTAAATTTAAATGGCTTAGGCTAATGAACTATAAAAATATTTTTTCAAGTATTTATGACCTTTTGTGCACTCAAGCATAATTCACAAATGCTAACCATAAAGGCTAATCAAAATATTCCTTTAAAAGGCTGTTAAAATAAAAGGCAAAGAAAGCACAAATTAGGTAATTTATGATTTAAACCACTGAAATTCTTCATCAAAATGAGAAGATGAGCTCACATACTTAGGAAAAATGACCTAAAATTCCTAGGTTTTCAGAAATTGAACAAACTAGTATTATTATTTTCAAATTTTCCACTGACTGGAAAATTCACCTGAACACATCCCTTTAGAAACATTCAAATGCTACGTACAGCTCTGAACATAAAGGTGATGCCATTCTCACTGATATAAAGAAATATTGATATTAGTTATAAAGTTCATTAAAATTCTGTTAAATTACTGGACAAGAGTGGAACTGGATTGAAAGCATACAAATAGGTAAGTAAAGTGAAAGAAAAGGGACTTATCCATTCTATTTAACTTCCCTGCTCAAATGGGGAACAGGACTGTGCTTAGGATAACTGCCCTTATCACTAAAACAAACATCTCATAAAAAGATGTTGTCTTCTCTCCTAAAATTACTAAGATGTAACTGACAGGGCTTGGAATGATACCCTTGAGTATTCTGCTTCTGGAGTGTTTGACCTGTTCCACCTTGGATCAAATATCCACAATTTGTCCACAATTTCTTGAAAACAGATGAAAAAATCATACTGAAACCTTACACTATGTCAAAAACATGTCATTTCCAGTATGGACTGAAAGATATAGCTACGACAAAATTTTACAGCACAAAAGAAATACCAAGAGCAAAGAAACCTTCTTAACCACTACTCTGCAATACATTCTTTTTTACCTTCTTTGCCCTCCATGCTTTCAGTCTTGTGGTTGATGTTCTTCTACAGAGAGATGGAGGAGGAAAGAAGGCAAAAGAAAAATATGTAAATCTCCTTGAATCTTATGTCTGAAAAATCCCGAGAACTTTTGTTTATAGACAGAGAACATCTGCTACATCCACTACTATAAAAAAAAGGTTATTCTAAAAGCTATTTTAAACTTAAGAAGGAAAAAAAATAGACATAACCAACGTATGAAAAAAAAAGGCAAGAATCAGGACATCAAGTTCAGTCATGCCCTTTACTTCTTTAACTAGTACAATCCTACATAGGTAGATATGAACATTACCTATACTGCCTACCATAAAAGACTAAAACAAGAGCAACAGGAGGAGACAAGCTGAACCTAGCACAGATAGGCCACAGACTCTTCAGCAGCATTTGAGGGAAGAAACTTCCTAATATTTTAATTCCAAAAAAAGGCCTTCCAGCTGTGAATATCACTAAGCATAAAGAGAAATTTTCCTGCTTCATTCAAGGAGTTTGAGATCTCTACAGAAAGGACTCACATACTCTTCTTGCCCTACACGTCACCCCATGCATCTGATGGAAAACGGACAAGAAAGCAGCTCAGGAGGCTGTTGCCCTTTGGCAGGCAGCAAATCTGTGCTGTAACATTGCTGCAGCTCTGGAACTGCACAAGCATCCTCTCCTCTGGTCCGGGTCAGAATTAGATACATGTCTATTTTACCACTGTGACACACAGGAATGGTTGTCAGAAGAGCAACTGAAATAGATTTCTTTTTCTGCCAACAGTGCAGCTGCAGCCAAAGTTGCTTTAGGGTTTTGATTTTGAGGGACAATGACTTAAAGATCTTATCCTACTCTCTTTCTTCATATAATAATGACAAAAAAAAAAGAATCCTAAGATCATACCCTTTGCTATTACACAAGATGGCTATCAGCCATTTGAGTTTCACAGAATGCAAAAAGACCTGTCCAGTAACAATTACCTGCTGCTAATATTTCATGTGGGTACCAGTGATACAGCCAGGAGCAACCAGAGGAGTACCAAGGATTACAGAGCAATGATAAAGCACTCTGGAACACAGGCAGTTTTCACATCAACCTTCCCAGTTAAAGGGAACAGCTGGAAAGGACCAACTGAATCTGGAGAATCAATAAATGGTTACAGGACTGTGCCACATACAGAGGTTTGGCTTCTTAGACCTTGGGGCTGACTTTGAAAAACCTGGTCTGCTGGAGCACTGCTGGGGTTTATCTATCAGAGAAAGGGAAGAGTAGCTTTGGACACAGGTTTGCCAAGCTTGTGAAGAGGCCCTTGAACTACAGTGGCCAGGAAGGCATCAGAGAAATGTGGTAGGATGGCTTCTGTGACTGGAGTGCTGGAATGGAAAGACAGAGAGTCTCTAGGAATGATAGGCAAGGCAAAAAGGAAGGGATATCACCCTCCATATCAGTAACCAGCATGGAGCTCCACCACCTGGGAATGCATGAGGAGCTGACTGAGAGCTTATGGATCAGGTGTCCATTATAGTGGGTGTAACCTGTAAGACTGAGCAGATAAGGTGCCCTTGATGGACAGACAGGAGTGTCCTCACATTCACAAATCCAGGTCCTCATGGAGGACTTCAACCATCCCAGTATCTGTTGGAGGCATAACACGGCAGTTACCTTTACTTACCTGGAACGCACTGATCACAACTTCATTCTGGCAAGTGCTAGAGGAGCCAACAAAGAGGGGCTGGTGCACCTTGCTCTCACCAACAAGGAGAGGCTGGTGGGGAATATGAAGCTCAAGGACAGCCTTGGCTCCATAGAAGAGTTTAAGATTCTTAGGGCAGCAAGGAGGGTGGACAGAAAGCTCGCTGCCCTAAGGACTTCAGGAAAGCAGACTTTGGCCTCTTCAGGGATCTTCAGTCTCTTTCCTTGAGTAGGATATAGCCCTGAAAAGAAGAGGGGTTCAAGAAAGCTCTTCAATATCCAAGGATCACATCTTGCAAATTCAGAAGAGATGCATCCCAACAGAGAGGAAGTTGGGCAGATTTTCCAGGAGACCCACACAGATGAAAAGTAGCTTCCAGACAAAACCAAACTCACTCAAAAAAGCAGGCTACAGAGGACTGAAGCAAGGATAAGGAGCTTGGCAGAAAAACCATATGAACAGCCATGGATCAGGCAAGGAAAGCTAGTGCCCTAATAGAATAATCTGGCCAGTTATGCCGAGCACAACAAGAAAAGTTTCTTGGATATGTCAAAAAAAAAAAAGAAATATCGGAGAGAATGTGGGCCCTCTCCAGAAGGAAAAGAGTGACCTAGTTACCTGGGATATGGAGAAGGCTGAGGCACTCAACCACTTTTTTGCCCTGCTCTTCACCAGTAAAAGCTCCAGTCACATCACCCATGTCACAAAAGACAAAGGCAGGGACTGGGAGAATGAGAAACCATCCACTGTAAGAGATGAGGGTCAAGACCACCTAAAGAACCTGAAAGTGCACAAGTCAATTGAATCTGATGAGAGACATGCAAGTCCAGAGGGAACTGGCAGGTGAAGTGGCTAAGTCACTACCCCCAAAAGAAAAATAAATTATGAAGCTGTTAAGGGGGAAAAGAAGCAATATATCACAATCCCTAGTAGAAGCTAAGAGATCAAATGGCATTAGGAACAGCAGACTGAAATGAAGTCCTACACCAATTCGACAAAAAAATAAAATAGTGGGTTATCTTTATAGAGAATACTGATAAACAAGCAAATCCTTAGCCTGATTAGAAAACTTTACTTAGGACTGGTATTGTACATGAATACAGTCTTACACAACAATCACAAGCCTTTATATACATATATTGTTCTTATAGTAATGAGAAGTACCTGAAAATTGAATTTTTCCTTTTAATTATCCTATCTAAACACTAAAACTTACTCTCTTATTGGCCACTATGATTAAGATGTTAAAAATTATCCTGTTTTATTCTTTGATACCAGACAATAATGACATTTTGCATTTATTACAGAAACAGCTAATTTTGCATTCCTAATCTTTACAATCATTAACAAAAAATCATTTCTTGTGAATGTACTTCTCTGCAGCCTCCCCACATTGAACAGCAATACTTTCCAAATGCTGCTCTCAATAAACAGCTAAAATAAATGCTAATAACTGCTTATAAGAGTAGTTTAATTTATGTTCAAACAATCGAGTGTTCATTTTTGTCCATCACTCTCCTTCAGATTAAGGAATTTCATGAAAGAAATTATTTTTTAAATTCCCTATTTCACATGGTCAAAACAGGTTATCTCTGGAGAGATTAGCATACCAATTATGCTAATTAAACAGTACATTTCATAAGTAGCCTTTAGAAACTATTGTGCCAAGCCAGCCAAAGAAATCATAACCAAATCATCTTTAAAAAAAAGCTCCCTGTGATGAAAGCTACAGAAATCCTTCCTTTCCCTCTATTCCATATCACACTACGCTATTGCTAAGATTACCAAATAGGAAAATAAATAAATAAACACAAATCAGGCATGGCACTCAGGCAGAATGCAATCTCAAAAGAAGCAGTCAAGTCCTCCTCTTCCTATTCAGAGTGCCTTCATCGTGGCAGATTTCAAGTGATTTTGTAGGCTGTGTGTGATGAGGTGGTTTTATTTGCATTGGCCAAGTACTGACCACAGCCCTGAGCACTACTGATAAAAACAAACAGCATCTTGCAAATAAAACTGGACCTCTTAACCTCCCAAGGGTGGTGATTTCACTTTCCCCAAAATTGTGAAATATATGGGGTTTAGCTTGTGACTCAAGATACTTATAAGATTAAATTGCATTCAAGGCAATGCAACATTTTTTTCTTCCTTCATACTAG
The DNA here is from genome assembly GCF_027887145.1 of Ammospiza caudacuta. Classification (NCBI taxonomy): domain Eukaryota; kingdom Metazoa; phylum Chordata; class Aves; order Passeriformes; family Passerellidae; genus Ammospiza; species Ammospiza caudacuta. The sequence goes on from NC_080595.1 coordinate 35,827,419, forward strand.
GAATTATTTATTTTGAGCATAAAGATAAGTTTAATTTCCAAAGAAAAGCATGTATTGAAGTAGTTTTAATATCTACCTTTCCCCTTTCAATTCCCATTTACATCTTGACACAACGCATGAGTACAAAGAACTTGAAAGTGGAAGTGATGGAGGACAGTTCTTGATATCAAAGTTACCAATCTCCACATCCATTCATAGAGATACATCCATCCATACAGACACATAACTTCAAAAAGGCATTCAATTATTATTCTTTGCTACACCTCCACTGTAACATGAAAAACATTCATCATGTTCCACACAAATTAGTTGATACATTCTATCCTCTCCCTTTTGGAATGCTTTGGAGCCTTTTACAATTACCCTCGACAGCCAAGTCCACAGATGGATTTTTCTTGGAAATACACTGTGTTGTTTGTTCCAAGATCAGAAACACAAGCCCTACATTAAAAAAAAAAAGAAAAAAATAGTTGGATGAACTTATTTTACAAAGCAAGTAAAAGCTCAGACTTTAGCCTTAAAGTTGCAAGAGATGTTTGCTCTAGGCAATCTTCACTGTCTGAAGAGAGGCACTGTGTGTGCATGCACAAAGCATAAAAATAATTCTGTGCCATAATTATGTTGAGCTACATGGGTACTCTGTAAAGTAATTAACATCAGGACAAGATTAAAATCAAAATTATTTAAAACTTAGCATGGTAACTGATGCAAAGAGATCGGATTATTTTTCAGCATTTTACAGTATCAGACAAAAACATTAGACTTCATTTTTTGAATTAATCTTTTTCTGATGGGAAGTCCTCTTCCTGGAGATTCATATAAAAACTGAGTACAACAAGGCTTAAAATGCCTTATATTTAATTTATTTGTTTGGTTCTTCAACCAGAAGCCAAATAGTCCAACAGAAATCTAATCTTGCAGTCCGGAATATGGCATTTCTTTTATGTATGTCCTGCCATCTCTCTTGTTCCCATTAAATGAAACTGAAAGGTACCAAATGTAACAAACACTTTCTCAATGTACGATCACATACAAACAGCTGTCAAAATGACAGTATTAGAACTTCAGCAAGACAGAAAGCAGGGTAAGACATTTGCACAAATGCTAAGAATACCTGTGGTTTTAATGATCCATTCTACCTATTGCAAAGATTTTAAAATGTAAATGGCTTCCCCACAGAGAAGCTATTCTACATCTGCTTGTGGTGCCTACTCACTCCTTTCCTGTGTGCAGCCAACAAACAAGAATGTAGCTACTAGCACGGTAAGTCTTAATTCTATTTCTTCCACTATTTCTTATTTACTAAATATCATTAAACAGTTAAAAGTGAATTATCAAAATAAACTTTCAGAATTAACAGATAAAATGCATATAGAGCTCAACATTTTCATGCAAGAACTTGTTTGAGCAGGTAGATTACAACCCACCAACTAAATCACAATCAGGAGTCCTCACTGCTAGGTAAGCAGACTACTTTCATGTGGACTTTATAAGCCTGTCTAACAACTGGGCATTTAAACTTGATTCAGTACACTAGCATATATTTTGGAAAATGCTACAATTAAAATCTGATTAATTTCAGAATACTTGGAGACCACTGGAAAATGCTTTTATTAGTATCATACTACAAATATTTTTAAAAGCTATTAAATGAATGTGTGTCTTTCAATGGAGAGAAATCTGGAGGAATCTATGGGAGAAAATCTATATAGATTTATTTTCCATTGTAAGTAAGTTCAGTAACTTTCCACCTTAAGAAAAAAAAAAAAAAAAAAAAGAGAGAGATGTGAAAGGGAAGGCTAAATGGGAAGAACTCCAAACTGCACATACTTCTCCAAGCATCAAACCAAACAAGAGGAAGTGGTTCTGCAACCCCATCCACAAAAAGAGATCAAGTCATGCTTCTTGTCTTTTTATTTGCACTTTAGTGAACAAGTTTGAAGGCTTGGACTTTTCTTAGTTTAAGAACTACCCACACTTATATGGAAGTTACTAATTTTAAGTCTCCAACAAAAAGATTATACTTCAAACTCTGTTAAGCTCAGCTGCTTTGTTAAGCAAGACTGACCATGCTGCTGCAGTAGAGAAATAATCTTCCGGTTAACCAAACATATTTTACAACATTTTAAGATGGAACTAAATATAGACAAGAGCATAAGAAGTTGATTAAGACAGACCATTATGAGTTCCATTGTTAAAGGCTGGAACAATTCACATCCTGTATTCTTTAAATTATTCTATGTTTCACAGCATCTTGGAAGGCGTAAGGTTGGAAGGACTTAGAGTGGGTCACCTGGTCAAACCTCCCTGCTCAAGCAGATTCATCCCAGAGCACAGGACTGTGTCAGACAGTTCTTGAGCACCTCCAGTGATGGAGACTCAATAACCTCTCCACAGTGACGAAGTTCTTCTTCATGTTCAGATTGAAGTTCCTGTGCATCAGGGTTTTTTAAAAATGTATTCTTTTTCTACGACACAGTTAGCAATTAGAACTCTTACTGAAACCATTTTTAGTTAGCTGAGGAAGTAAGGCTTAAACAAACATTTTGTTTCCACCAATTGCTCCTCCCAAAAGCAAGCTTTAGAGAGCTGGAGATTTCAGAGTTACAAAGCTCCAGTCTCAGGAAAATGGAGAGCTGAGCAGAACAAGTTCAAAAGAACAAGTCTGTTGTCCCACTAGAAACACTGTGCTACAAGTTCAACAATTCCCAGCTCCTTACAGCCTGCTGGCTGACCTGTGCTCACATGGCTCCTTTGTGCTCTCACTGCCTTTGAAGGGCATTTGCCACTCAAGTTATTTTCCCCACAGAACACTGTGGGGAATAGAACAAGTTGTTTTCCCCAAGAGTGAGCAAGAGTGAGCCCATGTGCATGTTGAGATTCAGTACAGTTTGGGATGCAGGACACATCCCTAAGAAACCAGACATTACTCGTTCTCCTGCATATATTTTTCTATGTTATCATAATAGGATTGCTTTGCTTCAAATCAAAGGCAAAGAGCTTTCCAATGATGCCAGAATTTCAGAAGTGGGGTTTCTTTTCCCTTTAGCCTTGACTGCACAAGCCATGTACTATTGCATGCTAGAGGGAGGGAGAGAAAAAATTCAAACATTCCCTGTACTTGGCTCCTAAGATGAGCAAGTTAAGGGCCATCCCATCCAGGCACACAAGCATTTTTAACAAAATGAGTGCATTCTCATGGCATTGCAAGATAAACACACAGACAACCATAATGGATTAAAGAGAGGCTTCATTAATAATGGTCCAACTGTGTCCATCAATACATCCACAGAAGTTGAACTATACAGTTAGAAAACAGCTGGTCTAGAATACACCAGTAACTAACAACTTGCAATCTTTTGCAGACAGAAAGGCAGCTGAAAAAATAAAAGAATACTGAATAATCATGACAAAACAATTAGTCTTTATTATCTCATTTTCATTCTAAGTAGTTAAAAAACCCTCTATGAACAACAGAGCTCCAAAGACTGATTTTTATTCAAAATTTATCCTCAACTTCAAAGTGCTTTTCAGTTATTTTTGCAGATTTGGTTAGAGAGAAAGAAAACACATTTTCAGATTCTGCACAACTTTTAATATTTGGTAAAATTCCAGTGTATGCAGAATTTATAAGAGGGAAGCAGCCTGTGCCTAAGTTTTACTAGCTGAAACAGGGAAGGTAGCTTAATTAAATTTAAAGATATAAATACAGGAACAGTATGGGATGTGAAATTTATAGTGTGGCACTTCTTCCTTATTAGCAGCTCCTCTATACACACTTGTATTGCAGCAAATCTCAAGGAGCCTACTTTGTGTGAAGTACCTTGTGTTCCCTTCATCTGCCATGGAATAGCAGTTACTATGCAAAATTAATATATACTATCTAATTAATATATACTGAGAACACTAATACTCAGATTAAGATACCCTGTCATGAGTTGCTTGCATGTCCAGAACTTCACAGTATTGACTTATTTTCAAATCCTAGTATTGAAGATTCAGTGGACAGACAAAGGGGCACTTTTAAGCCTCACCAAACTAATGCTGAAGTGAAGAAGCTGTAGTTCCACATTAGCTCATGCCATTTCTCTGCTGCCAGGATCCCAGCCCTCTCACCCCACCCCAACCACAAAGTCAGGACTTCTCCCTTCACCACAGCTGCAGGCCACACGTGCCTGTGCAGCTGAGCCGGGCTGTTTCAATGTTCAGCTCGCCACACACTAACTCTTGTGCTCTTCTCCCCTCCCATAAACAAATGAATGGTGCCCAGAAGCTACACACCAGGGCAGGACCAAAGCAAAAGGGATGAGGCTGTGCAGGTGAGAGTGGCAGAAAAGGGGAGAACAGGGCAGGACCAGGACAGCCAGTAGCAAGCTCTGCTTAGGCTGCTATGAGAACACAAGGCAATTCCACCAAATCCCCCTAAGCCTCACAGGACTTATTCTATTTAGACAAATCTATAGGAATTGTAAGGACTATTAATACAGAATCACAGAATGGCTTGGGTGGGAAGGGATCTCAAAGATCATCAAGCTCCAAACCCCCTGCCATGGGCAGGGCACATTCCACAAGACTCGGCTGCTCAGGGCCCCACCTCGCCTTGAACACCTCCAGGGATGGGACATCCACCACTTCCCTGGGCAACCTGGTCCAGTGCTTTCTATTCAAATATAAAGTAGCTTTTAATATTTATCCATTAGATATTAAAACTATATACTTTGTTAAATGTTTCAGTGTGTAATTTTATTCTTTTTTCACTTGCTCAACCATATTTTATACGACACCCAATGATCAAATCCTTAGTCTCTCATCTCATGTTGGTCTTCTAAATCTGTTTTAGATCAGTCATCCCTAATGTGAATAAGTATCATGAATAGAAAGGAAGAATTCCTATGGAAATAACTATATATGTAAAACAATACATGGACATTATTGAATAATTTTTTTTAAGATCAATGGCATTGTCCCTCAAAAACCACAAAGGATAAAAATAGCAAGGCTTAATGCTTTTCTTGGTTTTGCAATAAAACTGTACAAAGGGAAAGAATCCAAGAATGCAAGGATCTTAATCTCTTTAAACTAGTATTGTCCCACAATGCTGTTTGAATTAATTTCATTAACCATGCAAAAAATAGCAGTATGTTTGATAATATTCATACTTTTAAATTAAATTAAAGGTTTCCATTTGCCTAAACTGGACAACAAATAACTCATGACTTCCTGATTCAGTTGTCTTGATGGTTCAGCCTTTATTTTTACTGCCACATTTCAAAGGACTTTATTATATGCTATAGTCTGTCCAGACTTCTAAAGGAATTCATCTTGTTGGATATTCAAGTAAATACACAGCTATATTAGCCAAACCAATTGAAAATGGTTATTGTGTGGGTATATAAACGAGGTAAGTAAAATTTAAGACCAAAAGCAACATCAAAAACTCTGGCAGAAAGAAATTTCTCACTTCAGAATACACTAGAACTCAAGCCCTGATGAATAAAAAAAGCCCCTTTAAAACACTTCAACTACATGCAGGTACTGAAAGGTGATTGAAAGGCTGCATAACTTAGTTCCTTGTTCTGTCACAAACAGTGACCTCCTCAAAGCCAGTAACCAGGCAGCATTTTGAAACAAGCCCCGTGCAACGACAATCCTCCAAGAGTTCAATACAAACCAGACTCTGGAGTATCAATCTGCCCTAAGGGAGAAGGTGACTGTTGCTATTTGCAGCTTCAACAACACAACACTTAACACATTTAACTTTGACAGCTGAAGTTGCCAATAAAGTGTGCTAAAGAAAATGCACTCAGGCCACAAAAATGGAGAAAAGCAAAATGTGTTTGCATCCAGTATGCAAGACAATTATGTGTTATTTATATGTTTCAAATACTAGAGAAAGTAGTATTTAGTTCAGGAAAATGGAAAAAGAAAACATTGGTTAATGACAAGCAATAAAGTTCTTACAGCAAGCTAAAGAATATAATGCAACAGAATTGTATGGGGCTCTGTGTTGCTGTGTAAAAACAGATCCTGCCATCCACAGATGTAACCTGCAGCACCTGAAGAGCCACTGACTGCACTAAGACCGGGGCAGACAGAAACTTACCCATGCTCTAGGAAGCCAAAAATAAAATTCAGAATGAGAAAAAGAGCCAAAAAAACCCACAGGGTATAAAGATTTGGCATCAAGTGGCAAACTATGATTACAGAAACAATGATACATTTTCTGCAATGGCTACCTTATTTCAAGTATTGTTATTGTCAAACTTTAAAAAGAATTTTAAAGAAGTTTGTGACCATATCTGGGCCTTCAAGTGATTGACTCAATTTATATCCAAGCTTAAGTTCAACCTGACTTTTTTGTGCAAACGTATTCTTCCATTGCTTATTATTAGTGTTCTTTTCTGCTAGTTTTGTTTTGGTTTTGGGTAATGTTCTTCTTTGAAATACTTATTCTTTTCCATAATACTCCTACTGACTATATCCTACTGACTAATTTCAGTTCTATGCCAGCAACATTATCTTTCTTACTGTTCTCCAACTATGACAAAAACTGAAGAGAACAAAGCCACACGGTACTATCTACAGAAGAAAAAAACAACAACAACAACAAAAAACCCCAAAAAAATAAAGCATGTTCATCAGAAGCCTCATTGCAGCTCTCCACAGAACAACTGGAGACATTTTTCTCCATCAGGAATCTGTTTTCACATGAAAAACACTCATATGCTTCCAATCTTCATTTCAGACCTTGAGCAATTCATGCCTCTCGGATATGCCACGTAATGTGGCATCTGTGGGACTGACAGTGGGCATGCAATTGCACCTCTCAGAGCACTCAGCAACAGTTAGGCACGGGATTCCTTGTAATATATTAGGACTGGAGCTTGTCTAAAAAGAGATCACAAGGTGAATTTAAAAGCTGATTAATTAAGACTTGATTCATTAAAAACATGCCACAGAATTTGTGATCAAAATGCCAGAAGTTGAAACTAAAAACACTTACCTAAACAAAGAGGCAGGAATTATGGCATACTTAGAACTAATTAATTTCACTAAGGCTGTTCAAGATTCAAGTCTACAATGACTTCATCAAAATAAAGGCTCTACTCAATTATCACCAATCTGGCCCAATAAAATAATCAGCATGATGTTTAAATGACTATGAGAGCATGATGACTGCACAACACTTAGAATAAAAACAGTTTTTGAAAAAGACCTTTTATTATGTTTATCAATAAGAACTGCAAAAGTAAAACAAACACACAATGATCACCAAAGCCAGTATATCTGTAACGTGAAAAAAATATACAGGTTCCATAATTCTTACGTCAATAAGTTAATATTGTTCTTCAAAACTCTTTGCTAATGCAAAAGCTAACAAGTTCTGGGTTCCCAGTGGCTCCTTAAAGGCTTCCTGATTAATTTCTGCTTAAAATTAAAAAAAATATTTGTAATAGCCAGTGTCACAGTCAACTTAAAATTAAAATTCAAGCTGAGCTTTTGACTTGTGAATCACCTCAAAGAGTCATTCCTACAAGAAGGGTTTCACCCTTATTTCACCTGACTATACCCCCTGAAAACCAAGTACAACAAAAAGAAAACATGACCACTTAAAGAAAGAGGACATGAATGACCAGAAGAGTAATCATCATTATTCTCAAAAAACTGGGACAGCTTTTTTGCAGTAAAACAAATTGTAGAAAACCAAGACTTTAATTATTTAATTAAGCTGATATATTGCTGAACATGAATAAAAAATTAGGTCATTTTTACTGAATTGCCTATTCAAGACTCAATTGAAGAAATGAAGGCCAAGTGGAAGGAACAATCCTTAACAGAAACTACACCTTATCCAAAAGTTTGAAGGAGAAAATAGATGGGAGGCGAGCAATGCCTCAGCAGAAAGCAAGAAATATTGCTTGCATTCTTTTCAACTCTCCCTTGGCACCAGGTTATACCTATTCTTGGAGAAAAGATAATGGGTACAAATCAGAACAAAGGTCTGTCTATGTGGCCATTTTAAGGAAGATTCCAAAGGGGAAAAAAAGAGAAGTAAAGCTACAATATTACCCTTTAAGTGTTTTTGGGTTATTAAATGACATTGTGAAGTTAAGTAGAATTATTCCTGACATCAAGACTCCTGTGATGATCTGGTTCCACAGGGCTAAATAATCAGCTAGGTTACAGGGTAGGGAGGAGAGAAGGTAGGACTAATGAAAGCAGGAAGTATGTTCATGAGAAAACTGAAAAGGTATCGTGACACTCTTAACTTCCTTAACTTTCTTCCTAATTCTGAAGAGCAATCCACTTTGAGAAGACAAATAAGACAATATTGAAAAGGCTTTGGTTTTGAACACAGAATAGAATGCATATTTAGATGGGCAAATATTTGCAAATGAATAGAAAGATCATCAACAAAATTATTTGGGCATGTAATTTTGAGGGAAAAGTTGCAAGTACATCTGATTAAATGCACTGGGTGTATTACTACTTTCAGACCATAATGACTTGCTAATGGATTGATTACAAGTTTTTCGTATGCCACAGCTGAAGACTAACTAAATACCCTGTGCACAAAGAAACATCTTGGAAATGCCAGAGAGTGGCACCACTTCTGTTATTATGTCTCTGAAAAGCTCAATAATTGCAGTTCTTCCTGGAAAGAAACAAAATGAGCAGAACCAGAATTTTGTTTGGAATGAAGTACAAAATGAGATCTGGAAGATGCACCACACAGACTTCAGAAGACTCAGGTCAAGGACAATACCCTCTTAAGTTTCCCTGACTAGATCAGAATATAAAACATTTCAGTTCAAGAGAATGGAAACAAGTAAACACAGGAGTCTATTACAAGAACACCAAACCTTGCAATAAAAGAAGCAAAACCAACCAAAGGAGCAAGACAGGAAGGGAGCTGCAGTTGTTGGATCTGAGTCAGCCCACTAGACCCACCAGTGGGTGATGCCGAAGCTCTGAAAAGCACCTAGCTAAGGAAAAGTCTATTTTTTCACTAACAGTTTATCAGAGAAGAAAAAGAGAAGGAGAAACAAAGCTGGGCTTTGCAGGGCTCACATGTGAAAAATTTATCACATTCTATTCAAGGAATAAAAATAAAAACTATGTTTTCATCTCTGTTTTGAATTTAAAAACTTACTCTTTCTCAAAACCACTTCCTACTAGAACCATCCTACAATTCACAAAACCCACATACTTCAAAACTAGTAAATAGAAGAGACAAAACTATGAAAATACTTGAAAATTTACATCCCTAAATTCCATAAAGAAGAAGATACCAACATTAGCCTGGACCAAAAATCCTGCTTATCCTAGTACAAAGGCCACAGAACTACTCATCCTTCCTTTTTTTACATTTACTTTCCAGAGAATTTTTTTTTTCTTCCAGAGATAGGTTCTGAATGTTTAGTCTGTGGCTGTGGACATTTTACATATCAAGGACCCCAAATAAAGACTATCAGAACAAACCCAGTATCTTAATTTTTTGTTTTCTTGGGTTAATACATAACCCACCTCCTGTCTGACCACAGCAGCCTTTAATGGTGCAGGGGACAGCCATACAGGACAGTAAAGCAGACTAAATCTATCTTTGCTACTGGAAAAATGAGTATTCCCCTCTCCCTGGCTTGACACTGCTGACCCCGTTCTGTGTACTTGCTCTGGCACTCAGCTGACCACACAATAAGATAATTCAATTTGCTAATCCAAGGGAGGAAGGAGAAAAAAAAAGAGCAAAACAAAAAGAAAAGAAATAGTGTTCTCCTGCATTAGTGGAGTGAATTAACTTCTCATGTACTTTGTAAACTACCAGAGTCACTGCAACAAAGCAGTGCAGCCATGCTGTACCAAACCCAAAGAGAAGGGAGTGACTAGGAATACTCCACACAGAGCCATTAAGATAGGAGAACAACTAGTCAGTCTCTTTAATATCCACCCCACTCCCTCACTTCTCCCCCACAATCTAAGAGCCAGCAGAACACACCTTAATTTCAGCGATGCAGCACTGAATACATTCCCAAACACAGGTCTCCCCACCTGAAATCTAATTACATCAGCAATCTACTAAAATATGATTGTGGCTTTTATTTGAAACCTCCAGGACAAGCTGGTTTTGACATATGAAAAAAAAATTATATACATACCAATTTAAAATATAAGGGTTTTTTGAAGGTCAAACACAATTTTAACTAAAAAGATCACTCTACCCACAAATGCACCTGTAGAACAAAAACAGCCTCCCAGCTTTTTGGTGGTAGGGTCAGAGAAACTGAACCACAGAACAGAACTAGGCATTTGCAATTTATTTTTGTATTTTTTTGAATGTATAACTGTACAACAGACATACATTAAGTTGTTTAAGCAATTCTCTTCCCACCCTTATTTGCATGCATTCTGTTACAGTTTAAGTCACCTCATCACACACTACTTTTCCCCATGACACCTGCCCCATTCAGTGCCCTAGCTGGACTGTGATCCAGGGAAACATCAGCACTGAGCACTGAAGGAAGCTGCTCTCACTAGAGCAGTCCCTCGAAAACACATGGATACACACACGGATCAATACTAGAACGGAAGACACGCAGGCCTTTGGTGAGAGCATTACAAACCTACAGACAATGGAAGGCTCCCACAGGCTCAATCAGCACAGGGAAAATGTGCATTTTAGAAGAGATACACACATCCAACCCCAGCTCCCAGGCAGCAGACTTGAAGCTCCATCCCTCAGTCACAAACAACTTCCTTTTCTCAAATTGCAGTCTCTTGGTCACAACAGAATCCATTTTTACTACATTATGCATATTCTTCAAACAGGGGGAAGTGCCATTGTGTTCCTTTACAACCTCACAAGTGCTAGAAGTAGAGAGAATTTACTTCTGTATGCCATATCTCCTATATTCCATATCTGATGCCTTGGTTCAGAATTTTCTAAAGGAAAACCAGAATTTCACAGCTTTTCTTTGCTTTCTAGCTAAAGTAAAAACAATCTGTTGTGTCTCAGTTCCATTCTGCCTGCAAAGCTAAGAAAAGCAGTGCTAACATGGAAACTGTCCTGAATCAAGGAAATACTATGGTATCAATATACATTAAATACCTTCTCCCTGCAATGCCAAGAACTGGAAATGGTACTGCAAAATCCATTTCTGCAACTTCTCATGCCTTGGGTTTCATTCCAGGTATTTAACGAAGTTTCCAAGCTCTCACTTACAATCAACATAAGACTTTTCCAGTCCATTTTCATAAGCTGGAGCTTTTCTGGCTTGTATGTTATCATCAGACTTTTTAAGAAATTTTGCTTGTCAAGTCCATCACAGCAGATGAAACTCAATACAGAAATAAACCATTGTTTTTTTCAAAATTCAGATTAGATATGGGAAATAGTCATATGTCAAAACCACTCCCCAAACAATGCACTGTCATGCCAAAGTTTGGTAACAACTTAGAAGGTTTCTCTTCAAAAGAATTAAAGAAAGCATTTTAATCTGATCCATTCCAAATAACTTCAAGATTCTTGAGATTTTGACAAAATTCCTTGTATCCCCAGCTGCACTACTCTCTCTATTCAGCCAGCCTTCCTAACCTCCATCAGACAAAGGGAAAGAAAAAAAAAGCCAATGAGAACAGAACATTTACATGAAGGTAAAAAAGTGTTTGAAAAAGTGTTTTAAATAGTGTTAATCAAAGAATGAAGTGAGATTCTTTGCAGTGTTTATGTTTAACTTTTTCCTCGTTAAATAAAGTTGAAAGTTGAGGAGCTTCCATATCAGCAGAGTTTAGCAAGACAGACTTCTCAGCATCTGGACATAAAGTAATTCCTAGAGGAAATTAATCATAGGAAATCACAGCATATGTAATCATGTCTCCTCCGTTCAGTTTACAAAAACTGTCCCATCCCACATATCATTTTGCAGACGCAAGCCTAGGGCCAAGAGCGCTGTCACAAAGCATTGAATGGCATTCCAAAGGAGAAAAGATGATCATCGCAGTGCTAGAACAGGCTTTATTCTTTCAAAGTACTTAAATATTTTATGAGTACCTTTGCTTTCACAGGGAAGAAAATAATTTCCTCCAAGTGCAGATCAGTGGATGCTATCTAATCTCCTGTCACAATAACGCAATCCTTATGTACACACAACTCATCAGCATACCATCTACATCTCTTTTTTTTTTTTTTTTTTTTTTTTCCCATCAAGCCGCGAGCACTGATGGGCTAATTGCTGGCTTGTGCTGGAAAGGCGCTCAGCACAGGGCGGCCGGCGGGGCTGGAAGGCAGCGCTGGCCGTGCCCGCCCGGCTCCCGGCTCCCTTCCCCGCTGCCCCGGGGCGCGCCCGCGCCCCGCTCCGCCCCTCCCGCCCGCTTCCTCCGCCCGACACCGCTTTCTGCTCGAAAATCGCCATCGGGTTTTTGTTAGCGCAGTAACCCGTTCGTCCCCACGGCGGGCGCACAAAGTGGGCCCGGCTGCTCCTCGCCGCCGGGGACAAAAACCCTGATTTCATGTTTTTCCCGGGAAGCGCCTGGAAAAAGGAAAAGCTCACGCCTTCGGTAGGATATTTTGGGAAGAAGCGGACCTGACTCGTCGGCTGGAAATACGCAATACGAGAAAAGGCGAAACCCGCAGATTTTCTCCATCACCCTTTCACAGAAGACATTATTTTAAGAAGATGGGGGGAAACGCCGCATCCCAGTCGAAGGGCGTCACTGATTTTTAAATCCGGAGAAACATGCTGCCTCCAGCCCCGGGGCAGGCAGTGAAAGAAGGTCACCCAAAAAAAAAATTAAACCTCTGGAAACGTCTCCGGAGGAACCGCGGAAATCCGCCCGCGGGAGGGGAGGCTGCGCAGCCCCGGGGGTGGGTGTGCCGGGGGCGCCCCGCGGGTGCGAAGGGGCAGGGAGACGCGGGCAGCGGGATCCGGCAGGGCAGCACCGAATGCCAGATGCGGGATGCCCCCCGGCACCGGCGATCGCCCGGCGCTGGCGAGGGGAAAGGGAGGCGGGGGCGCGGAGTCAGCTCCGGGCCCGGCGGGGACGGGGGAGGGGGAGCGGGCTGTGCCCACACCGTGCTGCCTCCCCCTCCGCCGGCCGCAGCCCGCCCGGGTCCCGGCGGGCGGGCACCTCCGGACACAATAGGCACCGGGCGGACCGCGGCCCCTCTCCCCGCCACGGCTCCCGCCCGACCCGCAGCCCAGCGCGGCGGCGACAGCAGCATCATCCTCACTCACCCCTCCGAGGAGGCTCGCGCGCCGGGGAGGGGCCGTCGCTAGCGGGTGCTCAGCGGGCCGGCATCCCGCGGGATGCGGGAGCGAGGGCGGAGCGCTCGGTGTCCCTCTGGCAACGGCCCCGGCGTTATTCCCTGCACATAGCGGCGGCTAACGGCACCGCGGCACCGCGCCGCACTGCGCACGCGCTGGGGCCCGGCGGCGGCGGCAGGGCCGCGTGCGCCTGCGCCGCCCGCAGACAATAGCGCTCCCCGGGCTGCGGGCGCTCCCCGCGCGGGCGATGGCGGGAGGTAAACGGTGCTTCCCGCTCCGATCCGCCCCGGCCGTGGCGGGACCGGCGCTGAGCCCGCCGCAGGCCCGAGGGCGTAGGCGGACAGGCTGTGCTGTGCGCAGGCGCGACTGCGGCCGCGATCCACAACAAAGGGGAGACGGGTTGTGGCGACCACCCTTTCCCGGTTGCCGGGGGTGGGCGGCGGGCGGGGACTCTGTCTCCGGCGGCGCGGTGCATGCCGGGACTTGTAGTCCCGGAGGCGGCATTCCCGCCATCGGGAAGCACGACGGATTCCTGGCGTGGCTAGTCTCAGCTGCGGCGGCCGACGGCAACGGTCGGCCACCAGGAGCCGGAGAGATCTCCGCAGGTGGCTCCTGCGAGAGCCCAACGCGGGAAGGTAGAACGAGCGGAACTACCATCCCCCAGCCTCGCCGCGGGGAGCCCCCGGTGCCGGGGCGCAGCGCCGGCTGCTCCCCGGTGGCCAGCGGCGTCCCGATGCGGGAGCCCCGCGGGGAGCGCGCCCTGGAGGAGTCCCTGGAGCGGTACCAGAGGCGCCTCCGAGGTGAGCTGCACGGGCGCGGGGTGAGGGCGCCCGGGTGTGTGGCTGCCCCCGCCCCGCGGAGCGCCCCGGCCGGGCTGGGACGGGCGCGCAGCAGGGAAGTTGTGCCGGGCTGTCCCCACAGCCGATGGCGGGCGCCGTTCTCGCCGTGACACGCTCCCGTCTGACCGTAACGCGGCTCGGGCAGGACCGCTCCGGGGGCGGTTCTGGTTCGTGTGAGGATTTTGGCCATCCTTGAAGCGTCGGATTCTAGTTGTGGTAAAGATGAGGGTACAAATGGATTCTGATGCGCGTGGTTGTTTCCCGTGTCAGCGAGTGGTTTCATACGTGCCGCTTTGTCCAAGAAGCGCGGTGTATAGCCCGACAGGGAGCTCCTGAACCTGTCACCGTGACACCTGGGCTTGCCTGCCTTCAGACTGTCACTGGCTGGGCAAGGTAAATGTCCGAATTCGGAAGAAAGCCAGCGGATAGTTTGTGGGTATGCGATTCTGAAGAAAGCCGGCGGATAGTCTGTGGGTATGCGAACCTGCCGGTGCGAAAAGTTGTGTTCCCAGCACAGCACCCCCACATGGCCTGTTGGGATGTTTTCTGTGCCATGGGAAACAACGTTGCCAAAAAAAGAAAGAAACAAGGATAAAACTATGGAAACATTTTCAAATAGCTACTTGATACTCGATTCTCAGCAAATATTTTTTTACTTCCTTTTCGAAGCAGCGTCAGTTCGTTACATTAGCGATAGATTTCTTTTGTTCCAAGACAGAACTTTGAGGAATGATTTCTGTTTACTTTTCCTGTAGATGAAATGGGCATGGTAATGCTACCTGACACTTGCAGGTAACAGTCATTGCAGAACAGTTAGGCTCTCAAATATCAGGGCTGTTTAACTGTGTGTGAGACTGTTAGAGCTGACCATATCTAATGGATACATTGGATGCATGTATTCCCTTCATACAACTTATTTTCATTTTATCTTTTTCTGACTGGATCCTCTTACACTGCATCTGTTATATTTGTTAAATAATTTCACAACCTGAATTTCTGGTGAGCCTTTCCTCTTTACAATTTTGGAAACAAGAATTTTCTTTTCATACAATGCCAAGGTAGTTTTGATTTCATATATCTGGGGGCGCCTCTCATGAAGAAATAAATATGATGATGCACAAACAACCCCAATACAGGGGCAATATAACCTAAATTTCATTGTGTTTCTCAAAGAACCTCTTTTTTTTTTTTTTTTTTTTCTCAGTGATGTACAATTTTTAACTCCTTTGAGCTGTAAAGCATTTCCCACATCATTACTACCAGTGTTAGGAATTTACTGTAGGACAAATAGGTCATCAAAGTTGTCAAACCTAATGCTTTACCTATTTCTCTTATATTGTTATACAGCTTGAGATTTTTCTCCCTGTTGGGATGACCCTGTCATCCAGGTTCTGCAATTTTATGTGGCATGCTTTGGGCATTATTTAATGTTTTTGAAATACAGCATTCTTAACCTGCCTGTAATGCTTAACATTATCTGGAGGCAGGCTGAGCTCATGGCAACAGGTTTTCTCCACCCATGCTGGACACCAGAAGAATCACTTTACAGCCTTACTCAGTTTGATGGAAAGGTGCTTAAGTTCTCAAAGACCAACTGATTACTTCAGTGCAGTGTCCTTTGTTGCAAAATGAAATGCTTCAGCAGACAGGGAGCCTTAGTGTTCAGTCAACTGAGTCTAGTGGCCAGAGGGCAGAAATCTGGACCAAAAAAACCTGATTAAGACCTAACTGGTCTTAGAGCTCAACAGAGAGGCTTTGATAAATAACAGAGGTTCTATAATGCAGCTTTTCCTGACCTTGTATAATGAAAGTCTTTAATGCTATGTGTAGTACTAAGTTAAGAGTATGGTATTTGTACAGTTGGGATTATTAGGTTACTGTGTAAACATTCATATAATTGAGACGATTTCAAATGTACCTTAAAAACTTCGGGAGATAATATTTCTAATAAGAAGTTCTCAACGGAGTAGAAGTATTTTGTAAATGAGAATAAGTGGTGAGCTGCTGTATTCATATTAATAACTGAAAATTGACAGGCATAATGTGGATGTCCAATGGGCTTTCTGCTGCACCACTGCCAAGAGCAGAGCATGATGCCTTCCTGTGACTTTCCCTTGTTATCCTAACAGCAGTAAGTTGAGAAGACTATTTAGAGTCCAGTTCTTTGTTTTGAGCATATTTCTGGTTTCTTGAACAGAGAACTATCAGCTCATATTTTTATGCTGAGTTTTCTGCCTCTTCAGTAAAGAGCACTGGCTCACTGTTGGACCTGAGACAGTGAAAAAGCAGGAGCAAAGGAGGGGCAAACAATCCTTTTTAGGATTGTTACTGAGCCTGATACACTTGTCTACCTCAAGTCTGTCTTAGGATATTGTGGAAAATACATTCTGTATTCCACTGCATTGCTGAGTGGAGTGTCTTACATAATTTCGGAGAATGGAGATGAAACCCTAAGAGAAACAGATGACAAGATAAGATTTTTCTGAATAAAATTTTATGGCTGTTTTATGTGGTTCCAAAAATAAAACAGGAGAGATGGGAAGTCAAAGCCATCTTAGGAAAAGTGAGTATGTGGCCCAGTTTCCATCACTACAAGTTAGCTGTCACACTGAAGCAGCTTAGAATTACATTCTTAATTTTTTTTTTTTGCTTAGGCCTTTTATTTTTATTTGGCAGGTGTTTCTAGGTATTCTTCTGAATACAAAATGTTTTTTTAAAGGTGGGGAATCTGCCACAAGGAACTTGGCAATGAGGTTTTCACATGTGGGGTTTCTAGAACTTAGGCAAATACTTAATGCTCTGCAGAAAGGGCTGGTATAGGAACTTGTGAAAATGACTGCTGCAGCTGTGCTTTTAAAGATGATAACCTGGTAAAAGTTATGCTGAAAATTACCTATTTCTCATAAAAAAAGAGACCAAGAAACCAAATCAGAAGGATTTATTATTTTGGAACAGCTGAGCATTTCACACATCTTGGGATCTTTTGAGGCCTGACTAATGAACAGCCTGGTATTGCTCATTACTGCATGTAAAATCCTAGCAGCACAGGTAGGGATAGACAGGACACTTTTAGTCTCAAAACTGCCATATACTATGTTACTTTCCACAGGAGCATGCCTGTGTTTGGCAGCCAAGAAAGAAGAGCTGGATGTCAGAATGGGAAGTAAAGTTCCAAGATGTGCTAAATACAAAAAACCCTATAACCAAATTCTCAGTTTCCATATTTTTCAGCACTTACTTGACTGAAAAGATATATGGTATAATATTTTAGGTTTTTAGCTGTCAATTGAAGCAAATGTTGATCTTATTTTGGACAGGAAAGTTTTCTTTAAATGTCTATAATCTTTCTGCTTTCACTAGGGTGTCTAAATTGTCTGTTTTGTCAGTTTCTGTTTCACAAAAATTCTACAGGGTTTTTTTAAGACCTAAAGAATTGGTGTAATTCCTTCTCTATTTTTCTAAGGCTGTTTGCTGATTGGGAACCATGAGATATCCGCAAGTCATGCTGTTTGTTGAATTTATAGCCAGTAACTTCATGTTCTTGTAGGCATTATTAGAACCAGACTGTTAGGTTTGGGTGACAACTTCTTCATACTGTTGCTATTTGTTTTCTTCAATTTATGCTGCTTAATGGTTCTACCAGCTGGAGTTATTTTCCATGTCTTTCAGGCAATTCTGTTGTTTTGGATGATTGATTCTTTTGCTCCTAGAGTATTTTCTATGGCATTTCCGAGTCCATGAATGAGGTAACTTTGGTGCTTTCATTTAAAGGAGTACTCTTTAAAAAAAGAGCTCTGTACAGTTAGTGCTTGAGAAAACATCTCTTGTGTAGGCAATGCTAAACTGACTCAATGCCTTCTGGATTTTTTTCCTGTTTTGACTTCAGCGTCAAATTATTGTTACACTGATTTTTTTTTTTATGTGTTGAGTTTGATCCATCAGATTTGGGTGCTAGCTTGTCATTTTTCATAATCATCTCAGATCCTTTGAACACTGAAAACCAAAGGGCTTAATAGTAAGTTTTTGGTTTTTTTTGAAGTTTCAATCCACATGAGTCCAAATTCAATTATATCATCAGCTGTTCCAATAGGAAATAGCACTTCAATGATGTTTTAGCATAGAACAGGAATACATGTTTGGATTTTATTTGTAGAGTCTTGTTCAGACATTGAAAAGACAGGTGCTGATTGATTTTGATATGCAAATCATAGTGCTGCATGTGAGCAGGTTTTGAAGTATGTTTTCACTTGAGGCTATGTTTCTATAAAATATACTATTACAGGAGTAGCTTAACTGAAACAGATGGAATTGGGAAGACTTAAAAATTAATTGCTTCTTGATTCATTAAAAAATTAATCTTGTTCTTTGTTGTCCTGTAGTTTGCATCCACAGTGGTTTTTTTAAAATTCTTTCATATTTAAAAATAATATTTTTACATTGTAAGAAACAACAAACATAGTCTTTCCACTTCTTGGTATACTGTCTTATATCCTAATGCCCAAAATTATGTTCCTTACTTTGGAAATAAAAAATATTGTCATGTATTTATTCTCTTTTAGGCATCCAGTTCAACTCTTACTGAACTAAGTGTTGGATTTCTTGTATCTGTAAAGCCACACCACTGGGACCTCCTAATTCCCAGTTTCCCAGTGGAGAGTGTTTTGCCTATGACAGCAACATCAGTAGTTTGGAAATAGGCAAGATTTTAAGAAATTTAAGGAAATACTTGATGATGATGCTTTCTAGAATATGGTGACATTATTTCAGAGGCGGGAAAGTGTTGTCAAAAAAAAAATTGGCATCAGTGTGCCATTGATAATGGTTTTATTGTGTTCACTACAACTGGCCTGTATGTTTATGGGGAAAGAGGACAGAGTGTAAGAAGATCTCTGTTATCTTTGTGGATGAAGTAATAGCTTGGAGTTCAGAAGCTGTAATACTACAAAGAGAGAGAAGTTCTGGGAAAACCAGTATATATGGGCTTGGTTGGTTCTGGTTTGGTTTGTTCTGTTGTTTGTTCCTTGGCTAGAGAGCAAATACTGGTACTTTGGGGTTCTCTGGCAGACATCTGCAGGGAATGGGGAAATGAAGGAACTTTAATGCTCTCAGATGACACACCACATGACAACTTAAATGACATTGAACACTTCTTGACAAAAAATAATTGCAACATAGCTTGCTAAATATCTAAGCCATTGCATCAGTGAGCTACTTCTGCCATTTCTCAATTAGCTCTTCTGCCCTCATAGCATCATGGAATGCTCAAGAAAGGAAGAAGAGCTTAAGTATGCCAAAAGTGAAATATTTGACCTAAACCCTTCTTTTCTGAGTCATTGCCTTGTAAATGGT
The DNA here is from genome assembly GCF_027887145.1 of Ammospiza caudacuta. Taxonomy (NCBI): domain Eukaryota; kingdom Metazoa; phylum Chordata; class Aves; order Passeriformes; family Passerellidae; genus Ammospiza; species Ammospiza caudacuta. Next base: position 35,846,869 of record NC_080595.1, read on the forward strand.
ATTTGGGTTTGTTTTACTACATTTTGACTGTTTAAAATATGCTTATGATTTTTGTGAAGTCAGCTGAATCCAAGAAAAAATTTAGAAAAGAATACAAAGAAAAAATATATTGAACATTAGATAAGACCTTTACTGTATCATCTGTCAGTGAGTCAGTTCTTGAAAATATTTATATTTATGTGGATAGAGGTTTTCTGTTGTGTGTGTTGGGTGTTTTTTCTAGAATAGTGTGTGTTGTTATTTATTTTTCATGCTGTTCAGAAGTGATTGGTCTTTATTTAATAACTATTTTATGATGGCTTGGTTTTCTGAGTTATTACTTTATTTACTCAGGTATTTGTTTCATTGTGTGACATGCTGCTTTGTAATAATGTGTAGTGGTATCACTAAAATGCAAAAATATTTTTCTTGGTTTCCAATCTTGCATATTGTAGAAAATGTAGCATGAGCTTTAGGTTCATTGAAAAGTATGGAAGGTGCATATGCTAGGAAATATTTTAGGGTCAAGTATATTATTACTTGTGCTCCTGCAGAGTCCTAATGTATTGAGGCGCTAAGATGCTATGTTTAGCTCTTCTCTGGAAAATTAGTATTTACATAGGTTTTTTGGCTATTTGTATTAGATAATTGCTTCCAGCGGCTGAGTTTAGGTCAAGTAGTCAAACCAGACACATGCTAAATGCTTGTAGTTCTCTTATGTTTTTTCCCTTTAAAATAATAGCCAGTAAATCCTTTCTTTTTTGTTGTTTCTTGTGGCTAATGATGTGGTTGGTTTTTTTTTAGAGCGTGCCAGTGAAAGCATCTCTCAACTGAAACATGCCTTGGCAAAAGGTGATGGCACTGGATTTGACCAGTCCTCAGTGGATGAGGACAGTGACAATGCAGACAGGGCCAGTGACGACTGTGGGACTGCAGCCAGTCAGGAACTCCAGCACAGTCATGCTGGTAAGACTGCTCTGAAAGCAAATGGCTAAAACATTGTTAGAAGTTATACTAATTTCAATGAAAAAAATTAATTATTTATTGGTTATAATGGTTTTTATCTCTTCCTAGTTAACCAACTTAAAATTTTGTTGCAACACCAAGAAAGAATGGAAAGCGAAGAGTCTCCCTCAAGAAGGAAAAATTCATTCCATGTATGTTTTTCTGGTTTCATTTGTGTTTGAATAAATGGCATGCATGTTGACTTTATAGCATAAAGAGAAAAAAGGAATCATTGAATAATTTTAACAGTCTTAAATATGGGAGCTTCCTGAGACTATGACCGTAATGGAAGAAAAAGGAATCTATAATAGAGGGTTTATACTTTTCTCCTCTTTTTGTAGTATGGTCATCCATCCTTTTTGTTTTGAAAACACTTGGGATAGACAACAAAGAAAATTTTCTGAAAAAGCAGGCTCTTTTTTCCTTTGACTGAACCTTAAGGATTGTCAGTATCCTCCTTATGCTTTAACTATGCTTTTTCTTTAAAGAGTTAGAGATGTTCATGCGAAAACAGGTTTTGTAGTTCTCTGCCAAAATGAAGTTGTCTCTGTCAAAGTTTGTTTACTCCCTTACAAGGAGTAAACCTTACAAGGAGCCCCTTACAAGGGCTTCTCAGATGCTGCTTCATTGAAGCAGAATTGCACCACAGTACGTGTGATGCACTGTTCAGTTACAGAGCAGCTGAGAGTTGCTAGAATCTTCACAGAAAAAGAATTCAAAGGCACTGCTGCAGTTTTATCTTTTGATGGCCTACACTAAATATTTTTGGCTTATACTAAGCAAGACAAGCAGCTCTTTGCTGTCAGAGTTAACAGCAGAATAATCTAAAAGCTGTATTCCTGCTGTGCTGCTTTCAGCCTGTGTAATGAGCGTAGCTCTGCTGTGCTGATGTTAAGGAATTTTATTTAAAGTTAACTTTGAGTGTTCTAACATCCATGAGTTTAGTATGGTTGTCCTTCCAAGTATTTTGCCTCATAATGGCATAGGAAAGAGTTAGTGTTTTGTAGCTCAAGGGATTGATGGATCATTGGATGGCTTTGGCATGACCTGAATTGGTATCGGTTTGTATTTAGCCTCGGAAGGGAGGGAAAGAATTTGTTATTCCACCTTTGGTGAAGTTTTCTATTCATATTGGGAAGTTTTACTAGAGAGGAGAATTTTAAAAATGGAGTACTTTTATCTAAGAAACTTTGGATAGTGCTTTCAGGGAGAGGATCAAAGAATGAAGGAATAAACAGAGAAAAAAATAGGAATTTACTGTATTGGTACAGTACTGCCCCATTTTTTCCTCTTGAAGTTTCCAGTGAGATACATTCTGTGAAGTGGTGCCTTTACTCTCCTTTGCAGCTGTCCTCCATCTGCTTGAGGACATGGAAGTGTTCTGAAGGCAGACCATGTGTAAAGCTCAAAAAAATGTTAAACTGCAAAAGTGCACACACACCAAAAATAAGGCCAAGCCCTCATGAAATATGAGCTTGTCCGGTGATTTCCTGGACACTGCAGAAATGCTTCTTGTATAAGAAGAATCCAATTTTCTAAAGGTCGAGAAAAGCCAACTTAGATTATGAGTAACCTTAACCTTTTGCTTTGAGTGATGCTGAAATACCCAATGACTGCTGAATAAGAAATGACAGCAGGATCTATACCAAATACAACATTTCACAAAAACTATACACTTTACTAACTTTTACCACACTTCATATATATAAATAATATTGTTGCAACTAAATTCCCTTTTCTTTCCTATAGATTAAAGCTGCAATAGACATCAAATGATTAAATCCTTTCTTTGATTACACCCAGATGGTTGTGCAGAAATTTTCCTTTTGCCCTACACTTTATCACCTGAGGTCAAGGCCCAGCAAGATTGCTTCATGTAACAACTGCAGCTCTGCAAGCTGGGTTTTGGCTAACCTAGCTGCACCCAACCTCTGTTCCTGACTCTGTTCTTATAGCTGGAGATGTGATGGATTCCTCTTGTCTCCTGCCAGTTTATAGGATGGCAGAGTTTCTGTAATTCTGTGGTTTAGATGCTTGAGATTTGAGACATTCTGGAAAAGTACAAGGTGGGCTAAATTATTTGTGATGTTGGCAAAACTCTTTGTCACCATGCTGAATGCTGGCTTCTAGAGCTGCTAAGCATTTATATTTTAAAAATCCTTTTTGGTATTAAGTATTTGAGTGTGAGCAGCATTTCCAAGACTCAGGCATAATTGTTTGGTAATTCATACTGATCAGATGTGTCTTTCAGTTCTGATTTTAATATTTGGCCAGATTTAAAATCATGCCTCTTCTGACCTCTGTTCTTTCACCATCTTACATGTTATTGTGAGAACATTAATTAAAAAATCGCAAATCTATTTACAATCAGTTTATAACAATTATGTTGTTAAAAAGGTAAAAAAAAAAAGTCACAGAGGTCTTTTTGTGTTGAGAAAATATACTACCTGTTATTTTCTTTTTAGTGAAAAATTCCTTAGCACTATTGTTTACATTACAGTGATGTTTGTCAGTTTAAACATTAGAACTGTTTTTCAGTGAAAAATACTTTCAATAGAAATGGAGTTTTTCCACATTTTTCTAACATTGCTGTGGTGTAATTTTGTCAGGGAGGCAGCTGGAGGTCTCAGCTGCAAGGTGTTCATTTCAGAGGAGAGGGATGGATGAATAGGAGCCAGAGAAACAGATGACTTACAAATATTATCAAGGCTATATTATATATACTTTAACAAGCATGGCTCCTTTTTTGTGTTAATTTTAAAGTAGCTAGGATTAAGAATTTAAATCAGGATGAATTCTAAATCAATAGAACATGGAACTGATGTCTGCTGAGCTAGGCAGAATATGTGGCAAATTTAGAATTCCTTCTCTAAAAGGATGTTTTTTCAGATAGTTCTAGGTATCCTCCATTTGTCTCTGCAATCCTGGTTCCAGATATCTCAAGAGTGTCCCCCTCTTTATAAGCCAGTACTTATATTTGTATAATTGGATTGCAAGGTTTTTGTTGTTAGAAACTTTCATCTCTTCCTAATTTAAGGATTATACCTTTATAAGGATTGGACAAGGAATTTTAATGCATTGCTGGCAGAACCTGTTGATAAGATAACTAGTACATGTAATAGCCATTAGTAACTTGGTTTGCTTTTTTTTTTCATTTTGCTTTGTGGAGGTTTTGTTCAGGTTTGGTTTGGGTTTTTTGGTTTGTTTTTTTTTCAATGGTGAATACTTCAAAAGTAATATTTAAAAACAAGGATGTAAGTGTCTAAATCTTTGATCTCTTTTAGATTTCAATTATATTTAGGAAATATATCATGGAATATTTTTGCACGAAAAGGCATGTTAGTGACCCAAAATCATAGGTGTTAGAATTGTGTGTGTTTCAAAAATAGGGATATGCATAAAGATACTTGTTTTCCTTCAGAAGTGTGAACTAGTGTCAATGGAGAAGACTCCATTAACAATTCTGGGTGCATTTTGAAGCCTTACCAGAAAACTGTAGGTTGTATTCTGTGTGCAAGCAAGATCTTACTGCAATAATGGAAAATCAGAACATAACACGTGTTGTTCTTTACCTCCTTCAGAAGCCCCCAGAAGCTGTGCCTGCAGACCTACCAGCCCTTTTCGATCTTGTTCCTATAATCTCTGATCAGTCACAGTACATTAAACATTTGGAAGCAGAAGTGAAGTTTTACAAGGTATCAGATAACTTATTTGGCCTACTAAAACCCTGGTCCCCCAAATGTGAAGAACTGCATTAAAAGCAACTTACATTTAAATTTGAGATTGATTGCTGTAATGACCAAAACTGAGCCAAATGCAGTTCAGTAGATTCCTTACCCTGTGTCTTGGTATCTGGTATTTAAGGGTCTTTAAGGACATTTTAACATCCTGTCACAAATACACATAAGCATTTTTTTAAAGAAGATTTACAACAGTATAAGCTGCAAAAATACAAAATCTCTCTTTTGCAAATTCTTAGTCTCTCTAAAAGGGTTGAAACTTTTGAAAATGTTAATCTAGACCCTTGGTCTCAAGATGCATTTCAATATTGATTGGCATCTTAAGGAACCTTTTAAATGCAATTCCTTCATCCTATAGGAGGAGTTGTGTGGTGTAAAAGATCAAGAACAGGCAGTTTTACTTGAAAATGAGGAACTCCATCAGAAGCTGAAATTCTTAACTGCAGAATACATGTTGAGAGAACAAACTCATCTTGATGCCTCAGTAAGTTTTTATTTTTTGTTGCTTTAATCAGTGCTCAAGGATTTGGCCAGATTATTTTTATGGAAGGGTATACAAATGGTTATCTGCAAATGGAATTTTAGTCAAAATTTAATAAGAGTTTGTAAATATGGATTTCCTTGGGTAACATAATTTTCATAGGTTGCTAATCTAATTAAATTGTATATTGCTTCTTATATTCTACTGAGGATTGTTCAGTAGAATATAATGAATATTGTTTATTGGTTCTTATATTCTATGAATATTGTTTATTGTTTCTTATATTCTACTGAAGATTATAAGGTTCAATACTTAAGTAAGTAAATTTGTTTAAAAAACCAGCCTGCATAATCATAACTGAAGCATTAAAACTTTCATTTTAGGCAAATACTCAGAAATCCTGGCCTGTAGGTGGTAAAGGCTGTAGCACCCACCAGCCTGTCACCTCCTCACTGGCACAAAACAAAGATCAGGCTTTTGTGGCACCAGCTTCTGGAGACAAAGCCAGATGGCCTGTAGAACTGGTTGGTATCACCTTCCTTCACAGACTCCTACCTTTGCAAAACTCTTCAGGGTTGTTGTTGTTGTTGTTGTTCCAGTTCTGATGATCGGCTTTTAACAGACACAGAGGTTTTAGTTGACTGAAACATAATCTAAGCCCAAATTTTATTCTCTTAAACCTCATCTTCTCATTATACCCTAATTATTATTATTGTGCAGTTAGACACAGATGGCAGGTTCTGTCTGCAGATGATGACTTCCCAGAGATAATTCTTGTTTAAAGATGATGACTTCACTGTACTTGGGAGAATCTTAGGTGTAACACAGCACCCAAGCAGGTGGGAATTAGCTGGTGTAATTTATGTAGCCCTCCACACAAGCTCTTTTCATAATGAGTTGTTCTGCTCCTGGAGCAGTACAGGCTGAGTAAGGTACAAAAGTAGTTTTGTGCAATCTGCTTTCCCTAAGATGAATTACACACTTTGTGATTTTAGAGATATAGAGGAGTCCTAGTAATTTAGAGATGATGTTGTTTCTTCGTGTATTTTTAGTTTCAGAGGATATTAATTTTCATTTTGCTCTGAAGTAGTGGGGTAGTTTTGCTATCTTTTGGGAAAAAACTTGGCTAATTGAAAAATTTTTATATATTTTATTCATGTGCATTTGTGTACTGTGGAATTTATACGGTACTTCAATTATATGGGATTTGAGGGTTTTTTCATATAAATATATTGTTTTGGGGTTTTTTATACTATTATAGCTGAAGATCTCAGTGATCACTGATGCCTGCAGTTGTTTGGAAGCAGTGTTTTACAGTAATTGCTTTTTTCTTCATCTGCCACATTTAAATCAGGAGAATCATTTTGATTGTAACTTTGTACTAAGTGTCATAGTGAGCTAAATTTGTAGTGTTTATCTGGTTTTGTTATCATCATTGTATTTAACATGGGTGTGGTTGATTCATATACCTAGTTCTTCACCAGGTATATGAAGAGTAACTCACTGCATTATAAATAAATAGCCTGTGTAATTGAAGTTCTTAATAATTATGTATTAATATCTGCTGACTTGTGGGAAAGCAAGAGCAAACTCGAGACATGATTATCAGTTTCTGGGAATCATTGTAGAGAACTGAGGAATGCAGTTGGAATTGAAACAATTTACCATATGAGGATCTGGCAAAAAACCTTATTTAGAAACAAAAAAATGGGAGGGTTGTTCACTTTTTAGACTTCCAGAAAAGTGAAATATTTAGGTTTCTCTGCCACTAGTATTTCAACAGGTTTATGTCCTCGGGGGAAAAGAATGTGGGTAAAGTCTAGGTTTATTTGTAAAGACTGTTATGAAGAAAGCAAGACATATCTTCTCCCATCTTTTCTAAAGGAGAATCTAAAACTTCTTTATCAAGAAAAAGTCAATATCCTCGATGATCAAATACAGTCTCTAAGGTAAAGTTAATTTTTTTTTTCTTAAAATAATCCTTAAAAAATTGTCACTGCATAACAGCATGAATCACTCTTAATCTGAATTTAAGTAAGAGAATGCCTGAATGTCTGAATGTTGTGTCTTCTGATAGTATCCCTAAAAACTGGTTTTCTTTTAAGTTCTCTCAAATATCGATGTAGCAAAATTGAATGTACTGCTTCTTTATAGAAACAGTAGCATATATATATACATATACATACACATATATAGACATATATATGAAACATCTTATCTTTTTTATATACATATATATATTTTTACGTACATATATATACATATTTATATATAAAAAATCTTATCTTTTTTATCCTCTTTCCCCTAAGAAAGGTCATGTAAGATAGACCACTCAAAGAAAAAAGAGAGGTTACAATTTTAACTTGTGTGACAACTTCCATAATTAGCTACTTTCCACTACTGTTTAATCATGTTTTTCCCTCAATAAATTGTGGTTTCATATTTTTGAAAATGCTAGACTGTTCTCTGTGTAAAAAGAGTTATTGGTAGGGAGACAAGTTAAAAGAATGCTTTGGTGAAACCAGCAACGTACAAAGCCAGTTGTCTTAGTGACGGTAAAGGAGGATCTTTAATTTCAGCTGTCATGATCCAATTTTTTCCCCCTTGGTCTCAAGTGTTACATTTACTCAAAATTAATTGTTGGGGATTGTCTCAGAAGTTCCTTAAGTACATTATTCAGCCTCTGATTTCTCCTAAGAGGCATGATCTGGCAAACAGGAAGTTCTGCAAAACTAAATTTTATTGAAGTGAGAAATTATATCATTTTCAGTGATATATTTCTTTCTTCCCTTTTAACTTCAAGGATGAATGTACACAGGACTTGCTGATTTCTGTCCAAAACTTTGCAACAATAGGTTTGTTGCACCATGACTGTCTAAGGATATTTGCAGAGCAAATTCTGTTCAGGTTATAGTGGGTTATATGCAATAGACCAAGTACTAAAATTGGAAAAAGTGCACAGAAGATTTTCCAGATGGAAATAAGAATGCACGCAGTGTATATATCATGTGCACAGTAAATCCAATGCAAGCAGAATGTGTCAGACTTCCTGAGTGTGTGCTGCCCAGATGGCCTGCATAACAAACCCAAAGCTTTGGATTCATTGCACAATTTGTCAAATTGATCTATATGTGCACAGTGTGCGTTTGTCTGGAACTTCCTGATGTTAACATTCCTATTGCTTGCGATCTCCCCAGCCTGACACATGCTTGGAAATTCTGGAGAAAATTCTTCTGAGCACCTGGTAAAAATTTTGGAGACAAGTAAAAAAGTTAGCCTGTTTTTCTGCACATGTGTTTGACCTCAGGTTGTGTTTATTGCTGGATCTGAGTGAATGTGCTGATTTCTTGTCTAGGGAGTAGAGAATAAATATGAAGTTAGTGGTACTATTAATAAAAGCAACAGGAAATTGTTAGAGTATTGAAATATTTATACAGCTGATTTTTTTTCCTAATAATTAATATTATATTCTGTTCAGACAAAACGTAAGCCTACAGGTTTTTTCCTCTAATAAATTTCTGTTTAAGTTCAATATTTTCTGATAATATGGGGGAAGAAACAAATTAACACAGTATTGTTTTGTCTATTAATAATTTTGATTGGGCAGTTTAACTGTTACTTCTCTGTTAAAGTCTTCCTTAGCCTCTTGAAAATGTGTAAAATACTGTTCATTACAGGAATTCTTACAGTTATTTTTAGGTTGCATTTGTAGTTATATATTGTATATGAATATGACTTGTAGAAATATCTAATTTCACAATTTCTTCTTTCTAGAAAAGACCTTTCAGAATCTCAGAAGACATGCAAAGATTTGGAAGGAAGGCTGAAACACCAGAAGTCCCTGTTTGCAGCCAGGAATTCTGGCCAGGTTGGTGGTCTGTGCCTGAACTGTGCCCAGCACGAGGCCATTCTCGCACAGACTCACTGCAATGTCCACGTGCAGACCATCGAGAGGCTGACGAGGTGGGTACTGGGGGTGTGGATTTGTGTTGGAAGCTGTTGCAGGGCTTGCAAGGGTTGCAGGGTGAAGAGAGAGATGAGAATGTTGACTTCATGTTCAGAAGGCTTGATTTATTATTTTATTATATATATTACATTATAACTATGCTAAAAAGAAATAGAGAGAAAGTTTTCAGAATGCTAGCTAACCTAAGAATAGAAAAGGAATGAATAATAAAGGAACTCTCTCTGATTCTGTCCCAGAGAGATCTTGTCTTTGATTGGCCCTTAATTGTAAACATGCAACATTGGCCAATCACAGGTGCACCTGTTACATTCCACAGCAGCAGATAACCATTGTTTACATTCTTTTTCTGGGGCCTCAGCTTTCCAGAAGGAAAAATCCTAAAGAAAGGATTTTTATGAAAAGATGTCAGTGACAGGAAGCATGGCCATGGCTGCTTGCATTAAACCTTTGAAGTCTCAATGTGTTGGGTTACATTTGTAGAGAAAGATGCATTTCTGGAACAGTACACTCCAAGCTGGAGTCATAATGCTGAAATCAGTAAATGTAGGTCCCAACTACTTCAAAATCCACAATAGCTTTGCTGTTTATTTCAAGTGAGAAAGAATTTTAGTTGTTATAATGTAATTATGTACCTTGGGCTGACCAGATAATGAGACAATTTACAGTCTGTTTCCTGTACTTTTTGTACAAACAAATCCTTCACTCTGTCAGCACAAATATTGTGCAAGTCCGTGCATTTTGACTGATTATTTTTTGCAACAGTTCATTATTATTATGTAGTTGGAAGATCTTCTGGCTCCACTTTATTCTCTTTCCCTCTGAGGAAATTTTTAGATATATCAACAATAGGTTGTGTGCTTAGGGTAGGATGCATTTCCTACCCCAACACCTGTAGCAGTTCCTCCCTGACTACAATAAGACAGGGAAAAGAAGTTCCATTGGACAAAAATAAATGAAATTATTTGTTGCACCATTTTTTTTAAAGAGTATACATTTATTTAAATTTTTTTTTAAAATCACAGCTAGGGAAGGGAGAAACAAAGAAAAAACTATATAGGCTGGATATATGTAATTCAGGGATCCCAACATTAAATTCTTTTCCTTAAGGAATTCTGCCAGTCAATTTATCTTCAAAAAAAACTCTACCTTTCTACTTGCTAGTAATAATGATATGATACTGCAACTTTCTCCAAGTTTGTTAAACAGCCATCTATTTATTGTCAGATATCTGAAGCTTCTTGGAATTTCTGAAGTATTAAATGAGCCTGAGATGGAATAGTGGGTCAGTTAGAAGCAGGGAGACTGAAGGGGCATAGAACATAAATGTACTCAGTCAAGTGGGCATTATCCCTCTGCACTAGATGGTTATTGCCAGGATTTATGTATTTTTTTCTATTAGCAAGTCCAGAAATTTTCTGGGAAAGCTCTATTGCTGAGAAGTCATGTTTCAAAATCTACTTTTGTAACAAAAGTAATTATTTGTCACAGATGTTGGAAAATAGGAACAAACTGTAAATCAGTACATTCTTGTTCTCTTATATTATGGTGAGCTTGAAATAAAAGATTTGAATTGACCTCTTTATTTATCTTAAACCATTATTTCATTTAGAGGTTTAAAAACATCTAAAAGCTACCTCTATGTGTTGTGCAGTTTATTAAAAACAAGGGTATTTCAGTAGGAATTTTCAAAGGAACTTTATCCAATTCAAAAATGAAATGAAATTTCAAAGTATGACTGCTAGGTCTCTGACAAATACAAAAAAATGTGTTGCCATTTTACACAACATTAAGAGCACAACAGTTTTCAGACAGAATCTTGAGCCACACCTAAACCACAGACAACAGATAAAACTTAATTTAAAAGCTTTTAACATATCAAAATAGTGAAAAGATGAGGTTAACTATTACAGTTCTACCAACTCTGCTTTACCATTTAGTACAGATTTCAGTGTTTTAGTGAAGAGTTGTAGAATCCAGGTGTCCTATTGTTTGGCTTAGTTCCAGATTGCAGCAAATGGATTTAGATTGTCATTTGATATACTTCGAGATTACTTGTTGAACCTAACCCTTCCTTTTTATTATTTTTTCCCTCTTTCACATTTAATGAAAGTGTAATTCCATATTGCTTTTTTTTATTATTTGCATGGATCCCCATTTTGTTACATAAACAGAATGTGCTCAGCTTCCATACATTAATGATTTGAGATCTGCTGTCTTTACTGGCAGTTTCTCTAATGATCTATGCTTTTAAAATGAAGGACTGGTTGTCAAGCAAATGATATTTTCAGTATCTGCCAAGCTTGCAATACGCTGTCTTTCACTCATGAGTTTTATTCTTGCTTTGCTTACCACTTTGCTGAAGTCTATTATTTGTATGTATTTTATATTTGGTATACCTGTTGTTTGGGGTTTTTTCTCATACAAAAAGAAATAGAAACATCTGGCTTGGTTTTTGTTTTAATATGCAGAGAAAGAGATGACTTGATGGATGCACTTGTTTCAGTGAGACAAAGCATAAAAGAGATGCAGCAAAGAGAATCTAATGCTTGTAAGCAAGTTGAACACGCTGTGCAAATGGCAGAAGAGGCCAATTTTGAAAAAACAAAGGTAAATCCATCACGAAATTAGAGCTTTTTAGTGTTCCAATCTAATGCAAATGTTAATTAGTTTTCATGCTAATGAGAGAATGCCTGCATAAGACCTTAATCATATTTTAATATAATGCAGATTTAAAACAACTGCACCACGTGACTGTTTCTGAGCAGTAATGTGAATTCTGTATTCAAGTTCCTAAATTCTCATCAATACTATGAGGAGTGCTGCATTTTTTAATTGATGTACTTTCACAGCTAGGTGATATAAATTCATTGTAGAATTTTCAAAGATATTCATGATATGTAAGAGGATAATTTTGACATCACCCTTCTGACCTACTCTGGAAAAAATAGTTAAAATGCTTGCAAACAGTTATTTTTTGCCTCAGATGAGAGCAGTGCAAGAACTGATTGACTATCAGAGCTCTTTGAAGATGAGAAGCCTTGTCTAATGCTAAGCTTGTCTAAGCTACTGGTGTTATGTAAATAATAGTGATAAAACCAGTTTTGATCTAATGCTTGTGTTAGCCCTGTACTCAATCAACCTATATTCACCTAAATTATTTCCTTGATAGTTACTGACATCTACTGTACTATTAGTGAATTACTGTGGAATAGAGAGAGTTGCTTTGGTTTGGTTTTTGTAATTGAATGCAAACAAGGTTGATGTAATTGTTCTATTGATAAAATTGGTGTTATTTATCCAGCGCTGTAAGAGAAGACTGGGTGCTTGTAGGATTGTGTGAAGTCCTGCTAGTTTGTCTTCAAGGCTGAATAGTAGTCTGGTATTTTTTTCATGTCCCAAAACTGTTTTAATATGAAAGAACAGGAAAAAAAAATTACTTATACTGCATTAATTTTGCCTTTTTACAAGTACTGGTGTATACCTCTTGGTAAGTACAAATCATCTTTTTTTTTTGCCCTGTCCTATTCTACTCTCAAGTGCTGTTTTTCTTGATAACTAGCATGGAATCCCATAGAAGACTCCACATAACAGAAGTGAGAATTAACACATCAAGCTTTTAAATCCTATAATTGCAATTTCATCAGCCTGCTGTCCCAAAGTCTAACCTTGGGTGCTTATCATTTAAAACCACCATTTCTTCTTGACTTTTGGTTGTCTCTATAGTTTTTGGCCTCTTGCTTATTGCATAGAGCAGGAAGGAAATATGTTATGTTTAAGTTGAAGCAAAATCAGGAATATATTTTTGACACAAATAGAATAAAAGAATAATTGTTTGAACTGCTCATTGTGCAGTCAGAACAGTGGAGCTAACAAAATACACGTTTCTTCTTGAAATGCAACTAATGCAACTGCTTTCTTCTAGAGTGCATTGGTTTAGATGTCTACCAAGCTGCAGCAGTTTTATGCAGGCAATTGTTTGCTGATGATTCTTTCTTACAGAAAAGGATTTAATGCTATAACAGAGGAATTCTCTCACCTGAAGAGGGTCCCACAGAATTGCCATAAAACTGAAGGATGCTGTTAGAGCATTCTCTAAAAAACATAGTTTAACTTGCTCCCCCCATGAATAGTCCAAAGCCAAAAAAACTAAACACAGGGAATTGGCTTTGAGTGAAAGAAAAATAAGCAGTTTAAAAACATAATTTGAAAATAAAGTGTAATAAGTTAGAAGTCCTAAAGGGAGAATACACTAGCTTCTTTGAAACAGAATAGGCTGGATATCAATGGAATGTTGAAATTAAATCTAGTTCATCCGTAGGCTAGCAAAGCTCCCTTCAGGGTGCTTTGAATACTTCGATTTACTTGCAATGGACTAGTGTATTTCTGATTTAAGCTGACATAACACTCAAATTCTACACTTTGGCAGAGATACAGCAGCATAAATAGATAAACATCTTCTTTTTTCTCCCAGCATTTTTAGAAGATAGTGAAGACAGTGTTTTGAGAGTTCTTCAACTTACATTTCTTCTTTTTTCATAGAAAACCCATCTATAATCCTGTGGTTTAGCATCTGAAATTAAGCAGTACTTTATGAGGTATTTAGTAGACTAAATTTTTGACAAACCTGAAACTTATTTGTCTTTTTTTGTATCTTTACTGAGTGCTTTCAGGTTTCTCAGCATTCTGCACTCAGTAATTCACTTCAGGAGAAGACTTAAGTGGAAGAGCATACATTCATACATTTTATTAATTTTTCCTTCAGTTCTTTAGTTAGACAGTAAGCACTGTATTTGCAAAGAGTCAAATACTGGAGGCTGATTTTAATGATGTGCATTCAGGAATTTCAAATTTTAATGTAAGATGAGTAATCATAATTTTAGAAGAACAGCTACTTATTTGGAAAATACACCCAGAAAAATGCTTCCATTATTGCTAAAAGCAATTAAATTTCTCAGTTACAGTAAGGCATCTTAAACATACATACAAACCTACAAACATATACATCTGTTTTCATTTTGTTAGTCCTATTCTAGATGTTAACACAGTAGGATATGTATAAACATCATTAAAAATGCATTAAAAAAAGACATTTCTAATAGCAAATTGGTTTCTTTGAGGTTATTAAATGAATACCATGTTTGTTTAACAATTTTAGGTTTCTTTCATTTAAGTAAATTGGGTTTTTTAGGCTCTCATCCACTGTGAACAACTGAAAAGTGAGATGGAACGCCAGAAGAATTATCTTGAAAAGGAGTTGGCTGCCCAGCTAAATAAGAGGACTGATGAAAAAGAAGCACTGCAGCGGGAAATGAAGAAGGAAAGGGAGGACTTGGCAGCAATGGTATGGGTTGGTTCTTTCCCTGTTTGTGGATTACAATGAGTGTACCATCTTCTTTAAACTTCATTTACTTGTCTTTTCTTTTTGGTTTTGGGTGTGAGAGCTCAGTCACTTCTACCATTTTTTTTAAAGCAATGGTAGATAAGTGATGTTTTGAGTTTGAATAACTGGGTTTTGTGCTATGTCACTAGATACATACTAGGTTGTTGGTGTTATGCACTTTGTTTTAGTTTGCATAATAATTTTAATGCACTGTGTCAGAGTAAGGAAGAGTTAGGTAATATGTGATGAAAGGTTTGTACCTAGTTTTTTTATAAAAATTATTATTTAGTTTGCCATGGCAAGCATTCAGAAGTTAGCAAATATCAAATTTAGGATTCTTTGCTACTTTGATCTTATATATACATTAATGTTACAATACCATTATTTCAAAGTGATCTTATCATATGTTTAGTTTTCCCACCTGCAGAAATGTGTTGGAATCTCTTTTCTCACTCTTACTAATGTTTATAAACTCTCTGAGACAGAATCTGTCTCATCATTTATGCCATGACCATAGTCTTGATAACCTTGTTTTAGGCTTCTAGATGCTGCTCTAATTTGAGTATAAAACATGAGGGTTTTCTGCCCAATGGAGTGTACAGAGGAAAGCTCAAGCTAACACCAGTAAGCTTGTGGTAGAGGAGACTTCTAAGATGATTAAAATGGGAAGTAATGTAGAGAGTCATATACTTCATGAATTAGTGGTATTCATGCTTGTTTGATCTGCAACATCTTCAGCTATTTATGGGGGAGGTTTGAAAACAAGAGAGTCAATTTCTCTCCTGCTTGAACACTTTTTCTTATATTTTGGAACTCTTTTATAAGTTGTATGTATTATTTCTAAAAATTTGGAGAGCACAAACTGAGCAAAATAAACCATTTAAGTGTGTATAAAAAAACCTTCTTTGCCTCCAATTCCAGATACCAAAACAGATATTAAGCACAGTGATAGAGACTAACTGATCTTTAAGTATGTGAACTGATCATCAGTCATCTGTTGCCAGGGAAACTGAAATTAAAAAAATAATCTTCCACTGGAGACATTATTAAGCAACTCCTTGTTTGACTTCTTGCTATCTATTAGAAGTTAATTGCTTTATTACAGAGTTGATTTAAAGCAGTGTATTCACTCCAAAGTACAGCCTATTAGACAAGCATTTCATACTTTTTTTGGTAGAATATTTCACCCCATGTCATCACATTAGTTTGTATTTCATCACCCACTGAAATTGTTTTACTGGAACCAATTCCCACCTTAAGTAGTTGTGCACTTTTTTTTTTTTAAATAAATCCTGCACATACATTAAACAACATATAGTGACCCTATGATGGTGTCATGCTTGGTAATTAAAGAGATGGGATGACTGTAGAAAATTATGATCTATGTTAAGGATTTACACATACATATGATTAACTACTTTTATGTTTTAAGATTATGAGGTGGTAGAAATGGTATACTGTGGATCAAGTCAAAATTCATCTCAATATTTTCTTGCTTACTTTATGAAATGGTTTGTTTGAAGAGGACAATTGCCATGATAGTTAAATCAGGTGGATGTATAAGGAGTGAAAAATAGTTATGAATATATAATCCATTAGGTTTGACTTTGAATTTCTGAAAGTTAACCTAGAACTGTCAGACACCATTATTTCCACTTATTAGTAAGCTTCAGGGCTAAACAGCTGAAGGTTCACTGTCTCTGTTTTATTGTTACAGTTTTTAATCATCCAGCAAAATTTCATCTGAATTACATTAGAATTTTTAATATACTAATTCTATATGAGTTTTTCACAACAGTATGCTTTGACCTATAGTGTTGAAATATTTTCTGGATTTGAAAATTAATTTACGATCAGTTCTCGCAGCAACAGTTTTCTTTAGCTAGGGGAGTATGATTTGGTTTGAATCAATCTACATATGGATGGATAAGAAGGTGTTAAATAGTACTCTTACATTGCAAAACTAATGTAGCCAGCTGCTTCTGACACCTCGTCCATATTAACAAGTTCTGGAGACTAGTGCAGTTGATGAAAAGTTTCAAATAAACTACTGCATGATAAATAAATTAAAAATAGTGAACCCATTAAAAATGTAGTCATATTCTTTTATATTATTAATAATAATTGATTTTTTTATTGTACATGCTTCATTTTTTATTACATTTTTTAATGTCATGTATTTTGTCTATGTACAGTTGCTTTTGAGGAGAAAGTTCCACAAGAGTTTGCTCTGTGGTTGGTCAAATTGCATCATTACAGGGTTCTTGGACTTTTTCAGGTGACAGCTTTGTCTAAGGATGTGGCTGTTCTGGAGGCCCAAATAGAGAGAATTACAAGGGAAAAGAATTCTCTAGCTAGCCAGTTAGAAGAATCACAGTGCCAGCTTGCATCTCATGAGATGGAGATGAATAAGGTAAGCACATTTATAAAGGAGCATTGAACTTGTTTTTCCTTATCATTGTGACCTCAGAGAAGAGAATTTTTACCTTGTCCATTTTCCTGTTTTGGTAAGGAATGTGTGGTAACTGAAGACTTCATCTCAATATACCAGAGGCAACTACAGCTATTCTAATTGCAGGAGTACAAAAATAACTTTTTTCATTTCCAAGCCACCTTGTCATGCAGAAGCTAACTTTTCTATTTTGCAGCTTATGAGGGTCACTATTTAAAACACTATCCTAGTGTTTCAGTAAAGAACTGAGTTTGGTCTGAGAGAGACAGCATAGACTTCAACAGTGTCCTTAACTGCCACCTGTGGGACTTGCAGTGCTACAATAAAAGGAGCTACATCAAAACACTGATTTTTAAGTTCTTTCCTTTGGATTTTTATGTAGTATGTTGCTTAATTTAGTGTTATTGATAGTAAGGCTCTTACAAAGACATCTAGTTAAGAATTACAGCTTAACATGCGTCTTGTGTAGATCATCACACCTGGGTCCTTTTTTTGCATGTTTCTCAATCAGTTAGAGCCTTAATGGGGGTCATAACATGAGAAAAAAAAAAACCCAACTTATTACATCCTCTTGAAATGTCTGTATTCCTTACCAATCATCCCAGGACTCATCCTACCTCCCCAGTTGTTAACTGCAAGGATTTGAGGAGCAATTTATTTTTCAGGCCTTTAGAGATTTCAGGAAAGGTTTTCAACAGTTCCTATCTTCCCCTCCTGCCCTGGCTGATAGAAGGAGGTAAAAGTATTGCAGAAAATTCACAGCAAAAAGTCATCCCAACTTACTAGAAAATTTATTTAATTTTAACTGTAAGACAAATGAGTATATTAAAAATGTCAGAATGGTTTGATCTACCAATTCTGGAACACACTTCTGGTCTCTCAAGCTGGGTCCACAAATCACTAGCACCACTTACAGGGGTGGTGAAATAGGCAGTAGGTTCAAATATTCATTGGTCTGAAAAGAACAATTTTGTGCCCTACCAATTTGAAGTTACCTCTCTGGAGATGATACTGTGGTTCCAGTCCCTGCTTCAGTTCATGTTAATAGAAAGTTGAACAGGTGGTCACCTTTCAATAGTCTATTAATTTCACTGTCCTGAGAGATTGGAAAACTTTATTTCTGTCCCTGTACTAAACTGAGAAGTCTTGAAAATCCTGGAGAAACCTCCCAACCACTGAGCTGACAGGACTGTGTGCATCACCCTGACACTTTCATTGGCCATGTGACATCTTTGCTTGTGAATCTGACTCCTTGTTTCCTGACTCAATTTGCCATTATTAAAACCAGCAAATAACAACACTTTTGTTTTGAGTTTTATCCAAAATATTGGTTTTCTTCATGCACCAGAAGTCAGGGAAAGAAAATATGGAGTGAGGTTCTATTTCTTTCATTCTTGAGGAGACTGAAAAATCCATTATTAGGACAGCACCATCTGCTGATTCTTCTATGTTATTCCCTTTGTGCAGTGTGTGGAGGAGCTGAAAGCGAGGCTTGCTGTATTTTTTTAATTTCATTTGGAGGAAGTGACATGTTACATTTTGTTACATCCTTCAGATAAATGAAGGGGGAGGTAGAAATCCAGCAAGCTCTGCAGCTGCATCTCAAGATATTTTTTTTTACTTGCACATAATATTTTAGTGTTTAAAAAATGCTTTAGAACTTTGCCGTTCTTCAGAGCGTTTGCTGCTTTGGGTTATTTGAAATGGCTAAATTCACAAGTTGTCCTTTGAATTTATAAGTGATGCTACTTCTTGAAAGTTATGACAGTTGGTTTAGTTTTTTCCTAGAGTGATTTCATTGCAGTATCCATATTTACATTTTCCCTACCTTTTTTTTAAGGAGAAAAAAAAAAAGTGAAAATGAGAAGAGGTATAAGACTGAAAAACATAAATTAATTTGGATTGTAGAATATGTGAGAATGTTGTTGAGAAGCACAGAGGATTGTAGCAGCAAATTAAAAGGGTGTACATTTTAGGAGCAGGTGCTGAGAGAATATAAGCAAGGCAGGAAAGTAGAGTGAGTTGGAAAGAAAGTTGACTAAGAGGAGCTGTGAGTAAACACATTTGCATTCTCACTAAGGAATGTGCATGGTTGGTTAATTAAGGTGAAATGAACAGGCACAAATTGGAGGTGATGGCACAGGGTAAGAACAAAAAGGGGACAGCTTAGATTGAAAATTGGAAGAATAACCCTGCACAGCAGTAAAGTTATGTGAAAGGGATTAGTGATCTTCTGGTTTTGTTTTTTTATTTTTTTTTTGCTTTCTCTTAACCCCTTCACATTTCCTCTGAAGTTGATCCCAGATGGAAAGGGTTTAGGAGGTAATATAACAAATATTCCAACAGCAGAGAATAATTGTCCTGTGTAGAAGTGATTTCGTGAAATGTTGCTTTGATCCATTTCTTCTGGACATGTATCCATTTCAATTAGACTGTTTTTTTTAAAGAATTGATCTTCGGTTTGCAGTAAATTTGTAATGCTCTGATCAAACTTTGAAAGTTATTGTGTTAACATTTAAACAATTTCTTTCTCAACAGTGTAAAATTGGCAAGTTAAAATATACACCTTTAATTAGGAG
This sequence comes from Ammospiza caudacuta, assembly GCF_027887145.1. Classification (NCBI taxonomy): domain Eukaryota; kingdom Metazoa; phylum Chordata; class Aves; order Passeriformes; family Passerellidae; genus Ammospiza; species Ammospiza caudacuta. The sequence goes on from NC_080595.1 coordinate 35,866,452, forward strand.
TGTGAAAGATGCTTTACTTCTAGGTTTTGAAAGTGTTGACATAGACTTTCTTGGGATTTTACAGAGAATGAGAGAAGAGTATAAAACCAGCAACTGTCATTTAACTGTAGAGATAGATGGATATTTATAACATAAGCATTTATACTTAGCAAAATCTTGATCCAAATATATTTGAATCTAGAAGGTAGTGCACATGTCAAAGTTAATGACTATATATAGAATTCAGATCCACCTTTCTATGTAAAAAACATTTACCATTTGTAGACCTAAAATATCTGTAAATTAAAAATATGTTGCATTTCAATGACCTGTAGAGGGCACCAAAAGATCTAATTGCAAACCCTGGGCTATGGATTCTTCAAGCTAACAGATCATGTTGTCTGTGTAATCTAACAGGTGTGTGGAGAAATGCGCTATCAGTTGAATCAAACCAAAATGAAGAAGGATGAGGCAGAAAAGGAGCTCAGAGAGTACAGAACAAAAACTATAAGGGAGCTTGAAATTAAGGACCAGGTAAGAGATAATACTGCTATAACTTTGCAGTTATTAGTTGCCTAAGTAGGGTTTTTTCAGAAGCTGGAATGATTCATTTTTCTAATAGTGGTCATTTATTACTGTTAAATGGTTTAAATTGATGGCAAAAAGCCAGCTTTTACTGCTAAATAAATACCTCTTGGTTATCTTAATCTTGTTTTCAGCCCTGGTATGTTCAGTTTTGCGCATCACTCATTCCATGATTTCATATAGAATTACTCTATCATATTATTCATACCAGCTACTTAAATTCTATGTAATGTATACATGTGTTTATACACTTTTTCTCAAAAATAAATCCACACATAATTACCTATACATGCAGCCTAACAGAACATTAAAGGCTCTAAGTATAACCTAATGATGCCAAAAATGAAAATCATTTATCTTCCAATTTCTTTAAAGAGTCAATGTTACTGAATGCTTGGATTCATAGGAAAGTTTAAAAAAACAAATCCAAAACAAAAGTAGCCTTCTAGAAAAAATAACAATAGAAAAAAATCCACTTGGCATTAACTGTTGCTTATCTAAAACTGGGATTTATATTAATACAAAAACCAGTATATGCCTTACAGGTTGTCTGTAAGAAAACATCCCATGCAGTAGGAAAGATTATTAGAGTAACCTGCAACATACTTGGCAAACAGCTTGAACAGGTGTAATCTGCATTTTTTGAAGTGCCCTTTTTCTTGAGGTTCTATCCATTTTTCTCTAGGACTTCAAAATTTGAGTATTCCTTCTTAAGTTCTGATTTACACATAAGAGTCTTCTGAATACACAAATATATAAGACGCACATGAGGATGATTTTTTTAATATGCCTTTTTTTATTTGAGCAGCCTATCCAACACATTTTGAACCTTTCTTTTTCTTTTAAATAACTGAACAGATCATTCCCTGTATAAGAATATATGTAGGGGTAAAATGAAGTATTTAAAAAATTAAATTTTTCATTACCAATTCCTCAAAAGCTGCATGTAGGACAGTAAGTTTATTAACTTAATAGTACAAGCTTAGTCTGGAAGAAATATTAATTCAAGTTATAATGAAAATATATGTAAAATCCAAAGGAGGAGCTTATTAGGTGAAATAACCCTTCAACCATGTATAGAAAATGACACAGCGCAGAAGAAGAGAGGTCTTGAAGTGTTCTTTTTTTCAAGGTTTGCTTTTTTTTTCACTCCTGCATCCTTTAGGCCTAGGGACACTGAAAAACAAAAAACAGGCTTGTCGTCTGTGTCTTGACAGATATCACAGATAAAAGAGTTGGCATAATCTTGGCATACAAATAAAACAGGATGTGTTTAATAAGATACTTGAAGAAGTATCTTGGATTTTAAATCCTGTTCTCCAATTTGCTTGAGGATTGCCTTTTGAACAAATTACAAAATTTAACAAAATAGTTTAACCTCATGTGATGACATGCTGGTATTTTAATCAGTGTGGAGCTGAATACACTGAAATGTGGTGATTTATAATTTGATACAAACTGAAATTATGTGAGAGAGAGTTCCTATCAGCAAGAATTATTAGACAATTAGATAAAGATTAGATATTCAGTAATTATGTTATTGTGTTGTTCAAATATGATTGTTGGTTCCTCAAAAAAAGAAAAACAAGCAATTTTGTAATTCTCAGACTCAGTATTTAGCAGCTGTTTTATAGCTGTGGCTCCAGTAACCCAAAAAGTTCTGTATAGGTCCTAGGATTATTTAATGTGTTAAAGGCAGCCCAAGAACAGTGGTTAGAGTGCCTTGTTCTGTTGTTGCCTGTTGGCTGGGGATTTTTAAATCAAATTTTAACAAATGTTAATAAGTTATTGCAAATTATTTTGTTTAAAAAAAATGAAAACAGTTCAATTGCATATATCTTTGTATTTAAAGAAAACCTGAAATGCTTTATCTTATGTGGCACTGAATAGCAAATATTAATTGTTCTTTGGTCTCTCAGCCATGACCTGACCTTCTGGCTAAGAGACAGAGCTGATACCTTCCTTGGCCACCATCTGTTCATAATAAATACATATTTATTTTTTTAAAGTAGAGGGACAATAATGTGGGAATATTTTTATACTATTCTGTATTAAATGATGGAATTTTTTTCTCTTTTAAAAACAAGAGATCATGTTGTAGATTGCCTTTTAATATATTCAGAGCAAGTTTACTGTTTCTTGAGATATAATTGTATTATTAATTGTGCTGTGGAAAAATTTCAGTTTTGAAGATATTTTTTAGTTTACGTGGAGTGATTTTTAAAAAATGATTATAATTATTCAGGTGTGTCAGAATAGACAGAAAGCCCCACATGTACAATTTAGGATCACCAGATACGTATATCTGCATGTCAAGTAAATACAGATTGGTATTTATCATATGATGGTATTTATAAATCTTATTCAAAATTGAGCTTATATCATTTAGGAAACCTAAAGAGAGTATATATCTTTGGTCTTCCTCCCTTTTACCCTAATATCTTTTTCCCTGTGTTTATTGTTTGGTTAGGACTAACACCCATGTGTCAATATCTGTAATAACTCTCTTATTAGCATTTTACATGAATATTTCTTAATAATTAAGAAGCAAAGAGCAATGTTACTATTTAAATTGAATAACTGTTTTGTAATATCATCCATCATGATCCTGATTAACATCAGGATTATGGAGGGAGGTGGGGGAAAGACTTGTACCACACAGTTTCTCTACACAAAACCCACATCTGTTCATCTGGCCCGAAATGTTGTAAAGTAGCATAACCTACTGCCCTCTCTTTTTCTCTCTCAGCCAGCCCTCCCATTGTGGATGTAGCTGTGCTGAAATAACAGTGCATTACTTAATACTTTTACTGCTTAGGAACAAGCTTTATAGATTATATGAATATAATGCCTTCATGGCAGTAAACTGTGTCCACACTAGGGGTTGTACTAGCACAGCTATATCAGAGAAGAGTCACGCCCTAACCTAAATTGCTGTTATTAGAACAAAAATTGTGTGGCATATTTGACACAGCAGGGCTCCACTTTTATACTACTTTTTTGTTAATTTGTAAGCACTGCATGGCATAATTTATGCATTTCTAACAGAAATCATACTTCTGACACACTATGAAATTGTTCCTCAGATTAACATCACTTGCTCTTTTCTGCTCTGCCTTATGAAAATAAAAATGAAGTTCATTTTTAATAATTTGCTTTCTGTTTGTCTCAAACAATTTATATTTGGCTTAAAATCTTGCAAGCTTCAGCATGTAGAAGTGAAAACAGTTTTTAATATTGGATTTTGCAGTCCAAGCCAATTTGGGCATCCTCCTTATTAGATAGTTCCTACCATTAGCATGGCACCATTGGGAGTTGTGGTGTCCTTGCAGTAAAGTAATAGGACATATTAAATTCAACTCCAGAAAATAACTGCAGCTCTTCAATTTTGTTTTATCAAATTTTGTGAAATCAGATAAATACTTTGTGTAGAAACAAATCCAAGCTAGTAATCTAAGCCTGTAAATAGTCTTTATATTTGGGCAGATATGGTTTGAAGGAGGGTTACAGAATTCTGTTGTCTATCTTCTAGGCGACAAAATTAAAATCTCCAGAAACACAGTACTAAAGCCCACAGATTTTTAAGAGTTGCCTGCATTGCAGTTCATAAGTCCAGATAAAAAGAAGTCAAGATTCACTGACATGCATAACCTATACAAATAGGAAGAGCTACACACCAAAGTATTTTTGTGCAGTATGACAGAACCTAAATGATGTCTCTGTACATTATAGACTGACAATTTTGCAGACAAATAAAAATCTGGCAAAATTGCAGTCCAAAAGCACTTTGCCAAAGGGTATTTTGGGAATGTTTATCTCATTTGTCATAAATCCGTGATTTATAGTAACCTAATTTAGATGCTATAAGAGGAGAGATTACTGACTCTGTCTTCATCAAAAATAGTTCAGGCCAAGAATTTGGGTATATATCCTAGAAATGCTTCAGAGTATCCAAAGCAAGACCAGTAACACCTTCTAAAGACCCTGGTTCACTGAAATGTCTTTTTACAAACAGATATTAAGCTTTCATGACTCAGGATTTAAAATACTAGAGTTTTCAACAGCTGTGACATTCAGCATATCACCAGATGTTTGAAACTTGCAAGTTTTAATAACTGATGAAGATGGGTTAGGATTATGTGTTATGTGTATTCTTGTAACAGTCTGTATCTATATCTGATATTCTGTTTTTGTATTAGTTATAAAGGTGCTCTGGAAATTCTGTTTTGAAAAGAAATTCTATTAAATCATCTTTGTATACTTGAGTAATATTTGGCAGGGGAGAAAACCCTCAAAATTCAGAAGATGGCTTGAAACTCTTAGCATGAAATTTTCTCACCTGGTCTGACCTTGAGTATAATGGTCTTAAAAGTAGCAAACCCAAATTGCTTTTGGAAAAGAAAGCATTAAGGAAATTTGATAACCTTTACTGTGACTGAGCTCTTCCTAATTAATCATTTTGTGTTTTGGGCATTGAATGAAATAATTTGAAAATTAGTAAATAAGGAGTAAAATGGCAGTACTTTAAGCCTTGCAAATTTTCTGGCCTGCTCAGGAGGAACTTAATTCTTTTCTTTATAGCTGAACTTACTAGCTCATTTCAAGATTTCTGAGGAAGACATTGACCTACAATCTTGCAATATATATAAAATTATTATATAGCTGCTGCTGCTCTGCTATGGCATAACTTTCCTCTGTCAGCCATCCATTACTCAAGAATCAGTGGTATGAGCAGCCTTCATTGAATCCTACCTATTTCCTTAAGAAAAATGTTTGGGACTAGGATTCCCAGTGGTAGACTTTTCTTTACTCACTTGTCCTCATTTTCTGTATAGGTCTACTTCCCCTAAGCATCTAGCCTGCTAAGAGGAATAACACAGGATCAGGATTTTATTGTACATAACACAGGGTCAGGATTTTATTGTTCATAGTTGTAGTTTGGCCCATGTAATCTTGATCTGTGTTCTGTCATCCATGGTGATGTCACTCCACCGTATATGGAAAGAGAAAATTGTTTATGCACATTAAAAATTATTCAAAGTAGGAAAAGAATTGCACATCTCTTGATATATTTGGTTTATATACTTAAATAAATACTTGGTTTCTTTTGTTTTTTTTTCTTCTTCTCTGACAAGAAAATATGGTTGCTTTATCATTAGTCATTGTGTCAACAATCAGAAGGAAAAAGTCCCTATCACTTGTCAGTTGTTATTGCATAGGTTTTCTTTTCAGCTATTCCTTTAATGCTGTCCAGGAAAGAAGAACCAATCTCATATCAGTAGTCTTAAATAGTGTCTGAAAGGATAAAAGGAACAGGTTTTGTCCTTTCCTGTTTTTCAATAATGAAGCAGGTGTAATCTTCCCCTTCCTTCTTTCTACACGCATCCTTCCTTTTCTGAATTTTTTATCAGCAAGTGAACCATATATTTTGCACTACCTCATTGTCCCCCATCTCCCACCTGTGCAATCCATTAACAAAAAAATCATCCACTGCGAACAAAAACACTTTCTTATCTCTGCTGGTGCCTGCTGAGCTAATCTGTAGTACAGCAATGTTCTCTGTTAAAATGTGACTGTAGTAATCTCTATGGGATTGGAAGTTTTGTTCCTGAAATAGTATTGCAGGTCAGATATTTTGGGAAATTAAAAGCAAATATTTTCATGGAAATGATGTGGTAAAATCCTTGTATAATATGTTTCAGCCGTTCACTCTTGTCATTTCCCAGGGTATTTATCCACAGGGACCATGTTCCTCTTCAAGAGTTTGCACAAGAACAGACCTCAAAGATTATTTCTTAATTTAAAAATTGTGTGTGTGTACTCATTAATCTATACTTTGCAACACATTTTTCTTCTTTCCCCAGCTAACAACGACAGGTAACAAGTTTGCTTCAGTGAGATTTAAAGTGTGTTCCTCTAAACACATCCACCCTCCATGCTATTCCCATAAAGTTCCTCCAGCACCCCTACTCTTCCTAGGAAACTGCAGGCTCATTCTCTGGTAATTCTCCTTTAGTTTGGAAGCAGAGAGTTTGTGGCTGATGGCCTTTGCTTAGGTGATGGCTCTTGTCCTGAGGCTCTGCCGTTTGGTGGAGCACACAAGGTGTGTGGTACTGCCAGGTGCCATCACACTTTGCAGTACAAGGGGCAAAGGGGTCACAGAACTACTTGTCTTTGAGGAATACAACAGTCCTTGATCAGGTCAGGATAATAGCCATCTAAGAAATCACAGCCTGCTTTGCTTATCTAGGTAGGCTATATATTTCTTATCCCTCTGGTCTTTACAGATCAATTGATGTGAGCCAGCCATACAGAAAAAAACTTTCCATGTGTGTTTCTTGGGGCTACTTCTCATGTTTCTGCTGAGGTTTCTTGCCCTTCCTGTCAGGAAAGTTTTTCAGATTCCTATTTTAGGCTAAATGATTTGTAGAATTTGCAGTAGTTCTGTGTGTTTTTGTAAATTAGCCTCTTAGAAAGAGGTGGTCTTTGTGAACTCCTTTAAGCCCTGTGTACCTATTTGTATATCCTCACAGTTTATAATAAATCTATTTCCAGAATGGGGGTTTCCCCTTTGAAACCATATGTATCTTTCACGAGTGCTTTGTATCCTCATTCAGATTTGAATGGGAAGCAGCAGTAATTCAAACAGAGTGCAAAAGGGAGAAAGCCATTGCTGGGATGTGGAGGGGGTTAACCTTGTGGTGGCCCTAACTCTCTTTCCAAAGTTGGATACTTCTTCAGGTGCAATATGCTATGTCAGATGGCCATGCCTGGGAGGTCTGAGGTTTAGAGACCACTCTGAACCTGGAGTTGCTTGATTGATATAAGGATTAGGATAGAAATGACTGCAAATGACCCCTGCTGCATATGGCCTGATAGTAATCCAAGTAAAACACTTGAAATCTTTCTACAAAACCAGTCTTTTCTGTTGAGCTTTTTTAAATTAAAAAAAAAAATCCAGTTAGGTCTGTCCCTGATTAATTAGTATATTATTAGGTATGGAAGGCAATATGGATGGAGATCAGTGTGAAAATGTGCAAAAATTTCCTGTCAATGGTGCAGATAGTACTTAAATGTACATGCAAGGCCATACTGGAGGCACTTCTTTCAAAGACTTGGTCTTGAGTACTGTCACTGGTATCTCTGCTTTTGAAGGCCACTTTAGTAAATGAGGCTAAGCTCATGAGCATCATGGCCTGTTAAAGTGTATTAATTTCAAGTGTGCATATTTTTATAGATTGCCTTTTATATTTTTATTTTATATTTTTATTGATTGCCTTTTGAGGATGTACATTCAAATACCAGCCACCACCATTATTATATTTTTATTATTCTATATTTTTTCTTCTGTTTTTGGTTCTATTTTATGGCCCTTCAATCTTTTAGTACTTGTGGCAAATGAAGTATGAAACAAAAAAATTGTAGTGTAAATTCACAATAATACTTTACTCGCCAGAATTATTTTACTGCAGAATTTGGGCAATAATATAGTCAGTGCAGAATTTCCTTTTCAGGTTATACTGTGTATTTTTTGACCTGATAAATGAACATACTGGGACAACAGTGAATGTCATAAATCACTTAATTCATTTGGTTTTCGTTAATTTTTCATTTTGTTAAAAGTCCTAAGTTGTTTTTTGCATTTTCTTTAGAGCACAAGTTTTTTATCACCACTTAATCATTCTTATTTGTTAAAAAAAAGTATGTCTTTTCTGTCAGTTTGCTGTTATGTAAAATTCTGTGAAAAACATCTGCCAGTTTGAAGCTTAAAGTTGCATTTTTGCATACAATGGAATCAGCATTTGTATGAAAAGAAATAATTATTTCAATCTTTAATTTGACTTGTTTTGAATGAAATAATTTCATTTACTCAGATTTTAGAGAGATAGAGATGTCTAGTTTATTAAAAAGTGCATTTTTGCAACATGACTAAGTATTGTTAGTTGAAGATAATGTCAGATAGGTTATGAAAAGGATATTTGAGGATTAATTCAGTGTTTGAGAAATCATCGTTTATGTCTTCCTGAAAGTTGCACTTATGTCACTGAATGAGCATCTCTAGTGTGGTCTCCTAAAAATGCATTTTAAAAATCTGAAGATAATTTTTAAATGCATCACAAATTAATGAATGAAACTGGAACACTTAAATACTTCAAGAAAAGATGCAAAAGGGTCCTATGTGATCCAAAGTAGAAAATTAAAAATATAGATGGTGGTTGGTGGCAATACTGAAAAAAGAATAATTGATTTAGAATAAAATTTTACTGCAGTGGTACTTCACTAATGCTTCATTTTTGTTTAAGTAAAACTTATTTTGTGTAACTGAGCTGAATATGGCTGCAGGATGGTGTTAGTGTGTTTCAGCTTATGGTGAGTATTGGTGTTTATCTTACTGAGGTTTAGCCTGCCATCTTTCCATGGCAAAGTGCCTGTTGATATTCCTGGGAGTTTGGGCAACTGCAGAACAAGACATTAAATAGTACTTTTGAAATTATGTGCAGAAGTAATAAGAACATTAAAGTTGCAGAGTTAAGCACCAGAAGTTGCCTGTTCTAACCTTAATGTAGTCTTGTTGTACATATACATTATGATAATTCTGTTCCTTGTTATACTGAAAATCTGTTTCAGATTTTCTTAAATGCAAGATTGTCATCTGTCTTTTTGCAGTTCTGTGCTCCATCTCTTGTCTCTCACATACATTGAAAAGTTAAGTACCTTGAAGAAAAACTTTCTGATCATGTGGTAAAAAGCTGTATCACAGGTGATAGGCACTGAGGGATAAAATTAACACTGCATGAGAAACAGAGCTGTCAGCAAAATGCTTTAGTTGGTGGCTTCTGTTTCTGTCCCCACAATTTCACTGTGGCCTGGATAGCAGCTACAGAACTACTTACAGCTTTCTGATAGAAGAAATGGTAACTGAAGTAACACAAAAATTACTTTGAGTAAAAATTGGGGGAAAAAAGCTGCTGATAAGGTTCCCTGCAAAAAAAAGTGAAGAAGATTCATTGATGCTGTAATTTCTCTGTAGATTAAATCCCAGTTACATTTTTGATGACCTAATGATGGACTAGACTTGACATGTTTCAGAATTCAGGACAAAGTGTATTTGTGAGACAATTATTGTTAACAGGAGAGAGAAGAGGGTTGTTTTCTGTTATATTAACATGTCTCAGATTCTGAGGGTTCATGTTTCAAACAATTACCTGAGTTTTTAAACAGAATTATCCCATAGAGTTGAGAGTATGGTCTGCTTCCAGCCTTATGTATTTTCACCACATAAATGTGGTGTGATGTGGTGTGTGACTCCCACCGAAAGATTTTGAATGAACAGTTTTTGGTGTTTCAAAAAGAATAATTTAGTTGATAAGCCTAAAATATACCTGGATTGGCTGTTTCTGAGTTGCTATTAACATGCTTTATCGGTTAGCATTTTTCTGCCATCCCTTTCTCATGAGATTGCTGTTTCTGCCACAGTCATTACCAGAATTCTAGAATATAGGTCATGCTGCAAGCACCTCCAAACATTGGTATTTTAAGATGTTTATGTATGTCCGTATATACCTAAACACATACACAAACACATGTGTGCAAGAGTGTAAAGGAGCTGATACTGAATTTTAGAATTACTGATTAAAGTAGCACAAGTAAAATTGTTCTTCAAGCCACATTTTTATTTTCTTGATACTTCTAATAGAAAGTATAAGACACCTGTGAATATTTAAAGATCCTGTCATGAAGTGACACTTCCCTATCTGAGAATTTCCCCCTGCACTTTCATGACAACTAAAATCTATAGATGTGTTCTTGAGTTCAGCCCTGAAGGTTCAACATCTGGCTGATGGAAATGAAACATTTTCACCAGAGGTTCTTGCACTTGGAATTTGCTTCCTTCTGTGGGTCTGTGTCAAAACCTGACTGAGCCTGTTTAACTCGAGGCAATGGTGTAAAGCCCATCTGTTCCTTGAAACTTTTCCCTGAAGGAGTGATCTAGAGTGTATTTATATTCCCAGCTGTGGTTGTGCTTTTTTTAAGTACTTAGCTGATGCTTTTGGACTAATTTGTAGTTTGGGTTTGTTTAAAGGTGTGCTGAATGGATGCACTTTTAAAGCAGATTTTAGGAACGTTGCAGAATTTCCCTATCTTTAACTTGTGAAGACAGTGAAGAGTTCGTCCCTGTTTACTATGAATGGAGAAATAACACCTATGAACTGCTACTGTTAAGAGGAATAGAGAATCCACTGAGACTTCTATTTAAAGTACACAAAAGTCTGAAAAGTGGAAATGCAAAGCATTTGTAACTGAATATCTTAGAGTACCTGATTTTAAAATATTCTGTCAGTGTAACAGGTTGTTATATTTTTTAGAAGGGAAGAGTATTAACAATTTTGTAGATAGTTTTGCTATCTTTACATTTGGACTTGGAATTGCCAACATAATTTGGTAGGAGGTACATGTAATACAGTAAGGTGACATTTAAATTCTAATCAAAATTTCCTTCATGAACCTTTGTTGAGTCTTCTTCAGGGGAAAAAAGTGTACAGTTAAGTAAATGGCAAAATTTTAAAAACCCCAACACTATTGAAATGGTGTTGTTTTTCTGGATGAAGAGATTGATTGCATTTGTTTGATATCACAACTGTAAGTAGTTTAGATTAACACTTTTATGGGAGGAGAAGAGACAACGTTCTTATGAAGGTGCTTCAAATGTTTGTATTGGGGTGCGGTTATGTTCATTTGTTCTTTTAGGATGTTTGAATTAATAATTTCAATAATTAAAAAGGATATTGCATCTTTTCCACATGAGGAAGCTATCACAAATAAGCTATGGTATGAGTTTAAAGCATAATAGCTATTCAGCATGAACTTCTTATGTGAACAATTTTATCTTGTACTACAAATGACCTTTCACAGTTTAGTTGACTGAAAAACATACAAGTTCCCTCCAACCCCAATGACAAATAAATATTTATGTAGGGAATTAGTGCAGAACAGTTACTACATGATAAAGCTACACTGTCAGCTTATTCTGTACTCTGCTGGCCTTCTTAAAAGCATCCTTAGAACAAAGTATAGTATTGTGTTACAGATATATTCCTACAGGTACTTGTATGTTGTATATGGACTTGAAGGAAATTATTTTTCTCAGAATTTCTATGAAAAATGTTTAAACTGCTGGCAATATGATTGGAATAACGTAAATCTAGTACGTATCACTGGACTTGAAGATGCTGGTCATGCAAACTCAACTATGGTTATTTGTAAATAAGTTAATGGACTCATCAACTTTAGTTACTATGTTGATTTATAAGGACTAATGATATTAATAAAATAATAGGATTAACAGCAGCTGGTATGTTGAGGGTTCAGATAGAACTTCTTTTCAATAATGGTAAAATCACAAAATTGCCTTTATTCTCTTGTGTAATATTAGGTGACAAAGCTAAATGCCCCCTTTTCACTGGTTATGTAATAGGCATTAAAAAAATAAAAATAAATTAACTATCAAAGAGCTATCCTATGTCAAGCAGCTTCTGAAGATGGCCACTGTTCTGCTGCCTTTCTAGATCTCTAGCACAGGGAATTCAAACTACAAATATGGAGCCTGCTCATTTTCCACAGAAAAATGGAAAATATTTGAATGCCTGTAACTCTTAAGCTGCATGAACACAATAACATTGATTTTATATTAGAGAATTTAAATATGAAACACATTTTGACTTTTCATAAGAATGTAATTTCAAATACTTTATTTGCTTGTTTTGCAGTTTTTTTTCAAGTTACTACTTTTGTTCAAAAACAGAAGTGTGCATTATTTTCAGGTGCTTTGATAACTTTTTTTTTGTCTTAAAATGTATCTCTATGCATTTCTTAAATACACTTTCTTTGGTTCTATAATTTTCTAAGAAAATAGAAAAACTGGGATTAGAGCTCAATGGGAACAAACAGCATTTGGAACAAGCCCAGCAGGATGTGACAGAAGCCAGAGAGGAGTGCCTAAAACTGACAGAACTGCTGAGTAAATCTGAGCACCAACTGCACCTCACCAGGTACCCCTTATCCTATTACATGCTGTAGTACCAATTTCATTCTGCTAATTTTTTGCCACAGGCTTCCCCACAGTTGTTGTAGATACTTGCAGTCATTGCCTACACGGGCAGCCCTCAGTTGTGTTAGAAGTGGAGATTTAAATTAGTGACTTATTAACTACAAAGTGAGTTATGAACTAGAATTTATAAAAGTGAATTAGTAGTGTGTATAAGAGGCAATGTTCAGCTCTGGTGGTGAGGTGGCATGGTTTTAGACAGGAAGAAGAGCAAGGGAGGCTCATCCACTCTTGTTTTCTGCTATGTTTAGCAGGACAAATATATTTGAAATGTTGTTTAAGACTGTAGTGTAGAGCAGCACCTTTAAGCATAGGAGTTCTCAGATGAATAACCTGAAATTTCTTCAGCAGAATGACCAGGAATATATATATAAATATATAAATGCACATAATTTTTCTGTATGAGGTAAGCTCAAGTACGTGAGGAGGGTGTTTCAGTCTCATGCTCAGTGAAGATACAGTACAATGCATTGTGTAATGAAAGACTTCCCCTGAACCTATTCTATCCTTGAGTATAGTTCCCAATGTCTTTTGCTGCACTATTCATTACATCTTTCTAGAAAACTCCAGAAGGCTGACATGCCAATTATTCATTGCAACTTGAGTTTGGGTAACTGCAGAACTTTTTTCCTTTTGCCTTGGAAAATGCTATTGTCCAACTGTTTGCAGGCTTTTTGTTGTGTGTGTGAGTTTTTTGTTCCCTTGCCCTGCTCCCCCCAGGAATGAACATCCATAAACAAATCTGACAGCTTTCACTCAGTACTTAGGGGAAAAAGTTAAGTTAGTTTAAATTTTTCATAGGGGGGAAAAAAAGCTTAGATTTTTATCACTTAACAGAAGTCTGTGTGTTTATCCAAGTCTTGTACTTTTTGGGCTTTGTGAGAATTCTGCCATTGAGTAAATGGAAATAAAATAGAGCCTTGTCTAAACTATTAAATTCAATGAATCATTTTTTTATTCAGCTAAATTTCTGTGTAATTCAGAGCACGGTGGTTTAACAGATGGAAGAAAGTACCACTCTAACAGCCTGTATTTAGAGAAAAAAATATGCTAGAGGTTAATGAACTTGAAAAAAGTTTTGGGTGAGTTGTTAAGATATCTAAAGTTTGGATTTAGCAGAACTTTATTAATAATGATTTGTTGTGATAGCTAACCAAATGGCTTTACCACGCTCCTTTTAGCAAAGGCTGATTATATGCAATAAAGCTCTGGATATCTTGGAGGAAATCTGACTAGCGAATCTATAATTTTAATTTTTTTTTTTGTGAAAATACTCAAAATGTAAAAATGAGCACTATTGCCTGCTTTTACATAGCAAAGTAATTAAAGCTGGATACCTAACATAGAGATGATTTAGGTAGCTTTTTGATGTACAGTCTCTGACTCGGAAAGTTTCTGGGATGCAAATCATTAGAGGCTGGGAACAGTGTTTTGGGCAAGTAATGCTCTGTGCTAGCCCTGTTCTCTTACAATTCCACAGATGCACGCTTTTTGAGACAGATGCTGAACTGCCATGGCTCCTCTGACCTAGTGCAGACACTCTTCTGCAAGGTCCTGATCTCCTTGGAGTTTTATTGGTTGTTTGGGGGTTTTTTTGTGGTTTTGGGAGATTTGGTTGGTTGGTTGGATTTTATTTTTTTGGGGTTGAGTTGGGTTTTTTTTTTTGTATTACTGTGTGTTTGTGTTTGGCATCTCCTTACAAGAATTGAAATGTTTTCTATGCTGATGTGTATTTATTGGAAAAATTAAAATGATGAGGCATGGAAAATAGGTTCAGGTTTTTTTTCTTGACATTCCCCAAATTCTACAACACTGTGCACATTTTTTTTTTCTCTGTACACTTGGAGCGTCTGTCTGCTTTCAAAAAATGCATTAGGTGATGCTGCTTGAAGAACGGGGAAAAAGAGATGAGCAATTAGTTGCTCCTGATCTGTTACCTGTTTACCCCTTGAACTTAAATCCATAGGGCAGGGTTTGAAGTGTTCTCATAGTGTCACCTGTTTTCCCTGCCTTGCAGAGGGAAACATCCCCTACTGAAATGACACTTGTCCTTAGCCTGTACTTCCTCTCAGCTCACCTCCTGGCAGAACAGGTTTTCCGTGCTAGTGAAGGTATAAAAGTTACATGTCTCTAGGGGCATTAGTTTTGCATTTTGAACTCAGTATGTTTTTCATGGATTGGTACATCCATAATTGTTGCATGTAGATTATATTCACTTACTGTTTGCCTTCTTTCATTTATTCCCTTCACCTCAAATGGCAACTGTGTCAGTGAAAATACTTGAAGGGTAGGGGTAATAGCAATCCTATGGGGGTTGGAGACTCATTTACTGTGGCACTTGCCAAGGAAAACAGATTTTAAGCTCTAGAGTCCTGCCTGTGGGAGGTTGCTGCAGAAATTGCACTGATTTAGTGCATCTCTAGGGTATTCTGGCCTTGGCCTCGTCTTGCTGATTCTCTTCTTTTCAGGAGAGGACCAGCTGGTTCACTCCAAGTCTTCTCACAACGCTGGAGTTGAGGGAGGCCTGCACTGCTGTTACACCATTGTGGATAGTCTTTCTGTTGCCTTGCATGACCTGTCTGTGCTGTTCTGGCAGAAATAAGAGGTAGCTGAGAAGATACAGAAAGAATTCTTTGTTTTGTATGAATTATTGCATTACTAAGGAGAAAAGTGGATCACTAATCCACTGATTCTAAGTTTCGATATTGTAAATAAATATGATTATAAATTAATACAGAAACTTTGGATTTTAATGTATAAAAATGAGATAAATGTATATGAAAGGAATTAATGAGAAAAAAAAAACATGCAGTCTGTGTCATAATGAGAAAAGAAAGTACTCTGCAGAACAGCACTCTTCTCCAGGAGTCCTACTTCTTTGCTGTATCCTAGTTTTCAGACACTGTTGATTGATTACCAACTAAACAGCTTCTAAGTTAACAAAATGTACTTGTTAAAAAGGAAGAAAAAAAGGTTACAATTAGCTATTCTAAACCATTGCCACGGAGTTTAAAATTGCCTTTTCCTGTCACCTTTCTTCCTGGAGCAATATGTTGCTTAGAAATACTTGCTATTAACATGCACTTTCTGCTATTGAATCTAGTTAGTAATTCTAATTTGTATGTCTTCAAAAGACAGGGGAAATGCAGAACTTCTACTGTGTAGTTTTGCTTGTCAGTCATGTAACTTTGCAGATGTCACCATGCTATGAGACTGACCATGATTGTTTAAAGTTTTCTTGAGGGTTTCTTTTGCCCTAGTTTCAGCCTTGAGGTTACTGTAGTAGGAGATTCTCACAAAATTAGTTCTTAAGTCAAATTGCTCTTACTTTGGCAAGGTTAGGTCTTGCTAATTAAACTTACCTGAAGCCCTTCTTCAAAGGGTAGAAAACATAAAGATCTATTGTTCTTAGTTAATGAGAAAATAGTAATGAAAAATCATGTCAATATGCTCATTGAAAAGATCATATAAAAGATGCAACATGTTAACAATTTGTCCAGATCTTGGTGTGCCATCTAATGAAAAAAGTATTTTTCACTATTCTTGTGTAACAGAATCATCATTAAAAAACATTCCTCTTTTTCATTCAAACCAGATCTGGAGGTATTATTTGTTTCAGTTGCAGTCAGTAGTAGTTCCTGTTCACATACACCAAACAAGTTAAAGAAATTCTAAGAAGTGAGGGAATCACCAAATTTCAAAATTGCAATTTTATTATGTCATCATGCATCTTCTCAGGGATGAAGAGATATACATGTAGATAGATAGATAGATAGATAGATAGATAGATAGATAGATAGATAGATAGATGGCTCAAGATATTTTTGACTGAAATGTCATTTGAAATTTGATAGGAAATAGAATTGACTAGAATAGAAGCAGATTTAATTTAGTTTAAAATGTATTATTCTTGTTTGCTTATAGGAAACACTAAGAACTTCTTAAGGTCAGCTTGTTGGTAGGGCAAAATTACTAAATGAACATGTGCTTTCACGTTCAGGTGAGCCACCAAGCTGCCCTAAATCCCCTCTTGAGAGACTGAAGTTTATATTACAGTGAGACAGTGGGTATTGTTTTGCTTGATTATTGTTTTTCACCCATTATGTGATATTTCTTCCCTGTTTATGACAGTGATATGATTTCCAGAAAGCAGCATACCTAATATCAACTGGGTTTTAGCCGTGCTATAGTCATCCTACTGTGCATGGGTGATTCTTGCTAGTTTCAGTGATTCCATTAAGACTAATTTCTATTACATGTACAATAAGTAAAGCATATACTCTCCCAGATTAATGTGGCATTATTTAATCTCTGAAGCTCTGGTGTTGAGCTGTATGTCATCACCAGTTTTTCTTGTTAGAATTTGCAGCCTGCCCTCATTCATTGTTCTCCCTATTTAAGCTAACTATTAACTGATAAAACATAAACTTCCTGGTGGTTATACACAGCCTTCTAGGGAGTTGCACAATACTTAGTATTTATTGTGGGGTTTTTTTTCTAGTAGTATCTATTAGTTAGCAACATGCTTAATACCATGCCTTTTCCAACAATTCTAGCACCTCAGAGTCCATCATTTATGCTGGGAAGTTTTGGAGAAACGCTGTTACTAATATTAAATGACTGAGATATGCTCAATCTACTCAGACTGACTAACTGATGAAAGTAGCAACAGCACTAGAATTGCAGGTGTGGGGGGAGGAAGCAGAAATAAGGTGTAACCAGTGATTGATTTCTAATTTAAAAAAAAAAAAATATGCAAAAGCATTATTTTAAAATGCAGGGATGAGTGATAACATGAAACAACTCTAACTAATAAACTTTTTAGATTCTGCTTTGTATGTTTATTTTTCATTAAATGTAGGGATGGTTGCGACTATGTTGTTGTGATTCAGTCAACATTTATTTCTATCTGGTTTTCATATACAAAGGCATCAGGATGCCAGAAAATAAACTGTTAACGGAGAATTAACTTCTTTGGCACGCTTTCATACTTATCTTCCAAATTAAAGAAAATGAAATAGGCAGAAGCAGAGTGTAGATTACCTCCTTTTTGTCAAAAATGGTGGGAATTTGAAAATTAATAATAAAAAAGGGAACAGATGCAGTAACATGCCAGAGGGAGATTAATGTGGAGAGTAAAATCTGTGAGCAACAAAACTGAAGCAAACTGAATCAGTGGGAGGTGGTTGTACAATCAAAATCAGGATAAAAGAGAAATTACAAACAACCCTGCACTTGTCAAAGTAGTAGTAATGAAATCCTGACTCTGCCAGCAGCGAGAACCTGTGTTAGCACTTTGGGGTAAGGCCGGGAGCCGGGTGCCAGGTAGGAGGGCAGCGCGAGGCTGCTGGGCGGCAGCCATCGCGTGTGGAACAGATGGCGGGGAAAGCTGGCCGGGGAGGGGCTCCTTCGCACAGCTAATCAGACAGTAACGGATAGGGCAGCTGGGAGGACTGACCACCGCCAGGCGAGCGGCGGGGTAGCCGCAGCCGTGCGCGATGTGTGCAGTGGTGTGCCCGCCGGCCGCACGCCAGACCTTCCAAGGTCTTTTCGGTGCCCAAGTTGGGAGGCGGGCGGGGACGGGCCCTCGGCGACCTCCGCGGCGTCGAGCGCGTCCCGCCGGCGGCATCGCGCCCCCTCCTTGCTCAGAAACGCGGGCCTTTGCTCTCGGCCCTGCCCTGTGCCGAGGTTGCGTGGTTTCGTGCCTTGCCGTACCGGTACGGCGAACGGGAATGTGGCGAGGGACAGAACTGCGAAAGCACGTGGGTCCGGGGCCTGATCCGGGAAAGCGATAACGAAACTTTGCTCCCGTGGAAAGGCGGGAGAGCCGTAGGTCGGCACCTTCCCACAGGGCTGGGCCCCTCCAATGAATGGAACGCGTTTTCTGATGTTTTATTTTCGCTCGGAGGAGGCACTTCCCTGCTCCCAAGTGAGAGCTTGAGAGGAATGAATGGAGGTCCGAGCCTTCTGATCCTGAGACATGAATAATTTGACTCACGTAAAAAGTAAAGATCAATAGGATTTCTTGTGCAAGTAAGAGGTAGTCATGTGTGAGAGGATTGCGAGGTCATGCCCGGTGTTGATGACTGTCAGCTTGAAAGAGAAATGAACAAAATTTTATCGAGGAAAAGAGGGAAATAAAATCATTACCTATTACTACCTGTGTTTGTTTGATCGGGATATGTGATACTCTTTTAGACAATTTGAACCAAAAAAACCAAAGTGTCCTGCACCTGCTTTTTGAACTTATGTGTATCCTGTCTGCAGAAGGTTTATAGTTTGGCTCAATTATCCATTTTGAGCAGGGAGGGGAGGAAACATTACAGGGATTTGAAATAGGTAGTATAACATAGCCATATGCTATTTATGCAGCAGTTTCTGAAATAAATCTAATTTGGTGCTGTCAAAAAAAATTAGACTTATTTGCTATAGCAGCAGATTAGTAAATGATTGTGGTAGCTTTGAAAGTTGTCATTCACTCTGCTTTACTTGCAACTGAATCTTGTAGAGCCTTTTTTTTGTTCCCCCTTCCTTTTCCCCTGAGCAATTCCGTAAAATCTGAGTTCTTTGTCCAGCAGCTGTAGAAACTGCAAATATTTTCACTACTGAAAAGAAGGGCTTGCTTTAAGGGAATTGAAGAAGGAGGTGGAAGAAAGAATAGCCTCTATTGTTAACAATCATATGAATGCATATGTGGAAAAATCAATAAAGTGGTGGGGGATAAATTTTTCCCTTGCCTACAGGTTTTCATAGTGCAGCTGAAATTGTTTATCTGATTATACAGCATGTAGATAAATTAGCTGTTCTGCGTTATTATAGAAGGTAAAATATTTTACCTGCCACGATAAGACCATATGCTGCTTTATGAAGACTGATACTGAGTGATTTGAAATAAATCGGTTCTGTCGTCTTCTGGCAGGGCGTTGTAAAATTTTCTAAGCTGATACACTTTGTGTCAAGATAACACACAATTATTTTAATATCATTTTATTTAATATTTAAACATATTTAAGTGATTGTACAAACATGTAAAGGCCATTGATAAATTTTATAAGGGAAGGGAAGGAAAGGAAATGTAAGTGAAGGAGTAAAGAACAAATACAAAATCGTGTTAATTTTGAACATTAAGTGTTTATAAATTACTATTAATTTTAAATTAGTTTTAACATGGTTTACAATTGTATTTATTGTCCTACAATAAATATTTCTTAAGCAAAAGACAATAATACATGTTCAGATTTTAGTATTAGATTCATCTAAATTTTTTTTCACGGCATTTAAACTGCAACTGGTCACATCAATGATCACATCAGGTTGTTGAGGCAGCTAAATTGCTACTGCATGTAGAGTATGGTTCAGGAGCAGTGACAATACTTAAAGTGCTTTGGAGCGAGCGTGAATTCAGATGAAACACTGAAGAGTCTAACTGCTGCAGAAAACAAACATCTTTATAAGGTCTTTGTTTTGAGCAGTTATTATTCAGCACTAACAGTAATAAGTTCATGAGTGTGTATCAAATATTTACTTTGGTCTCATTCAAATTAGGTATTTTATTTGTGTGACTAATGACAACAGGATAATGATTTATTTTTTTTGAACCAAAGAAGTCTTTCAGATACATGTATTCAAGGCTGCTGGATTTTTTGCTGAATTTGCTACTGGAAAAAATGGTTCTGATTTTTATAATTATTTCTGACTTGTTCTAAAGCTTTTCTCTCAAGTACATCGAAAGTCTGTTTTCACAATAAGCTAAAATGTACTTTTTCTGTCAGCATTTGGTATTTGTGAACTTCAACAATTTTAAAAGCTGTCTTGTGCTTTCAGAAGTATATTCAGAGTTGTTTATTTTGTTCAGTCACAGCAGTTGATTTGTGGGTATTTTTCCTTTACTGTGCAAAATTCTTCTCCTTAAGTTCTTGCCTAGAAAAAAAAATCAACAGAGAACCCAAAAGGTTGTCAGCTGGAGACTTGGACTTCGCATTGAAGAGCATCAGCCTGTAGGTTGTCATTGCTGGAGAAAGTAGCTGGTGGATGGAACGAGGAAGAAAAAGAAATGACCTGAGCACGGCAGCCTTGGCCGCCCGGCTGCTCTCCTTGCTGAGCCCTCGTGCAGCGCCCTTGTGCTGGGGCAGGAGAGCCTGAGCTGGACGTGCCCGTCCTGAGCGAGCGGATGAGCTGCTGCCGGCTGCCTGACAGGGCTCAACTCCTCGCCCTGGCTGAGCTGGCAGCATGGCAAGGTCAATAGTGTGCTGCTCTTGGTTGCCCCTGTGGATTTGGTGGTTTGCATGTCAAAGTATAGTTTTGTAGCAACAGGAGCAACTTTTCACGATTAGCTTCTCCCTGTTGGTCAGTTGGCTTCTACAGGACTTAAATCACTGTGGAGTTAAAGTGTCTCTGTAGTCAGGTGGGACACTGCTGCATCCTCTTTTTGTACCAGGGTTCCTCTTCTATTTCCAGTGCATCTGTTCACCTGTATCTGGTTTCCTATGGAAGAAGACCATGGCGTAAGAAATTACTTCCTTGCAAATGCAGGGACTAATCCCCATAGAAGTGATAGATCAGTATTAAGATTTTATTCAGCTAAACTTGGGCAGTATTTGTCAATGCAATTTTCATTGAAGTGAAATTCAGACCTAATGTAAGTACAAATGCAATTCTGCTAATGAGATTGGATTACCTCCTGGATTTGATCCAGAAAACTTCACTATAAATTAATTTTTGGTAAAGAGGTAGTAAAATGGGTGGTTTATTGTAATTGTGTACAAAACTTCAAATATTTATCTTTTAATATTGTATTTATCTTGTGAAGGGTTATCTTTTTTTTGAAGGATACCAAGGTGTGCTGTGAAATTGAAGTTATTTCTTGTTTTAGAAGAATGAGACTGTCAAGGAGGTTAGTTAATAATTCAGGAATTTTTGCTTATTAGATTCTATTCCTGAAAAGAAATATGGACACAGGAATTGCTAAAAATAATGTATCCTGTTAACAATAAGAATTTAATTTCAGCCTGTCTTTACAATTTACCTCAATGTGGAAGACAGTATTCTAACAAAGAGTTGCATATGTGTGTTCTACAAGGCTTGAAAACAAGAAAAGAATATTAAGGATTTTTTTTCTTTAAATAGTGTTGCATTTGAAACATCAGTAGGTAAAGAAAAAAAAAAGCTGCAGATTAAATAATTTTAAATGAGTGCTCTTGACCACTTTAAGATTTTACTGTAAACTTACTCATTCAACTGTTCCCATTTTCTCTTTGTATTTTTAGTCAATATCTCTGTTACATAGAGTTAGAGTCAAGCCTTCATTTATTATTTTATTTGTAATATTTTTATTAGCCTTTTCCACTTCTTCATATAGCTCTGCAAAATCTTTCTCAGATTGTGCTAGCCCTAGCAAGAAGGAGCAGATAAATGTATTTGAAGAAAAACACATTAGCTGTTGGAGTTAACAAATAATGATTAAAAGCTATTCTTTTGCTTCTTACTATTTCTCCTATACCCCAAACTGATCTTCACAAATACAGGACTGTAAAGAACTTCATCTGCTGCTGGTTAGCAGAAGTGGATTTAAATCTACACCGACAGTTCATTTGACAATGACCTTGAGGGGCTTTGCTTCTTGAAGAAGAAAGCAGAAGCTTGCGGTAAACAAAGTTCACTTCTGACAGATGGATTGAATGACAGAAAGGTTGCGAGTGCCAGAATAGCCCTGGCAGAGGAGGAAATGTTCAGTGGAATCCAACAGGAGAGGAGGTGTGAACAGGTGCAGGGTTGCTGACGGAAGGGGAACCAGATGGAAGGAGCCAGAGCCAGTTTATTTAAAGGAAAAGGCAGAAAACACTGAAAGGCTGTGCGATCAGTGGCTAAAAGTGTGCATGGAAGAAGGTAAAAATTCACAAAGCAAAACTGCACAGTGGGATATCTAGCACTTAGCATAATGGTAGTAATTTGTAAGTTTCGTTTTAAAGTTGCTATTGAAATATGTTTCTTCCTTACTCTTGACAGCATAAAGAAGAGATTTATAACCTGTCCAAAAGGGAAAAAAACCCCAAAAAACCTAACAAAACCACCACCAAAAACTTCAACTGTTATGCTCCCTGTCCATTATTTCTAATATTGCAGGCATCTAATAGTGCAGGCAGTTACAATCAAAATAATATTAAAATTATGCCACAGCTGAACAAATGAATAAAAAGCATATAAGGCTGGATTTTTTATTTTTTTAATTCACTTGTTTGTATCTAGCTCTTGTGACATGTGGGCAGATGAGCATGGTTTTCATTAGGATGTTTTTGTAAGATCTAGAGCAAATCAACAATAGTCAAGTACAGTGTAATGTTAGCACAGTATTTCTCATCTTTTTTGCTTTTGGTCATAAGTCTGTCAGTTTGCTGGAATGTGTGGTAGCTTGCTGTAGGATGGGGTAGAAATCTAGCTTACCCTAGATCAAATTCCCTGAAAATCAAATATTGTCTTTCAAATTGTCATCCTGAGGAAATGCTTTGTTCTGTCAAACGATTCTGCTTCTTCCCAAGCTGTTCTTGTGAGGTTTGGTCCTTTGGAGGCAGGAAAAAAAACATTCCTTAACTTCTTCTCAATTTCAGCAATAGTAGGGGATAATTATCACCTTGCACATATCAGGCCTGTGGCACCTTAAGTGCAGGTTGTGTGTCCATACCTGCCGTGTGAGAAATGCAGGTAAGTGTGAAGCAGTCACTCCCAGTGCATCTGTGATCGACTGGATCGTTCAGCTGTGCTGGGCTGATCCGGATCAGGTGTGAGCACACAGGCACTTTCCTTTTTAATTAGCTAGAGCATGCAACGCCGTGTTTGTGCTGACTTTATGCCAGCTGCAGGAAGGACAGATGATACCTGATTCAGCATAAAGCTTGCTGGTACAAAGTTAACGTACCAAAAACATTGGGTTTTTGAACAAATTTAAATTGGCAGAGTGAGTTCATAGCAGATCAGGTCTCTGCATCATTTAGCTGCATCATTTTTTGATTCAATGGTAGGAGCCTGATGGTTGGATTTACTGTATTAACAAGCTGGCCTTGAAGTACAGTCACAGTTATCTGAACCTGGTCTGAGCCTATGCTGTTGCTGAAAAGCAAGTCCCTAGAGTGGCAATATAGAGATATGTTTGGCCACATTTGCCAGGTCCTTGCTTCTGCTGCCACTGAAGACAGGCACCTGTGTGATCAGGTTATTCAGGGAATTATTCAGATGGAAAAAGAATAATTTCTTGAAGAATAGGTTTTGTAAGTGCTCATTTTAAGAGGATGAAAAGAAGGACCACACCTCTTATATTGACATTGTCTGCCTTAAATGTGTCCTGAAGCTTCATTGTAAGAGGCTGCTGGTGCCAAATTCAAGAATCACCATAAATCAAGAAAATTACTCCTTTTTTAAATACAGGGAAAATAATTGGCATAAATTTGTTTATACAAAACACATACCTGTAAAAATCTTCTGTGTTAAGCAATCATTTCAACATACAGTTATTTGTAAAAGTAGCTTGTGGAACAAAGAATATTCTAGAGAAACGTGCAATATTGGAAGTGCTCAGGCTATGTTCTAAGACTTCACAGAGATCACTTCTCTCTATGCTGTATTTAATTGTGTGTTTCTATAGGGACTTAGGAGCCAAATACTTCACAATCTGATGGTAATAGTCATGAGAGAATGGATATTTACTCACAAGCCTCATATCTTGATGGCAAATCTTATAAATGTGCCAGAAAATTCAGATTTTGATTCCAAGTCAGTATGTTTGACCTAATATGAAATGTTAATTACTGTTAGAGGCACTTTTTTCTTCTCTAACATTGAAATAGAGAGAAGCTATTGATAATAATTGGTTGTGACTTGAAATACAGAGGACTATTGAGATTGAAGAGAACTTATTGAGGAACTGGTGGTTTTCTGGGTATATCTTGATGGCTATAATGCCAAAAGAGTAAAATCATGTTATAGGCTAGGTGTTTGCAAATTCTTACTGTTATGTTGAATGTAAAGTAAGAAATCCAGTCCTTTCATTTTGTTAACTGATCTCACAGATAGAAGTAGAGATGTAGAAGTTAACTGTGTTCAAGGTTCTTTACCGTATGTCTGTTCCTGTGGCCCTAGATTTTCATCTTTCTCATGCCTACCTATACCTCCAGTTAGTTGTAATAACTTCTAAGTACATTTCAAGTATGGTGAGCAAGAATAGGAATTTTTTTCACTTGCAGTCATTACTGTATAGTTTCTTCTGATGCCTCAGTAAGGCTTAAAGGGCAAAGTGGAAATTTTGGACTGAAGTGTTTAATTGTTTCTGTAGACTTCTTGTTATTATATAAAGTGGAAATACATATAGAAGTTATAAAGCAGTTCCCGTGGTGTGGCTGCATCCTAAATAGAGAGTTATGGGGGAAAAAAAATCAGTGGGTACAAGAAAATCATATGCACTGTCTTCTGTTTCAGCAAAATTTAAATTCTTATTACTTGAACTCTGGGAATGGGGATACAGGTGACAAGTTGTCTCTTGATGAGGTTGGGAATCTATATAGAGCTTAACCTTTTCTTTTATTGCCCCCCCCCAAAAGTGTTTCTTATTATTTGAAGTGTTTTTATGAAACAGTAGTAGCAGCCTGGAAGAGTTGTTTTTTCCAGTCTTTCATCTCAAGTAGGGTAGTGAAATTTCATTTAGTTTCATTAACATACTTTAAATGTATTTCTACTTTCAAGTTATTTCTGTAGCACCTTCGAACTTCTTAGATCTATATTTGAAGAGCTGGATCAATTTAAATGCTGAATTTTTCACACCTTGACCTTTACATTACTTTTCTAATTGCATTTAATGCTTCTCATGGTTCTCATTGCTTCTCATGGTTATGAGAAGAAAGCCCTGACATGTCATTATTTTAGGAAACTGTATTTCTCAAGTAATACATGAAACAAGATTTAAGTTTTGTTTGTTTTGTTGGGTTTTTTGAGCCTCAGTTCTCATGAATAGGCCCACATGTATCCTGAGAAATGATGCAGTCCTTCGAATTCACCAGTTAATTTCATAGTTGGGTTTCTTCAAAATTTGACCATGCAAATATAGATTTTACTGAAGCTCACCAAACACAGTGTGCTGGCTGGGGCAGTTTCCAGAAACTTGAGCTTTCTGCTGAGAAGACCTGGCAGCAACTCCAGAATCAGCATCCAGTCAGCTCCCAGAAACTGACAAAAAGAGCAACTCAGTGGGTAATTCCCTCAATGGGATACAGGAAGGGCAATTTTTCAGCTCCTTGGAAAGGTTTAAAGAAATGACCTGATCATGATGCTTGTAAAAGATACTTCTACATAATTCTTGAGGAAGCCTGCACTCATATGTATGTTTTAAGTTATTTTTTGCAATAAGAAGAATAATTCATTTCATGTCTTTCTTTTGCCTTATAAAAACACTAAGAGCCATAAAATCCAATCCACACAAGCACTGAAAAAATCAAAACCTTTATTACAAAAATTCAGATGGCAAAAAAACCCCTACAGTGTTTAATAAGAGGAAACCACTAAACACTGTCCAGCTAAGTCCTCATTCAGAGCAACTGTAGCTATTAACAACGTCCTGTTAGATGAAAATTCATAGGCCTTACAAAAGAGGATAACCAAAACAGTCACTGTTGAACAAAGGTTGCTGGAAGGCTGATTTAAAGGAAAGGGAGAAATCTTGTGACCCTGAGCCTTCTTGCTGAGTTGATGTTCTAGAACTCTGTCAATTTAGAAGGTGTGGAAAGCAATAATTTTTAATCAGCTGCATTTAAAACCAGCATGTACCTGTTTACCTGCAGAATTACAGGTCTTACTGTGTTGCATTTTCTTACTTAAATGTTTGAAAATACTAAGATTGGATGGCATGTGACAAAACTCAGTAAACACATTCTCTTTTGTAAATAGCTGAATGGGGTACTGCAGTGCTGTTAAATTGAAAGGCTGGTCTGAAAGGAGTTGTAGAAGTTTTACATTAATAGAGAGAATTATTTAATACTATTCCTGGGGAGAATGACTTCTTGGCAAATTGGAGGTTTTTTCCATGTTTGCAGCCCAACCTTTAGACTTGTCTGCTAACCTGAAAAAATAAAAAAAATGAGCCCTTATTCTTCTATGTATGACATACATACAAAGATACATTAAAAATACAGGGGAAAGAAGTTTTTGAAGTGTGATCTTATTTTGTATACCGTCTCTTATGACCTTTATCATTGTGAGTTTTGAATAGTGTCTGGTAATAAAGTTAGAGATAGCAAAAATTTTCTCATGTGTCCCCTTAGAGAATGTCAGGTATTGTGACATCTTGTTTCAGCTTTTATACTTTTTTTTCCTTTTTATCATGAATGTGTGGTTTGTTTGGTTGGGATTTTCTCCTCCTATAGCCTGAGAGAAGAGCAAGGATATGCTCTAATTTTCCATTCTTCCTTTGACACTTGCAGCTGAAATAATAAGATAAAAGAGCCTATGAGAAGGTGATTCAGAAAGCTACTTGTAATGGACAGTCCACTAGACCTGTATTGTGCAAAGTTTGCAAGGCAGACTGCATAAAACACTGCTGAACCTTTGAACCCAAAGTTATTTGGTCTTCAGGACTTCTAATACATGTAGTCTTTCAAGTCCTACTTTCAAGAGTTTTAATTGATTTGAGTGACTTCATGCAAGATTTTGCTAAAGGTACTGGGAATAAAATGCTTGGGTAACTCTTTAAAACTTTTCCAGTTTGGTAGAGAATCTTCTGCTATACATTTATTTTCAAAAATACTGGGAGAGAAAGCTCATTTCCTCTGAAAGAGCTACAGGAGCCTTCAGCGGAGTCCTTTCTCTCTTCTGAGGTAATTTGTTGTGCAGTGGCTCACAGTGCTGGCCCACTTGGCTACATGTTACCTAGGAACGAGGTCTGTTCTGGACCACTGAGGCATGTGGTAAAAGCATCAGCGTTAAACTTGACTGACCCTCCTGCTGCCCAAGTCTGTGGGTGCAGAGTTCCAGGACTGGTCATCATTTAAACAAGTCTTGTTAGTTTGGATAGCTCAAGCATTTGGAGCACTAAATGCTGGCTACTCCTTAATGGTTTATGAAGTTCAGGTTAAAACAAGCATATATGAAAGCTAAAATGCTTTATTGTTGTATTTTGAACTGTCATTAATATGAAATGAAGATGTCAAAGTAATGCCATGATAACCTCTTGTGTATCACTGAACTGAGATAATTGCTAGAGTATTTTAATTTGTCCAGTTAAGTTCACAGTCCTTACTAATGGATCCATTAGCTTTTTTAAAAATGCCACATGTTGATCTCATGGAAAAATCAAATAGTCAATATAGGAAGCATGGTTGCTTCAAATTGTAGTTGCTTTGCCAGAAGAAATACTGGCAGCCTCCAGTCAGAGGCCTAATCCTACATTAAGAATCGTCCTGCTTTTTTATTTTTATATTTTTACTGTTACCAAACTGAAAAGACTCCTTCAGAAATACGTACTGTTAAACTGTGTAGTGCAATTCAAACTTTTGTCAATCCAAGTTCTGTTTTTTCCTAGTCAAAAATAGATGAACTTTTAGTTATGTCAAATATGACTTTTATGTCACTAGTCTTTACATACTTCCTTTTTCTTTACTGCAAAACCCTTTGGCAGAGAGTGGACTTCTCTTGTAAATGGATCTGTGATCCAATTTTTGTTTGTTAGTGGTGAGAAAGATGTTTTGATTTGGGGGCTTATTTTGGTTTGGAGTTTTATTTGGTTTTTTATAATTAAGTTTGATGGCTCAAATTCAGTCAGCATACCTTCATGTTAGTTTTGAGATCAAAGTGAATTTTCACTTTGAATTTTTCACTTTCAGTTGCAGCAAGGATTTTTTTTAAAGTTTGCCAGAGATGGCAATTTTCTTCCTCCTGTGCTATAAGCTACAGCTCACAGCACCTTTTGTTTTGTCAAGAACATTTGAAAAGCGCTGCAAACCAATATTGAGTTCATTGAGTTGTGCAAACCAGTTAAATGACTGGCTCTTGACAGCCCCAATGCAGGCTTAAAACAGGAGTTTAGAGCTAAAATCACTGTGGAAAACCTGTGCTTCAGAACAAGGCTCAAGGAGAGCTTGAGCTTTCTCCACAATTGAGTCTTTGGTCGCTTCTGACTTTGTTGCACAGAAGTGGAAGTTTCTGTGAGTTCCATGTGTCTGCTTTGGTAAAATTGATCAGTGTTGTGACCAATCACATGTGCATTTTAGTGTGTTTGGTGTTTTGCACTCAGTAGACTAGTGTTTGAATTTGAGTAGAGAATAGGCTGGTGCACTTAAACCACTCATCTCCTATATTTGACCTCTATAGATATGGTTCTTTAAATTTCTGGAACAATTAATCTTTAGCTGTCATTTTTGATTCAGATATTACCTGTGTCATCAAAATTAGTCAGTTGTATCTTTGCTTTTCATTGCCTCTGTGCTTTCCATTAGTGAATATAAGAAATTCTGGAGTTTTTGTAGGAGGAGACCTCTGACGTCTTTGCACTAATGCTGGAGGGACTAAGGACTGCTTCCTTCTGTATACAGTCCATAGATTTTCTTTTACTCTGAATTGTGAAATAATTGATTTAAGAAATTGCAATTGGACAGACAGTGTCAAAGCTTCTAGAACTCCTCCAGTATTTGTTGGTTGTAGCAGGAAAGTTACCAATAGATCCTAAAATCTCTTGGGCTGCCTTCTGCATGTGTTATAGTTTCTTTTTTTTTCTCTCCATATGTGTATTGAGGAAATTTTTCATTGGAGGGCAGAGAGATTGAACTTAGAGAGCAGGTTCAAGTCAAGGTGTAGATGAAGGATATGCCACTCCATTTAGATAGATTTGGCTGCAGGGTATTATTTTTTTTGCTCCTGAGCAGTTCTAAGCACCTCAGATATTGCTCTGTGTGGCCTTGGATGTGCTTTAATTCCAAAATCTTTTAAGTCCCAAGAAGCTGCTCTTCAGTGTAAGAATGACCTGTTTTCCTAATTTTACAACTGAGCTTTTATCTGCTGTACAAATTCATCTTCAACCACCCCATCCACACTTCAGCCGCAGGGCACTCACTACACATCCATGGTTTCTGAGCTCCTGCTAGCTTGCTCTGTGCAGTAAGTGGCACAGGTGAGTGTCTCTTTTGGATGGCTCCCCTACACAGGAGAGTGTTTCTGGGGGCAGTAGATTCTCCATTTATTTTGAACTTGCTGGTTAACATGAGATCATCAGGAGGGGCCCTAGCAGTGAGGAATGGACCTTCACAGGTTTGCCTTGGTAGCTTGGTAGCTTGCTGCATGCTGAAGGTTACCCCCAGCAGAAGGCCAGCCAGCCAGCTGTGTGCCAGATGACTGCACAGCACACAGCCATCTCACATGAGAACTATTAAATAAAATACTGTGCTACTGACACTTTCTTCAGCTGAAAGCATCAGAGGAATGTTAGAGATGCTGGTGGCTTGTTTTTCCTTTAGTTTTTTTAGCAATCCAGTGCTATAACAACTCTCTGAAGGTAAAATCATTTGTAAAATAAAGGGGTTTGCACAGACTGGTTTCCAGCAAATGTGGGAAAAATATTCTTAGTAATGCTTTCCATATTTGGAGCTCACACTTAAAAATGATGGGAGCATCACTCCTTATGATAGCCCCAATATGATTACAAAGCAATTCTGAGAGTGATGTGGTAAAGTGCTATTCACTATATGAAAAAAAAGTGCTATTCAATATATGAAATTTCCTATTAAAATGTGCTTTGTTTCCTTAACGCTCTAATATTTTTGCTATCTAAACGTATTTGCTGTCTTCCCTCAGAAGAAACTGCCTGTGATTTCCAAGGGAGTTTTGCCTAAGGTAGGGCTTGAAACATCAGGACCAGGAATTAGTGTAATGTGACCCACCATTTGTATTGCTTTGGGGTAAATTTGAGAGAGAAGATTTAACATTGTGTGTGTCATGCTGAGATATTGCAATATCTCGGATGGGTTATTAGGCACCAATCCAAAGGTTAAGTGCAGCAACCACATGAGATGTGGCTTTATCCTTACATGATCTGTGCCCGTGTTCTGTCGTCCTCTGAAATAGGTAATATCCCTAGAATAAAACATGTTTATAAGACTTTTTTGAAGCCTATCCCAAGCTATTAAATGTCATTTCAGTAGAAAGGTGTTTGCTCACATAATTTGAAATCTAGAAATCAATCCTTGTATGTGTGGACTTACGGACGTTTTAAATGTAGATCCCAATGTGCACCAGATAAATATTCACGACCATTGGGAAAGTCTAGATCTGAATTTTCAGTTCAGGATCTTTTCTAATTTACATGCATATATCTTTTTGGGGTTTTATTTTCCATGCTCTTTTTGCTTGGCTTACATTAAATAAAATGCTTCAATGGAGTGTGGTAGTCTAGCATTTGTTTTGCCTCAGGAGTGGATTGCCCCATCTTGCATATCTGGTCAAGTAAATTGCTCTCTTGCCTGCATACTTCAATAATAGTACTGGGCTTTAGACCTTCCTGTACAACCCCCCAGTGAGCAGAACCACAAGGGGCTGGGCCTGTGTGGTGCTAGCAGTCTACTCTATTGTCATGGATGCATTCATCTCCTATTTACATAAATTAATAGTTAAAACTTGTTGGGTTGCTCAAGAAAACTCATTAAGCTTTCAGAGTAGCTGTATCACGAGCACTGTGGCAATCGCTCCCATTGACTTATCTCCTGCTGATTCACTGGGAACCAGTCCATCTCGGGGTCAGGTCCCTAAGCTTCACTGCAGAATTAAACAAATAGCATTTAAAAGAAAATGCAAATAATATGTGCCGTGCAAAGTGAATGTTGGTAAGCTTCCTTATAAAAAAGAGGTCGTGATTAAAATTTTTAAAAATAAAATCCTATTTTTGTCTGCAGGGCTAATTTTCTCTCAAGAAATAGATCATACTTTTTATCCATTTTCTGCTAGTCACTGGAGAATGTTTGACATTGTAAGAGAAAGGTCAGTTTGTATAACCTGAAGGAGGAGGAGAATGTTTAATGTGAAAAGCTTGGTCAGATTTTTATTATTCTTATTTGAATGTTCTGCTTTACTCTTTTAATTTATCCTCTTCACTATACGATTTTTATTTTTCTTTATTTTCTATTTGGTTTTTTTTTTGGTAGATTGGAGAAAGAGAACATTCAGCACAGCGTTAGCAATGAAGCAAAGGCCCGAGCCCTTCAGGCCCAGCAAAGAGAGCAGGAGCTGACACAGAAGATGCAGCAAATGGAGGCCCAGCATGAGAAAACTGGTAGGTGGTAGGGAAAGATTAGAGCCTGGGCACTCACTCACAAGCCAGGCCCACGCCTTACTGTGAAATGACATCAGGAACACCTGTAACCTTTGGCTGGCCGAAGGGAGCAGATGCTAACTACACCGGAGATTCCGAATTACATATTAGTTAGCGTTTAAAAGAGAAAATGGAAAGTATTGCCCACTGTCTGTTGATTTCAGAGTGCTGCTCTCACATCTGCTGCACCATCTGGATTATGAGTTTATTTACCTGTGTTCAAGAAACGTAAAGCTGAGAGAGACCACAACAAAGTAGAAAAACAAAGGGCTTGTTTTTGGCTGGATTTTCAGGCACACATGTTATATAAAGAAAATAGCATCAGAAGCTCTGCGGGAAATGCTCTGAGCTTACAGTTAAAGTCTCCTGAATAGCATTGAACAGTTCCCACAGTACACACATTATAGCTACTCTAAAAGCTTAATGAGTTTGCTTCGGCATCCAAACTGGAGAAAAGCTTTAGCCATTAATCGGTTCTTAATTCACTGTCGCAGCTGGATGTAATTCACTGGCTCCAAATTGATATGTTCCTTTATTTAATCTTTGCAGCCTCAAACATTTTTAGCATTACCATGTGCCTCCCCCACATCCTCAGTCTAGAAGAAAGATGTTTAATCCCTTGCATACTTCAGGTTCTCATAATAGGAGACTTCATTGCATTGACTTAGCCCATCAATAACATCTAACTTTAATCTGGAAGTAAAATGGGTTTTCCAAACAAACAAAAAAGAGCTTTTTGTATTATGAAGTACTATGCCAACAACATTGATAGAGGTGCATATTATAAATAAACAAAAAAAAAGGAATTTTTAAGAGATGAAATCTGTAGCCCATGAGCATGGAAAGGAGGAGGAGTTTCAACTGTTAAAGAACATGATATATTTATGTGTTTACAAAATACCATATTTACTAACCAGTCATGCAATATTTCCAGGAAAACTAAACAACATACATTATTTATAAGGGGTGTTGGATAATACGTAAGGTAGCAGGCATGCTATTCAATTTTCTGCCTTTTTTTAGTATTATCACAGTATTAGAGGACCTTCTCATGTGTTCAGGGAATACAAACAGCTACATTATGGCTTCTGCCTACACTGTAGGAGAAGAAAAGAAGCTCTCAGAATAATTTTTTTCTCCTTTAGCCAGCACATCTGCATATGACCGTGTGTAATTTTTCACAAGAGAAATGTAATTTACCTTTCTGGTGCATAAATTGTCCCACTATACAAAAATGAAACAATATTATGTCTGGATCTGTTTTTATACATCTCTAGTAGAATTAGAGGGAGTTGAAAATTATAGTAATTTATAATGTATATAAAGAAAACCTTGTTTATTATGACCCTACACACATACAAGGAATTTGGGCAAGAGTGATTATGCTTTCACCAATTTTAAAAGCAGAAATCAAAACGATCATTTTGCAGTATCTCCCTTTTGAAAGAATAAAGATACCTGGATTCTAGGTCATGAGTTTAGGTGCAGTCCAAACTGATAGTAACTGAAAATTACTTTGTGAAATGGTTTCATTTCAACTGTCACTGGGCAGTAAGTGTAAATCTTTTCATTTAAGAATAAAAATTACATTATTCATGTTAAGCTCAGGACACAGTAAATAAAAGAACTGCTGTTTTAAGCAGATACTGAAATGAGTCTACAGTGTGAGCATTTGGGTTGCTGGTGTATCCTCTGCACCAGTTGAGCAAGGAAAAGTCTGCTAAAGCATGGCTTGCCAATTTTATTCCTCCTAGAAATGTCAGTGAACTTCTAGCTAAAAAGCAAGCCCACCAGATTAGATATCTAGTCTGCACAGTGATTCTTCTCTTACAAGACCAGATTCAGTGGCAACATTGCTTTAACACTTCAGCTAATTCTGACATGGAGCCTTAATTTGGTAAGTGATGATGTCCAAGTAGCTGAAGTTTAAAAAACATTTCAAAATAGAAGGAACTGGAAGAAAGAAATTAAGAATATATAAAATTGTTTCTATGTTATCTACAAATTTATATAATTGTAATTTCATAGTATCACAATTTTGTGTTTTCTAGTAGAAGAACTGGATTCATTGCTGACCTCCCAGAATACATTCATAGCAAAATTAAAGGAAGAATGTTTTGTATTGGCAAAGAAGTTGGAACAAATGTCAGAAAAATACAGGTTAGTATATTTTTGTTAACCTGACCCTTTTATTACAAGGACATGCTTCTTTATCTTTTTATTTGTATTTTAATATTTATTATTTTTCATTTTGTCCCAGGTATTACATATCATGTCAATGTAATATATGCCCCTTAAAAATTCAGTATAATATGCCCCTTAAGATTTTGTTTCTAACTAATAATTCAAATTTCTTGGACAATTCCAATGTAAAAACCTCATAGTATTTTCTTCCTTGTGTTCATAATCTTAATATGAACGGTAGAAAATTGTTTCTACAATTCAAGTTTATCTGAAGTTATATGAAAAATGCTAAAGATTCAGTAATCTCAAACTGTTGTAATTTTATTTACTCTAGTACTCTTTTCACAGTACTACACTGCACACTGGATATTGTCTATAAAATAATTGTCATCAAAATTGCTTGTCATTGAAGCTCTGATTCTGCTGCTGCTTTTTATCAATCAGTAGTAGATCTAAGTTCAAAGCCATTAAAACCTGAGGAAGAGAGCAACACCTGGAAGTAATAATAATTTAAAGAAATACAAAGCTGTGGAGGTGTCTTGTCAAAAGTTCTGTAAAACAGAAATATCTTCTAAAGATAACATGAATTTTGTCATTCTTTAGCAGAAATAATTTGATTTTACATTTTTAAGTGTAAAAATAGTATCTGTTGAAATTTTATTGGGGGTTCATATTTAGAATAGTAAACTGGACTTCAGTGGAGAGTTGGCATTCTGTAGCTTCTGTAAATTGAATGCAAAGTGAATTTGGTAATTAAGGCTAGTATTTATCGCATGGCAGATGGGAAGTAAGGAAAACACCCAGCAAAGGTAAAATTGGTTTTCAAGACAGAATTCTTCTGCTGGGTGGATTTAATCATCCTTTTGAGGTAATGTAGAGATTTAATCATCCTTTTGAGGTAATGTAGAAGAGGCAGAACTCACTCAGGGAGAGAGCTCATTTACCCCAGTACCCTCTTCCCAGGAATGGTCAAAGGAGAATTTAGGTAGATGACAGACACACACACATATATATATGTCTGTAATAAATAAAATTTATGTTTCCCATGTGTACTGCCTCCACTGCCCATCCTACTTCCCACTGAATATAAAGTGTTGACTAGCTGTTAAGTGTCTGAAGTTTGGAGATGAATCCCATCCTGAGTGTTTGGGGAAGAAATGAGAAACTTGAGAGACTGTAAGCAGTATTCCCATGCAAGTGTTGTGAGGGATACTTGAGAGAGAAGCAAAGAGAATTTTTCCTCTGAAAAAGAAGAGCTCTTCTGCTAAAGTAATGCAAAATGTAAATGGATTCAAATCATATTATTATTCCAGCAATAAAAAAGCACACAGACTTTGTTGCTAGAGCTCACAGTCACAGACTAGTAGCTGTAAAGGATGAAGGAAAGACAGAAAACATACTGTGAAAACACATTATTCTCTGAAAATAAATACTAGAGATTGCCAAGTGTTTCTCCACCTAGCAGCATTAGCTGACTATGTCGAGGACCTGAAAATGGGAAAAGGAGCCCTCTTGCATCTCCAGGAAGTGGTATTTTTTATACAAGAAACTGTAAGGAAGAATGCAGGAAAGTGGTTATGAGAAGTGGTCCTAAAATAGCTTGAGCTTGCCTTCATTGGAGTGGGAGCTGCTGCAATCAGTTACAGGGATAGAGAAATAGGTAGAGACAAAAAAATAGAAGGTAAAAATGAGAACAGCAAGGTGGAACTGGAGGTGGTGGAAAATGACAGACTAATATAGATGGCTTCACAAAGTGATGTGATCAGGAGATCAGATGCAGAAAATTATTTTAGCCAAGTTCTAAATGCATGATGGGCACATATCCCTCAATAGCACCTCTCCAAAAGGCAGTCTTCAGCTCATTGTCACTGAATGTTGTGTAAAACCACATTATGGTACAGAATGCTGTAGTTTTGTCTTCTGCAAAAAAGCAATAATTTGGGGAAGATTTTATAACTTAGTTCTTATGTACATTAATAAAGGCAGATCACAAAGCAACGGTGTACCCTATTTTCAGAGAAAATACTTTTCCATTTTTTTCCATATTTTTGACATTACCATAAATTGAATTTTGGATCTGAATGTGTATTTTCTTGCTGTACTTCTGGAATCTTTGTGCCTTATTTTCCATGGGTTTAAGATATACCTGTGTGCTACCAATACCATTATTTAATTGGTAGAACACTCAAGCTCTTTTAATAACAGATGCAATAGTAAGTTTTTTAAAATTTTATTTCGTTTGATAGGAAGTGCCCATTTGTAACAAAAGACATTTCAAACTTATCTGTGACAACTATGTATTTCTGCAATATCAGCTGAATTATCTGAATGGCACATATATTTTTATATTTAATGCAGGTTTTCTGAGAAATCTAAACTGAAGTTTTTGTGTTTATATGTAAGCTGGAACCATTTTTTGAGCTAGTCCCTACACAGAGAGGTGTCAGAAAGACAATGTCAGACGAATTATAAACCCCTCAAGCTGTGCAGAAACAAGATAGTGTCTGTGAAGGTTTTCGTATGCATAGGCATGTTTAAAAATATAGTCCTTTGTTGATTTCTTCTCTGTTTCTCTCTTGTTTTGTTCTTTTTTTCCCTCTGATTGTCACTGTCTCAGTTTCTAGGTTGTAGATTAATGCTTAACACTACCCACTGTGTATTTGTGATTTGCGTTTTGTAATTAAGGGGAACAATGGGAGTCCATTGGGTCTCGTTATATATAATGGTTGGTTTAATTTGTTTCACTTCTATCTTGTTAATTGTAAATTGATCATTAAGATTTGAATTCTAATCTGTCACCAGGGTTGTGAGTATTGAAGCTAGAGCAATGATCCTGGTTTTAATCACTGATGATGAGAAACAAATTTTATAATTTTGGTACATATTGCAGTTCATATATTTTAACACTGTATTTTATGGTGTTATAAATATTGTTAAATGACTTTTAGTGTAGTTTTACTGTTTGGACTATAATGTATAAATTATATTACTGGTTTGGCAACAGTAGGCATCCAACTGTGTGAGTTTAATTGAAGTAAAGAACACATACCCGGCTGAACTATTTTCCTGCCTGTTTGGCTGACTGCAGTCGTTGCACTCAATACCAGGAGTGAAATGTTTGTTGAAGGTAACTGTATGAAGATGGGGAACAGTCTGTCTGAAGATTTAGTCATTAAAATTAGATGCAATAATACTGCATCGGCAGAAAGTATTTTAGAGGATGTGTTTAATTTCTGTGCAAGTAAACAATTGGTTTTAAGAGCAGGAAAAAGCAGTGTTTAAAAAGCACTGAAATGAAAAAGCTAGTTCAGAGGAATAAATGCAGCATTGCCACCTTATTTTCAAAAATCAGCTCATCCTAAAGATATCCTAAGATTGACTTTGAATTTTGACTATTTAACATTTTCACCTTTTTTTTTTCCTTTAGTATTTAAGTGGTTTGGAGGCTAACCTGTTTGGGTTTTTTTCCAAGATTCTTCCAGCAAAGATGGTAGATAAAACCTTAAAATGGTTTTTAAATAGAAGTTGAGGTATTTAAATAGATCCAGAAGTATTGAGGGGGTTTGTTTCTGTTGTTGCTTCTGCCCCCATCAATTATATTTGATATAGTAACAAGTAAATGAGACTTGGCAAAATCTATTATGCATCCAATTACAAGCATGCATTTTACATTGTCATGCAATGTTGTAGCTTTGCTCTGTGCAGTTTCAAAATAACAATGATTTCATACAGGTCATTTGAGTGTATGAGATCTCAGAAGCACACACAGCTCCGTGACTGCCTGGCTTGTGGGGCCAGCCTGAGTCTGCAGAGGTGCCCCTTCCTGCTGCGTTCAGCTCCAGTGGCAGCACTCCAAATGCCTGCATGCTTCAGTTTCTACTGAGTCCACCACAGCTTATTGCTCAGACTGTTGGACCCAGAGTAGCTCAGATGGAACAACATCAGCACATCCATGCTGTGCCCTTTAGTTGTGCAGGATGCATCAGACACAGTGATTATTGCACAGATTTCTCTAATTTGCCTCTGTCCCCAGCATTGTGAGTGAACTATCTCTGAAGTTCAGCACTGCATACTTTGACATTTCCCCCCTCTCTTTTCCTGCTGTGATACCTTGGGAGCAGAGTTGTTCAAAAGCATTTACACAGGAGTGGTCCTGCCTCTGGCTGAGTGGAATTTCTACTCCTGTATAAATGTGCTATAGCATTCAGTACAGTTATCAGGCTTAGTACAATTGTGGTGGGTTTGGGGTTTTTATTTAACCCAGCAATGTGTGAAGTTACTTAAATATCACATAGAATTATCTGTCTTATCTTAATCTTTGGAAACTGAGGTGAATGAAAGGTATGTTTAAAGATGCAGAGGGAATCATTGACAAGTGACAATGGAAGATTCTTGGTATGCAGTATTGTATTGGACTGGTGTTCTCTCTAATGCTAACACTCTGAACCTTTTAACATGGACCTAACCATTCTGTCCTTCATATGTGCTGTCCTTCAAAACTTCAGTGTCATTAAATACTTGAGTCTTGGGGGTCAGACTCTTAGTTACATGGAAAGGACATTGTGTTAGTAATGTCATAATTAGAATTTTTTTTTCTATTTAACTGTAATTACAAAAGATATTTTAGGAGGAAACAACACTCATAATGTGCTTCAAAGCATCAGGCATTTAGAGCTCTATTTTAGAGACTGGAGATTATGATAATAATAGTTTTAATTAATTCATTACTTACTTTGGTTTCATTAATTATAATTTCAGTAGTGTTTTGGTTTTGGTTGATTTGAATTACTTGATCTTTCCAGAAAGACTTTGGGCACCTTCAAGTGTAATGGAGATTAATAAGTCCTTGTGAAACTTGGAGAATTTTATCACCTTGAAAGTTGCTTCTGCTGTTTCCATGAATGAGACAGTCACATATAAATACAGAAAAAGAAACAGGATCTCCCAGCTGGGAAACCCAACAAATGTGATAATTTACAGTATTCCTACATGGCAAATGCTGTTGCTGAATTTTGCTGGCAAAAAAGGAATGCAGAATTGAATTTAGTCCCGTGTCAGGTCTCTTTGAGCTTCTCTGCAGTGAAACTGTGCTTTTATCCACTGGTTGTCTGTCTTACAGTATCAGTATCAAGTGCAGACTGCATTCACATTGTGTGATAACAGTTGGTCCAGCTGGCAGTGCTTTGTTAATGCTGACATTTAAGTTACTAGTATTTCTGTAAAATGGTCGGTGGAAAAATTCAGTTTCTGCTACTTTCCTATAACATCCTGCCCACTATTATGTATCCATCCAGGAAACTCCTGTGCACTGAAGTTTGATGTACAAATCTATCAGCACAATTCTGATGTATTTGTGTGTGATCTTCCTTAATAGAGCTGTAACTCTCAATCTAAATTCAATTACATACAGTCTCGGTCCAAAGTTTCCTTTCCTAAGTTCTTTTAGATTCACAGATGATACCATGCATTGTTCTCTATTTAAACATGAAAAGATCATGTTGTCATTTCTAGATTTGACTTGTCAATGTAACAACATGTTTTTGAAGGAGGAGTATTCCTTCCTCCCTGCATTTTGTTGTATTTTTCAGAATGTCAGTTGTTGTTGCATTCTGTAACAGCCAGGAAGGTAAAGTATTTCTGCTGTAATTGCAGCATATTTAAGTTTATGATTTAAAGATATATCTGAAGCTTTTTAACCTTGAGATATGGAGTGGCAGATGCCATAAATCAAATTTGCTTGCTTTTGATTCGTACTTTCTGATGGTATAGCAGATTCTGACATGTTCTCATTAACCTTTTCCAAAGAGTTAAAATTGTACAAGTGCATAATGTATATTTTATCACTATTTAATCTGAGGTCTTTTCCTGATATTAAGAAACAGCTCATGCCTGTTTTCCATGGGCTGATGGTTAGAGATGTAGCAAGTAGCAGTCCCAGGTCATTCATGGATCTGGTGTCTCTGCTCACCCGTGAAGAATAGGAATTGCTTAGAAGTGACTAATATTCTTAAAGGCTGTGCTGAGTTTTATGTAGATTAGTGTATGCCTGTATGATCTGCCCCTTGTTTCTGAAAGTTTAGTTAATTTTCCTCTTAGTGAGGCTTTGGGTTTTTATTGGGAGTGAGTGTTTTTTTGGGGGGACGGGTTTATGGGGGTTTTGTTGTTGATGTCTTTTTAATCTGTGCAATGTTATTTTAGACACAGGAGGTTACTATAGTTTCTAAAACAGTACCACTATTGAGAGTTCAACCTGTGAACTGTTGAGAGTTCAACCTATAAAACGGAGTAAAGGTTGAACAAGGTTTTAGTAACTGTTTTTTAAAATGAAATGTTAGCTTTTGCTAATAAAGAAGTTAAAATGTGTTTTCAAGATGTTAGCCAAATTCTTGTTTAACAAGTATGAATTTACATTTATTGATCTTATTTAACATAGATGCATAATGCCAAATGGCATGCCTGTTTAAATTAGGCTGAAATTAGCACAGCCAACCTATAATTGAGTGATTGCCAGTGGCATATTTAGAAGATACCCACCCAGTATCATATTCTTTTGTCTTGAGATTATCTGAAACAGCATTTTGTTTCTGTAAGTTCTAGTAATAGCTTATGCTTTACATATAAATGTATGGAATTTTATAAATGGTGAAGCCACATATTGATGGCACACTGCAGGATAAAATCTGACAACATCCATCATCGCTTTGTTTTACTTCTGTAGATCTGAAGTCAACCAGCTTAGTCAGGAAAAAGAGTATCTTCGTGGCAGATTGGAGAAGATGCAGAAACGGAATGATGAATTGGAACAACAATGTATCCAGCATGGGAGAATGCATGAGAGAATGAAGTCAAGGTAGGAGGTCCTGTTAATCTGTCAGTATGTGATATGCTCAACTGTACCAGTCGTGTTGTGTAAACATAAAAATGACACGAGGTTGTGTGAAAGTAATATTCTTTCCTTATGAAATGACCACTCCTTCCCCCTCCCCAACCATTCTGTCAAGTTGTTTTTTTTAACATCTTTTGCTTGTGCCATTTTGGATAAATAAAAGGAAAGCTTGAACAACATAGTCTTCCAAAGAATTTAAACCTAGTACATATGTGTGTGGGCTGCTTCGGCTGTTCTCTGCTCTAACTTGTATGAATAGTCTTACCATTTAAAAAAAAAAGGGGGGGGGAGCTGGGAAGGAAGGAGGGAAGAGGTTATTCAGTGATGTGAATGTAGAGTACAGATGTGTGTTCCATTATGCCATGTAATAGTTGTATTTTTGGGGTTTACCATCATTTGTACAAACAGACAAATTTTACTGAAAATCACAGTAACCAGAGAAATACCATTTCCAGGCACCACTAGCCTTTCAGAGAAGCAGTGACTTCCTCAGGATGAGCTGGGAGCAGCTGCAGCAAGGCTAGTGTGAAATATTTTCACCAATATCAATTGACTGTTCTGGCCAGAGTCTCCAGACTGATAATGGCTTGTGCTGTGATATGGATTAGATTTCCTCAAAGATCACTGTGGAGTCTTTTCCTGTTGGTTCCAGAAAGTTCATCTACGCTTTCTTGTTCTGCTTTCCACTCCACATTAAGTGTAACGGGCACTGGAGGTCGTTTTGACATGCTTGTGGTGGTAGAGGATGAAGTAAAGGCTGAGACGTAACTCTGCAAATCCACTCATCCAAGCTACATCTTGTCTGTAGTCAAGGGCAAAATGCAGTTCAACTTTATTTGGACTAGACAGCCCTTACTGGGAAAAATTCTTTTTGCTTTTTTTCATCACTGACCACCTGAGAGGAGCAGAGCTTGCAAGTATTATAGCAGCCAGTCCTCTATGCTCATTTCTTTAAAGTATTGATTTTTAATTTTTTTTACTGCCATCTCTTTGTTCTCTGTCTATAATCTTGTTTCTTGCAAGCACTTCATGTGTTCATCTAGGCTGTCCAGAACTGCTTCTTTCCTCTTCCCTTTCAGATTTCTGTCTGTACCTCATCCTGTTCTCCTGTAACCTTGGATTGTCATCATCATTTATAGCTCAGAGAACAGAGAAATTCAAAACGCTGCAACTGTGTCCCTAATCTGTGTAACCACACAATCTTTCCATTTATCTCACCTCCCTTTTGATTTCTTTAGTTATGGTGGATTCTCATCATATGCAGGACTGAGGATTTGAGGTTATTTTCAGGAGAAAAAATTTTTCTCCCTCTTTTTTCTCCTAGCTGCTTTTCTGTAGATTATGAGTATCTAGTGGAATTTAAAAGTGCTTTGCAAGTTTTTAGGATAACCTTTCCTCTATCTATTTTTATAAATAAGATAGATCTACTGGAAAATGTTGCTCATTCTCTGCTGCAGCAGCAATGATTCTACAGTAGAAAAGACTGAAAGCATTAATCCAGAACACAAAAGTGGTTTGAAAGCAGAGTGGTCATGCTGCAGGCAATGCCTTACCTTCTGCTGCTGTTTTGCAGACAACAGAGAAAACAGGGCAGTAATAGCATTTGTCTTATTTAATATTTTAGAATATGTAAATATGGCAGAGATTATTAGGTGTTCTAAACATGAACAATATACTTTACCAGCATTTTAAGAGATGGCTCTTTTAGCATATTTTTAATTGTCATCTTGCACTCTATTAATTTTAATTCCAACTAATAAGTGACAAGGCTGATACTCTACACTGCTTTAAAAAAATCAGTGTAATCTAATTTTATTTTTCCATGTGAAAACTGTAGTTGATTTTCAGGATTAATTCCCAAATGCTGTAAATTGGTCATGAAGTTTACAAATCTAGGTGAAAAAAGCAGAAGGAATAACTACTCCAACAAATAAATCTCCCAGTTGGATATATTTATGTTGAAGGATTTCTACTAAATAAAAATAGTGATTTTTCTCTTCTGATTTTGAAAATAGATATCTGACTTTACTATTTAGTGAAAGCAGAACAACAAATAATAATAATGTATTTTGCCTCAGATTTTCATCCATCACTTAGATCCTAATAATCTCAGCAAAATACTGTTGATGATGGTTACTTCTTAATACATTTGTTTTGCCTTTGTATTCTCCTTTATATACACATAGCAGCTACAAATAGCAGTGGCTGTTTTGCAACATAGTCCCACAAAGTGCATTCTGACCTAATTTTCTAGCTGCTGTTATTCTAGAGCTTCAGAAAATCTCTCTTATTAAAATTATTTTTGCTAAACTTGGAACCTAACATTTGCATTTTAAAAATGGGGTTTTGTGATATTTGCTTGAGAAGATATCACTGTCCATACTTGTTTTATCCAGGGACAGCATGACAGGCCCTGAACTGTTTTGTGGCAGAAACAATACCTAAATGATCAGAATTTCTTTTGGAGCAAAAATGCTTTGGCAATCATAATAGTTGCACTCCTGAAACTGAACAAGAAAAGTGTTTTAGTGCCATTCCTACCTCTGTGTGATGCAAATGAATATAGTCCAAAATTAAATAAGCAAATTTCTAAGAAAGAGATTACTTTAAGTGCCACTCATTAAACGGGGTATGGAATCAGCCTTTTCAGTGTAATGGAAATACCCAGCCTTTTTGGTGTGCTTTTACTCAGTGAAATATGGCATTAAAAGAAGTAGATGTCCATCCTAAATTATACAATTGTCACATATTAATGAGGCAGACTTGAATTGAAGGATGTATGGTTTGCAGGACTAACTAAGGTGGTATGTTATGAGTCCAAGT
Organism: Ammospiza caudacuta; assembly: GCF_027887145.1. Classification (NCBI taxonomy): domain Eukaryota; kingdom Metazoa; phylum Chordata; class Aves; order Passeriformes; family Passerellidae; genus Ammospiza; species Ammospiza caudacuta. The sequence continues at coordinate 35,910,345 of NC_080595.1, forward strand.
GGAGCTGGTCATCATGTGTATCTTCCTGGATATGAATCTTGCTGAAATTCTTGTCTGTTATGTAGCAGAGTCCATTTTTATAAATTTTTAACCTCAAAGCAAACTGTCTTATTAAATTCTTCAAATTCCCATTCTGTAGATTTGTGTTCATAGTAGAAATTAGCAGATAACAGAAAGTATAGAATTTCTTATAAGGCAGATGTAAAGGTAGAAACTAGCCAAGAATAAAAATACTATGAAGCAAAACTAAAAGTTTTCTATCTTTTGGGGGTTTTTTTTGGTGCTCCACCTTACATAATTTGAATAGATACCAGATGAAGGAAAATTCAAAGCCAGATGAATTGGCTAACTGTATGTATAAAGTTGGTTCATTCTTTCCTTAATCTGTTTTCAAACTGAATTCCCAGGTGTGCATTTTCACCTCTGTAGTTAGACCTGTTATGTAAATGCAGATCCACTTTCTCACAAGCTCTTTTCCAATTTGAAGAGTAAGAAGAAAAAGACAAGAACCTGTCTAGATCTATTATTGTTTGAACATATATATGAATAAGTATCATTTGCCCAAGCTGCCATGGGTCAGGATTTCATCAGGATGTTTGAACTTTCACTGAACTTAATTGACAACTCTTACAGTTACAAGGTTCAATCATGGCTTTACTTTTCTTCATCTGTTCGTCTCGTAAAACAAGTATTTGATTGTAACTCAGCTATTTAGAGGATTGCTTCTGTGGACAGCCAGTATCTAAAATGAGAGGCATTTAATGAAATATAGCTTAGCTCTTTTCCATGTATGTTTCCTGTTGAAGACCTTCAAGCAGGAAAAGAAAATCCTAGGAAATTTATTTCTTTTTTTCAAGATGAGCCAGACATGCCTTTACTTTTTATGAAGCAGTTAAAGAAAAGAAAATAATTTGGACAGTAGTTTATATGAAATATAGGACTATTTTTAAATCTTTTTAATAAAACATAAATTTAGAAGCTTGTAATGAGTTTCTTTCCAAACATTTTTCTAAAGTTCAGCATATGGAATTTGGGGCTATGAATTTTCTCTCAGATCTTGTGGTTATGGTTCATATTACTGTAATTTTTGCTGTAATGTGTGTGATCAATGTCCAATCTGTATAACATTAACAACGATAATACATCTAATGCAAATCTGCGTGGGGCTTTTTGTTGTGGGAGCTTTTTGGAGGTGACACTGTTAGACGTATTTCGACTGTATTTTTGCTAGCTAAAGTTAAAAAGAAGAGCCTACAGGACTGGCAGTTTGGGGCAGATGTGTGTCTATTCCTTAGGCATCAGTGGTTGTAAGTTAACTATAAAAATGTTACAACCATCTGTGTAACAAGACGGCAGAGATCTGCTCTCGCCTGTTACTATAAATAAGAAGGAGATTTGTTTGACTTCATAGACATTGGATTTATAAAGACTCTATGTGTCAAATTGGAACTACGTGCCATGTTGCTGAGATGTGTCTGCAGCCAACTACCTGGGGTGTCTTCCCCTTCAGACATTCTAGTGTGGTGCAGCAACTGTGCAGAAATGTCTGTATGGCACAACATGTGACAAATTATATTTGTTTTCTACCTATGGCAAATGTAGGATTCTTATGGATAAGCTTATCTGGAAGGGTAGCTAAAATGGATCTTTAAACAGACCACTCGAGTGAAAATGTGATAGTCAGTTTGACAAAGATTGTAAAGGCTATTTTCCACCATTAATTTTTTTTGTTTTGTTTTGTTACTAAGTGGTAGGGTATGCAAGATCATGTATGCTTAAGAGAGCACATATCTATGGGAATTAAGACATATCTAGAGAGAATTCACCAACATTTTCAAATATCTGCTATGTAAAATCACAATAGCTAGTTTGCTGTCACTATTACACTGCTGAATAGAAATTTCAGATTTCTTGTCAAATCTTCAGTAGAACTACTCATTAAAATTATTAATTGATAACTGGAGCAAACAAGTTGCATTTGAAATTTTACATTTTCTCCTTAAAACTGAAGTACTTTTTGTATGTATATGTGTTTGCAAGAAACAATGACGGATGGATGAATTTAGGTTATGTCATTACCTGAAAGACCTTTATTTTCTTCCAGTCCACTTCATTCTCAGTTAAATACATTGTCTTCTTTATTTTACCAATAGATTAGTATAATTTTTAAAGTCACAATGAGGTAATTGTTCCTATATTTTATTAGACCAATCATCTGTTTAGCAATGCAATCATAGATTAAAAATGCACTATTTGCTGGCTTTTTAGTTTAAAGCACATTCGTTTTTGAATTGAAAATAAAGATTAACATAGCTAGTGTCCATAGAACCTTTGGTATTAAAGATATAGAGATACTCACATTGTCTCAATGTCTAAAGAGCAGTGTGCTGCACTTTTTCCTGAGCATCATTACTCCCACCATGTATCTTTGGCGTGGTTGTGCTGTAGCAGGATGGCTGTAGCAATTGGAGATACATATTTGTTTGTGCAGCCCTTCATGCAAGGAGTTTGTAAAAAGCTTTGTGGTCACCGTGTGTCAGCACTGCGGTGCAAACAGATAAAACTCCCAGCTCTATCCAGCCAGTGGGGTTGTCACTGTTACTTAATTATTTTATTACTATTTAATAGACTCATATTTTAGATTGAGAAATGTGTACTCCAGAGACCTGCTATTAGGAAATAATTAATGGCTAGTGTGTATACACTTAAGACACATATATAAATTGCAAATCCTGCCAGAGTCTTGTTTAATACTAGGGTGTTTGCTCACAGTTCAAAATCTCTGGAATAGAAGTTGCATGTTCAGGATGTCTCCCTCCCTATTCTTCTGTTGTTCACCATTTGTCTATTTACTATATATCTTTTTAACTATTTTTTCCCTTTCTCAGTTAAAGTAGGTGTATGTATATAGTGTGGTATAAATACATCTATTATTTATGCTTTTATATGTGTAATATTCCCATCCAAAATAGTTAATGTTATGTAAGACCTCAAACACTGTTTTTAAGGATTTATTCCCCAACTACATAAACAGTAGACATTCAAAGCAAAAATTTTCTTAGTTGTTAGAAAAATTGAAGGATACAAAGAGTGAAATACAAGATTTTCATGAAATGCTGCAAAATTGTGTGCAAATAAGTTCTCAGCTTTAAGAAGCAAATAAGAAGCAGAGGGGAATATCCTACCCAATTTCCAGAGAGAAATTTAGGGAACTTAATAATGTTCTGTACGATGTATTCTAGGTCACAGAGTACTGTGTTCATCTGTTTCCAAGTGTGTGTATCTAAAATATATGTACCTATATATAGTTTATACACACATATATTTCTTTGAGAACGTATTGAGCTCCTCTGTAGGCCTCACCATTCCAATTTGGACAACTTATTCTACTGATCTTTTCATTGGGATCCTTCTTATTTTTGGTCTGAATTAAGCTCTGTTTCGTTTGTACCTACTTGTCTTTGAGCCAATATTGGGACAAGCAGTTCTGCAAAAGAATCTGCACTGGTAATGCAATTACCACTGGTAATTGTGGACATGGATGTGTCTATTCAGTCCTACCTCTGCTTACAAGTAAAGTGTTCCTCCTTTTTCTTCTTTTTGCAATAAGCTCTTCATCACCTTGGTGTTCTGATTGTTGATCTTTTTTAAATATGGGCAATCAAAACTCTCTTGGGTCTTGGATGGGGACATTTGAATATATTTGTATATATAGAATTTATATATTTACTAGAAATTTGTTGACTGATGAATCCTACAGTCACATTTGCCTTTCTGACAGCTACACTAAGAAGTGCATCCAGGACGTCTTTCTCCCAAGTAAATTCAAGTTTTCAGCAGAGACTTTTACTATGAACTGAGAACACATTGAATATATAGTGTAAGACTTTCATCCTGTGTCTGCTGTTTCAATCTTCTGAGTCATCTCTTTCTTTCTGTGCAGTATCCCAGACTTTCTCAAAGCTGATAACATCTCTTAAATTTATCAGCCTACTCCTCCTTTTTTGTGCTGAGTCATAATTCAAAATATTCAAAAATCTGTTTAAATGTGAAGAAATTCTCTGAGAATTCTTCTTCCCTTTCAATTGTTCCTGTTGGCTGTGCTCTTTGTTTTAGTCAGGTACTTGTCAACGACTTAGTTAACAATTGCTGATGGGCATGATATTTAATTTGCATGATATTTATTTGCTAAAGTTAATGTTGGTAAGATTTATTGCATTTCCTTAATCAAAAAATGAGCTGTCAAAGAGTTTAGGGTTCATGTGACCAAAACTGCTTGATCTAGCTTATGTTTCAGTTTCTCATGTTCCAATTACCTCTCCATGTCCTTATATATTCCTTTTGTTTCTGAATTTGTTGCAGCCTTTTTTTGCATTTGAGATCATGTTAATGGGCTGATAATTATCTGAAGTGCATTCTTTAAGGATTAGTTAATGTTGCACTTGATTTAATTGCATAGCAATACAGTCAATATGAGGAAGAAGCTGTAGAGGGGAAGTCACAGTGTCTGTGTTCACTTTGCACATCAAGACTGCTGGCCACCACAGTTTTATTGCTTGAGGAACTGGAAGATGATGTCTGGGAAGGTTGTATCAGTCCATGTCTCAAAGAAAAGCTAAGTGGGAAAATAGCCGGGTTTGTTTGTTCCTGTGCTCAACAGCTACCAACTCTCTGGCTTACACCCCCTCTGCAAGAGTCTGGTAATGGTCCACTTCTGAGAGTATCTGCTACCCTACTACTTTAATGTATTCTGCCTTCTCCAAAACAGAAGAGGAATAGTTCATATTCATGCCATCATGAACTGAGTCAAAGCCTACAGCTCACTAATAGTAAGCTTGTGTTCTTGTCTACTAGGAATGTAAAAAGCCCTGAAATATGTGTGATATAAAACAGCACAACATAAGGTTCCAGGCTGTTCTTGTTACTTTCTGTTGTCAGCACAGTTGTTGGTTTTCAAATTTAAATGTTAATTTAGCATTAACGAAGCATTCTTGATTCCTCTAAAATGGAGGTGGATAAAGGTGATGTCTTTGACAGCTCAACCCAGACTCTCCTTGATTCGGCAAGATCTAGAAATTCTTGTTGCTGTGCAGATCAGAACTGACACTGAAAAAGATGTGCATAACTGGATAGAAATGCACCCATTGTTTTCCAGGGAGCCCCATTTTATTCTCCTACCTTTGCTACACGCCTCAAGGGTTTTAATTTTGAATAAGGTTTGCTTCTGGTGGTCATACATGATTATGTTAATCCACCAATTTGTCCTTTCACCACTGTCATATCTTCTTTAAAATACTTTGCCTTCAGTGCCTGGTAGTAGCACCTCTGGTCCAAGGTGGTAGTTATGGACCAGCTCCCTCACCACTTTCCTCAGAGATGAGAAATAAGTGAGCAGGCTGGGTCAATGTGCTCCTTTGCTGTCTTGAACATAAAAACATAGTTGTGTAATGGCAAGAGAAAGCAACAAAAAGCACATCTGTCTTGGTCATTCAAATTAGCTTGAGTTTGTTTAAGTTACCGGCTCAAATGTACCCAGAATTACAGAATAAAGTTTTCTACCTTGCCAAAAGGGTAATAGTCTTTCCAATGTAGTATAAACTCTGGAGGACAACCCTAACTATCCATGTTCCAATTAAAACATTTAACAATTTTTAACAAATTTTGATGTTTTTGACCATCTAAAAAAATTAACCTGAAGTCTCTGACTGTTATAATCACTTTCTTTTCTTTCTTCCTTATTGCTTTCCATCTGCGTTTTTAAAGTTCATTTTCTGTACTGTATTTTTGTGATATCCTTGTGATGTGTCAGAAAAATAATAAAAAAACAACCACACAAAAAAACCCACCCAAACCCTTTTCAAATAACCACAGTGAGACTACCACTATGCAGTAGTTCAGCAGCAAATACCTAGCTGGGATATTTGACTGTAATTGGTATTTTCCTATTAAGCCTTCAGTGAATTCACAATTACAGTAAAATTTAACTATTAACCCATGTGGCAAATTACTTTAAGCGGTAGCAGATTTCTTTCTAGTTTTGATGGCTGTGTATGATTCTGAGATTTTCAGACAAAGGCTATTTAAAACCCTCCGTTCCCATATAGTGGAGAACTGAAAATGAAGACAGATGAGTAACATTTAAAGAGCTTTGCAAGTGTGTCGTGTGTCATGAAAATTTACCAGCTCTGTAACAAAATCTATTCACCTGCCTCCTTTCAAGGTTATTGTAAGAGAAGGAGACACAAATCTAATGACAATTTATGTTTTAATATCATAAGTGATGGAGTTTTGCAAGGTTATTGGAAGACTGCTTTTTCCCAATAACTTCAGTGTTTTGATTGCTTCTGCAGGATCCAATACTGTTCCTCTGGAAGTTGATCTAACTGTGGATACTCTCATTTTCCATATATAAATCTAACCTATTCTTAAATTTCTTTAGCCTTTAGTTCTTAAATCTGTTTAGCCTTGATGTGTCTTATGTCACTAGCTCCATGCCAATGTTGCACTTGAAGGTGGGATATTTTCTTATCATGCTGTTTGTTTCCATCTTTCACTAAGTTCTTAGTTGATGCATTATGAGACCAGGGACCAGGTTTTTTCAGTGTTTTTGTCAGATGAAACACAGATAAAACTTTATTTTGCCTATTTCTTTTCTGACTTGAACTTCCAGAGCTCCAGTCATATTCATTATCAGTTTCTGAGTGCGCTCTAAAAAAATTGCCATCCTATAAGAAATTAAATGCTAAAAAATAACTGTCATTATTAAGCCTTGTGATAGTGCTAATTGGTAGCAGTTAAATAGTAACAGGCACTGGGCTAGTTTCTAGAAATGTGGTCTTAAATGTGTTACCCCTCAATTGCTACTAGAAAAAGTTTTAGTGAAATAGAGACTATGGAAGTGTCTAAAAGGAAGGACAGTATGATAAGACCTACTTAGCATCTGTATTTCTAGGGTACTCCAGACGGTGTTCTGTGTGCTTCTCAGCAGGGCTTCTCAGATTGGTTCTGGAATAAAATAGTGATGATGGAAAATATGAAAGAAATGGAAAAAGGATAATAAGATTATTCTTTGTTTGTTTAACTTGTTCTCTTGTGAACTGTAAAGTCATGTATGGAGGGGAAGAAAGGGGAAAGGACATTTTTAACTTTTTAAAATTTTTTTAACCTCAGAGACCCAGATTCCACCTTCAGTTACAGATGGAAGTGGATTCTTGACCCAAACATATCTCATTACTTGGGGCCTGATTCTGAGTGGTCTTTAGAATTCTGATTTGATTCAAGTCAAGGTTGCTAAATAGTTTCAGGTCTCCAGTTGTCTCAGTGACATGGCTGAAATGACAGTAAACTTTCTCGGCTTATGTAAAGCGGTGTAATTTTTTTGAGTGCTGCGCTAGCACTTCCCACACTACCAGAGATATTGCCTTAGTTTTAGCTATGTGACTTGCATGTAGTCAAAAAAGGTTTTGGGGGGGTTTTGAGTTGTTTTGTTTGGCTTTTTTCCTTAATGCTTTGATCATTTGAGTGGCTGACCTTTTGTATATATATTAAAAAATGCATATGTGCATATAGAGATACACACAATTTTAGAACTAAAAAAAAAAAAATTGTCTTTAAATTGATACCAAACATAGGCAATTGCAGAGAATGAATGTTTGGGAGTGCATGACTTAAGAACACTTTTAACTTTTACCATTGTGAAGGCTGTTACAATCTTTTGTGCCTTGTCACACATGTGTGAGATGATGCAAATACTTGTGCTTCTCAAATGAGTATTGTGAATAAAACGCACAAACAAGCTGAGCAGAGACATATGTGTCCTTGGGAAAGGACTTTCATAGGCTAGGCAGAAATGGAGTTTCTGCATTGACTTCCTGTAATGTTAACCCATGTCAATAAAATCCACAGGAAATGTGTCTAGCATTTTGTCCTTTTTAAATTTCCATTTTTAATAGCAAGAAGACACTCCAGGCAGTGCATTTCTGAGGGATTATTACATTTCTCGGGTGGCTGAAGTCACTCACCCTTCAGCCCTGTGCCTCGCAACACACCCGAGGCGAGCAATAATCCCCAGCAAGGCACTGCCTGTCTTATCTTATTGCTTAATTATTATACCTATTTAATGGTGCTTAGAACATTGTCAGCTGTTGAGAAAAGGTAATTATCACTAGTCAAATGAAAAACACTTTTTTGGCTGCCTTACGGATACACATTTTACTGGTACCTTGATACATAATGAAGCCTGATAGCAAAACTTTTGCTTGTCTCTTCTTCAAGCCACAGCTGTTTCCCTGCTAAATTCATCCCATCTGTCTCCCCTTCCGTAAGGCTGTAGGCAGTATAGCATAAGTACAGAAGCAGTTCAGTGCTATTTTGGATAAACATAGCTGAAATTTGAATCTTTGCCATTTGCAATGCACACATTTTGTTTTACTGCTGTAAAGAGAGCTGTCAAAATAAAAACTACATGGATAATTTACTGAAATGCAGTCAAATAAAGGGATGATCAAAGGGAAAAAATGAAGATATAATATAGGGTCACTCTTACGTTCATGATGTATTCTGAATTAATTTAATTGTTGACCTCTTGGCATTGCTGGGTGCAGAGGAATTGGTAGTGAATAACAAAAGTAGAAGCCACTGAATTAGAATAGGACTTGAAATCCAAGCTTCATGTCAGAAAGGGTAATCGCAGCAGACAACTATTTGTGATAGTGCCCTGCTGAACTCTCTGACCAAGGCATAGTTCTTTGCTCATTTTGTAAGGAGTAGATAATTATAATACAACTTGGAAATTAAATCCATCATTTCTATATGTGGCACTGTCTCTGAACATAAAAGGACACTGTAATGATCACGATGAGGCAGCAGTCAGTACACCTCTTACTTACTCTTTGCAGTTGTGATTGACATGGAAAAATATATTAAAGCTGAGTACAGGTATCTTCACTGAGTTGGTTATTCTAAAATGGATTGATGGTCAGTTGTCCAAGGATTGTGTTTGAAATTCCAGGTTTCCCGGAAGAGAAGATCCAAGTGACAATAAGGTCTGCTTGACTCAGATAAAATGAGTCCGGTCCAATGTACAGTCCAGCCTAAAATATTTGAGATTCTTTCAGGCAAAACCCTTTTGAAAACAATCCTGTATTATTCTGAGGTATTAGAAGTCCTATGGCACCTCTAGGAGGAGAAGGGCTTTGACCACTACTTCTTGGACATATTTTCCTTTCTCTGTGTTACTGTGTTTTGTACGGTCCATCTTAGAGAAAGACTATGACTGGTAAATGCTTATAAGTCTGTTGTAGGAGAATCTTGGAAGCAGTTTCTAGGTTAGCCCTGATGTGTATTTGGGATAGTTACATGTTCTGTGGAAGTTAGTTATTGAAGGCTTGTGCTTCCAAATCTGTATTGCCTTAGGCAAAGGTGAACAAAGCCATGTTTGTCCTAACCTACAAGATGCTCTTGTTGACAGAGAAAGAAGCAGAAGATGAACTTAATGGTAGTGGACAATGAAATTATCTAAATATTATCTCAATATTGATCTAAACATTATGAGCATAAAGTTCCTTTGAGGAAAAGCACTTTTTTGGAATTCACTACTACTGAAATACTCATTTCAGTGTTCTGTACTGAGGTAGAGAATGGGCAAAAAAGGATGTTAAATCACTAGCTGCTTCTGTGTTTACAGAACTGTTTTTAAACTGTATCAAAAGAAACAAAGTCTTTTTTATCATTACTAAGAAAGGTAGTGCAAAACAAAAAGTTCACACAGTAGTTTTCATGTAAATATATGTAAAATCGATAGTCTGTGGCAAGGATCAAAACAGCATTACTCCTCCATATTAAAAAATGTAAGAATTTCTCTACAGACACTAAATTGAAATATTCAAAGATTTCAAAGTACGATTTTTGGTCTTACTCTATAATATCAGCATAAATAATGATGTTATAATCTGTGAGACTGAATGTTGATAGATCCTGTAAGAGCTTATAACACACTTACTGTGCCAGAAATGGTACTTCGTGTATGGACTTAAATGAAGAAGGGCTCCATTACTTTTTAATGAAAGCCCAGTTCTTCAAGGTCTCCATCAAATGTAAAGGCACCTCTGACTGAAAAAGTAGTTGTATTGACTTCTCTGAGGTCACCTAAGTATTGTTGTAAACAGCCAGCTACTAGGTCTTAGAACAATTGCTTTCATGGTAAATATATTGTGTGATTCCTTAAAGTCCTATTAATATCTGACTTGATATTTTAAAGATAGTGTCTATGGCTTGGTCATCCAGTTTTTATAACATAGATCTGATGGAACATGTACATTTACCAAATGTACCAAATTACCAATTTTTCAAGAAACTTCAGCTGTTTTTTTCCCCACTCTTCAAAAGGAGAGATTTACCTGTTGCATATTGGAAATGGTCAGTTCATGTTAAAATCATTTAGGTAACTGCTGTAAGCTGAAATGGGAGGCCTGTACCCTCATGAATAACAATTTTTACAGATTCACTGCATTTTTCTGAACATGATTTAAAAACTGCAAGTAGGTAAGGAGAATCTGGTTGTTACAAAGAGTTTTACCTTCTTGCTGCAGAGTTGAGATTTGGGGATGGAGAAGTGAGCAACAAGAGCAAAATAAGTTACAGTGATTGTCTTTGCAATGTGTGAAGTATTAAGACAGTTGTCAATATTATGCTTTTCTCATATTTGTTAAATTAAATTTTTGCATTCCAGAGTACCTTGCCATAAGTACGTGCATTTGTTAAAGATGTGATCAAAACCCCAAGATTATGTGAATTCCTCTTGATCCTTCATCTGCAGTGTTGAGTGTTTCCCCACTGCTGGGACTGTTTATGGTGATCTGGATCTAATAAGGGGTCTTTTTTCAAACCTAGCACTTAAATACTTACTTGTTTTTTGTCTGCCCATCATCTTTTTACTTACAATCAGGATTTTTTTTCTCTGTTTGAGTTTTTAGATCAGACAGAAGGCCTTATATTTCCACTCATTCCTTCTGCAGGTTAGTGTAAGGACAAAAGGAAAAGAAAGAATGGGTTAGAGGGCTTACATACTACCAGACAAAAAAAACCATCAAGTAACATGGAAAACAATAAAGACTTCAAAGACAAAATACTAAAAGTATTCTTGCAGTGCTTTTCTTTTACCATTTTATGTTTTTCTTATGTTTAATGTAATTTTTGGTATTCCAACCGTACATGTGGAGGGAATATTTTCTGGAAAAGTTCTGAAGATTTCTAGATCTTTTGAAAAAATATTTATTGTGGATGTACACAGCGAACAAAAACCTCTGCTTGTTCAAAATTTTTCATGCAACTTATTTGTTTGCTCAGTTGTCTTGTGAGTTATATGTTCAGAACTGAAAGTCAGTACAATCTCTACAGAATATTGCTACTTTTTCTCTAGTCTTTATGGCATGTAGATGTTTTTCATGTTTTAGCCTAGGTTCTCTCAAACAAACAATTATAACATCTGTTAGAAGTGCTTGCAGGTCATTTATACAAAACTAAAATCTTTTTTATACAGCAATAGTGAGCTCTGATTTTTTGGGTAGGATGTTTTGGTTTTGGGTTTTTTCTATTAATGGTGCATGGGAAATATATTACTGTGTTCAAATGCTTCCCGCTGAGCTGTTCTTCACTGAATTCTTCTCTGGACCCAGCACACCCTGTTTCATTTGAGCCCTCCCTGATGTACAGAAGCAGCCCCAAAGTTTTAAACAACAGGGACTATTTATGCAAAAACAGAGGTTAAATTAATTTTGATAAAAAACAGAACTGATAGCATCCTGACAGTTAAATTCATTAGCAGAGTCCCCCAGTTGTACTTTGGTTAAAGCAGTGTTGCAAGATAAGTGAGTGATCCTTCCCATGCTACTTTCTTTCCTTTTAATAACCAGTGGAACTTTGGTTGCTGGAAACATCTGAATTCATTTGGTCCCATAAACACAATAGATAATTGTGGAGCAGAATTAAAAATTAGAATTACTTGAGTTGTTAGTGTTGTTTGTGTGAAAATATCATCCTAAAATTTCTGTTCCACTAAAATTTATTCTGTTCTATTTAGCTAATTTCTATTCATATTTTTAAATAGCACAGTTGGGGATTCTTTCCTTTGTAATCTTTTTGGGAAGGAATTTTTTGCTAATACTTCAGTGACTTTCTGCATCAGATTGCAGGGTAATGTTACAGTCAGTAATGTTTACATCAACAAATGTAAATTCAAATTAAATCTATTATTTAAATAGCATAATGGAAACACATGGTGCTTTGTAGTCATGTAATTAAAGAAGATCTGTGCCTCCAGGAGTTTATGATCTGAAGATCAAAACCATTTCCACATGCAACAGACCTCTTCTAAATTATCGGTCTACAATTTGGGGATTTTGTCTTGCATCTATTTCAGCATAAATTTTACTCCTGAGCAGAGATTTCAACCAGGCCAGTGCAGAACTGTCAGAGATGCAATGCTTAAGTTTTGTACTTGACACTTTGTGTAGGGGCAATTTCCTCTCTAGCACAGAAAAGCTTGGTGTTTTGATGTCAGGATTTATACCTCCCTCATTTAACAGCAGCACTGTGAACTAAACTTTGTGAATGATACTAGTTTAGCAGGGGGGAGAGGAAGGAAACTCATTTTCTTATGTTTAACAAGAACAAGGAGTCTGACTAGCCATGCTCTTTTTTTTTCTTTTTGGTCTTTTCTTTTTCCAGTTGTGAAAGTAGTTTTGTGCAAAATTGCATTTGAGTTAAATTATTCACTCATCCTGGGGCAATAGCCTGCATTCACTTTCCAGCTGAGCCAACTAAAAATATGGGAAACAGACCAGCCTAGTATTCCATTGTTACCTTATATAATATGGTGTTTTGGAAATGATGATGAAGGCAACCTGGATATTTCATGGATGAATTAGTAGATTCATAAACTGAAAACTTTGCTTGCTATTTGTAATGGTGTTTTCTCCTTTCCTTTCAAAACTGTGCTCACAAATCGGAGCTGTTGCTTTTATTTAAAAAGAAAAGAGGAGGACAAAAAAAAAGGGGGGAAAAATCAAGCCTCTTTTTTCCTTTGAAGCAATCTTTGCCTGAATTGCTGGCTGAGTTCCCTCAAAAGGCTTGGACTCCTTCAAAACATGGAATCAAGTTCAGACCCCAGCTAGGGGAGGTAGAGCTAGTAGGTACATTGTTCAGTTTAGTTAGTTTTCTCCTGACAATATGCTACAAAAGAGTCTGGGTGTAAACACATAGGTTCTTATTGTCAAGTGTGATAGTTTGGGATTTTTTTACAATTATCATCCTAATTAGGACACTGAATTAAAAAGAATTTTTCTTTATTTTTTTGGTGATGGGGAACTAAATGAGGAATGGTCTGTGAACCATGTGACTTTCAGGTACCTGCAAACCTTCAAGCCCCTTTGTTGCTGTAATGACTTAACTGCAAAATTATTTCACAGCCTTAAGGACCAACTTCTGCCTTTAACCTCCTTGTCTGAGGACTTCCCTTAAACTGAGGTAAGCTTAGACAGTACCTCACACATTCATATGTTCTATTCTGTGTTCCAATGCTTTTTTTCTCAAAGTTGTTGCTTGGGATTGCACAGCTTGGAGGTGCTGCTGTGTTTGGTTTTACTCAGTTATTTAAATCCATTAAACATGAGTTCTGGTAATTTCCCAATTCTATGAATGCTTTGAGCTATGGCATCTAACAGAGACTTCTCAGCACTTTGTTGGGAACTATGGCTGTTTTCCTCCAAGCATTTTATTTCAATTTTAACCATGCTGTGCTACAGAGCATGACATTGCTGGATTCAGGGCATCTGTGTGCTATGTGGATTTGGTACTATACTAATCTTGTCTAACATCTTCTGAGATAGAGCTGTGAAATTGTTTGTTATGAGCTACAGGCATCAATGAATGTTGGCATTTTTCTTCCAAACCTATTTGAGCAAAGTTTTGTACCTCAGGTACCTCCAGTACAGCTGTACGTTGATCAAAAGAAAAGATTTCCCCATAATGAGCAATGGTCCACATCCTACCTTCTGCATATTTGCTCTGGATTTCCTTTGTCCTGTTTTTTGTTTTTTTAACCTAGCTGTAGCTTTCTGACACTCTGGGTCAGATGGTGTGTGGCTTCACACAAATGTTTGCTACATGACAGGCTAGCTTAGCAACCAAGATCTGTTTTCTTCTTCTTCCTCAGTGCTTTTGCCTTGTGCTGCCATACTGGATTCTGTGCTGCCATACTGCTTCTGTACAAAAGGAAGCCCTAGATGACAACTAGTGTAGCATTATGCTTGGGACCTGTATTTTTGGATCTAGACTCAGATGAAGGACTTGTGCTTAAAAACATCCCATACTTGGCAATACCAAATACCAGGTTTCCTAAATCAGGGGTAATCTCGTAGTTCTAATATAACAGTGAAAAAACCCCCAAAAAATTAAAAATCCTGTATCTGTCAGGGTACCTGAATTTCAGGGTGCTTTGGGTAGAAAAAAAACCAAGAAGAATAAGATTTCTAAGAGGGTGTAGCATTGGTCATCTTAAACAACCCACCTCCCAAAATACAGCAAAACAACCACCCTAAACTACAGAGGTTCTGTGAAAACACAAGAATTCTGACATCAGACAGTTAAATAACAGACTCTGATGCGGAAAACTGCCCCAGATTCCAGCATTCCTTTCAGCTGAGATTAGAAAACAAGGTAGACTTAGCATGAGAAATAGTGTCTTTATATGAAGAGATTGCTCTTGTTAGGCCCATATGTGAACCATATATCCAGATTCTCTCTACATCCGCTCACTTGTCTCCCTGTCAGCATCTGAATAGAGATCCCCAAATGATCAAATGTACCTTTCAGACCAGAATTTAATTTTAGAAGACTGTCTTGGCCTATTAATTTTGATTATAACAATGCCGTGGTGGCAGAGACATCCGATTGCTAGTAAAATTTCAGAAATCAAAACACTGCAAAGCTCTAGAAATAAATGCAAGTGCAACTTGCAGTAATAGGCCACAATAGTTGTATATGGTAAAATACATGTCATTATTGAGTAAGAAATAATTCATCAGGGCATGTATTGTTCATGTGCACTTGGTGTGTTACAAACTGCCGTGTGAAGGCTGAATACTTCCAGAAGCTGCGTGTGTCAGATGAGGAAGGCAAAGTTTAAGAGCCAAAAAAATGGTTCCAGAGCTCACACTTGTATAAATTTGGAACTTAAGGACTGCAGAGCACCTTGGACATTTTTGTAATTTATTTGCTTTCTCATATTCAAGGAGTTAAATTCACAAAAATTGGTTACATTAGAGTTTACATACCATGAAACTTGTCAAAATGTTAATTGAAGTCTTTCAGATACCTGGTTGATTACCTATTTTCCCTTAAAGGTATATTTTCTTATTTTATTCTTGAAATTAAGTGCATGGAGTCACCATCAAGAACTAGAAATTATACTAAAACAGGAGCCACAAAATTAAAAATGCCAGTATGAAGTCATGTAATGAGTGTAGTGATTCTATGTTTTCTGTTTTGATAATGGATGTCTAAGGGCATTCATGTGGTTGTTTCATGAAGAAATCAATTCCCTTGCTAATATCATCACTTCCCCATGTAGTCCTTTTCAAATTGAAGTGGTTTTACATTCAATTCCCTGTTTCTCTTTGTTTCAAAAGAGGAAAAGGGTTCTGTCATTTCTACAAATCACTGTAGAAATTCTGTTGCTTCTACAACTTACAAATGAAGTGCCCAGTAAAACTGGGTGAATTATTTACAATTATTATATCAATATATATTTTCAAGATATTTTTATTATTATATAATAATATATAATACTATTATAATATTATATCAATATTTATTTCAGGTATACCTAGAAGATGAATACAGGAAGCTTTAAACCTATACATATAATCATTATCATTCCATATAATAAGAACTGTAATTTCTTTAAAACTTTAAAAAACCTCACTCTACACCCCACATTCCAAAAAGCCCCTCCCAAACAAACCCAAAAAGATCTGATAAGATATGGTAGCAGAGTCTTCATCAGACCCAGCCTGTTTCTTAAGCGTTCCAGGCTGCAATCCAGTGAACCTATTGGCACTTTCTATTGGAAATCATTAATAGTGGCCATGGTAAGCAACAGTTGTTACACTCTGCAGTCAAGGGAGAAGCTTTTGACATGCGCTGCACCTTTATTTCCCTTGCTTATCAGGAGAATAAATTATTTTTTTTTTCTTAGCATGCAAGCAATAAGAACATGTGCAGCATTTTCATAATTTCTACAGCAGTCCATTTGCAGCAGGTCTTGGTGAAGACTTTGCTCATGGTTCCTTTATTCACCAGTTCTTGGACAAGAAGTCATAGCACAAATACAAAGTTAGTTTTCTCTCTCATATCTAAATCTAAAACCATACTTCTTGCCTAAAAAGTAAATTGCAATTCTGAAGTGCCTAATCAAATGCATGTTTCACATGTGCGAAGGACTTCTGCTGGCGGTGCTTCCTATTTCTGAAATTCTGTTTCTGATGTTTGTATGGACTCCTATTGAAAGGGGCCAGCACTGGATGTTGCTGCTGAGGGATTGGGATGGGGTGAGGGAGTCTGTGAGCCAGCTTTCCAAGCACACCTTCCTCTGGAACCTCAGTCACAGCTGGTGTGCACAGACATACCAGATGTGGTCACAGACAATTGGTTTTGACCTGATATGTTCAGGAGACATCCTGCTGGGTTGATTATTGCTTTGCTATCCAAAGCAACACAGTGGATAGGATAGGCATTTTTCAACTCTAAGTGATACTGAGTTGTTAAGAATCTTTCAGAAAAAAGCGAAGACCCACACAGACACTCCTCATCTAGGAAAATAAAAGAAGTGAATGTGTGCAATCAGATAATTGAAAATAATTGTCTCTCTCATCTCCCACAGTCCTCTAGGATTGGGGCAAGTGGGCCAAGCCTGGGCATTAATACCTGAAATGAAAATTGGTCAATGATCAGAAATATGTGTGAAACACAGGCGATCTGAAGATATTAACCCAAGAAGCTGGAGAGGGGTTTTGTTGACTTTATTATCTATATTTTGGCTTCATTTCATAGTTTTTAAGTTTTGAATATTGTGCATAGAACTAACTGAAATCCTGATTTCTAGTTATAAATATTTCTTGTTACTGTAAATACCCTTTATATACTTCTTTATTATAACTGGAAAATCAAGCCCTATCAAATTTAAACTAAGCTAAATTGCCACGTCATTGAATACATTGCCACATTTTAAATTTTGAAATACCAGTGTGTTTTGAACTTCTGTCATCTTTTTCTTAAGAAAAAGAGAGAAAAAATGTAATTATTGGAGGAGAAAATGTCTTTTTAACTTTGGTTTTGTATAAAACTGTTCAAAGCAATGTTGATGAAATTTTAAATAGCCTTGAGACAGAGAGTACTAGGGGAAAGGAAAGCACTAGCCTTAACAAACAGCTTGGAAACCTTGTATTGTCCTCAAAAATGCTGGTTTCAACCAAACCTTCAACATTGGTCGACTCTTTCCGTGAGGATAGGACGCCATCATTTGTGTAGGAACTCTAACTCCTAAATAGCTGAGGGGAAAAACAATTTGTTCACTGTGTAGTTGAACACAAGCAATCCCATATTGTAAGGAAAACTGTTTTTGTGAAGGCAAAGGAATGTTCTGTGCACATTGCAATGGAGACTTGGTGCAGGGAGACTGTTTGGAGCAAATGCATGTTTAGTTTCTGTTCTTCTGGAAAAGAAGATGTTCTTGCTAGAACAGGCACATGTGCTGCATGTTCCTATGCTCCATAGTGCTTCACAGATAACTGCATGAACAATACATGTGAGCAGCATTCGAGGTAGAAATGTTATCTTTTATCTCTTTAATGTCTTATTTTAGTGATGCAGGAAAAGTTGAGGAAATAGTGTTTCTGAACAAAAGGTGCTGCAAATTGCCAGCAGACAGAACTACAAAATTGTGCAGTCTGTCCTTATATATTTCTATCTCTGCCTGCCCTTCATTAACTAAGATGGTTATTCATCACAGAGTGGTCAGTGGGAGTTTTATAGGAACATTTATTTTGAATTTCTACGTTCTTTTTTTTTTTTTTAATTTCAGGCTCCAAAGTGTATATTTTCTCTTCTGTTATAGTCCATTATGTCATAAATGGACAAATGATAACTCATCACAAACAAAATTATTTTTGCAGCCTGTCTTCCTTGGCGTCTGGATTCTAAAGAGATAACCTGGATGCCTGCATGCCAGTGCAACCAGGATTTTTATGGTGTGAATAATCTTTGCTCATCACACCAAAAAAATCAGTGTGTCAGTGTATTCCTGCAGAGTCATTAGCATACAGACTCTGCTTGCTTAACAAAGCATGGTTTGGTGTATTATAGTTTCCTAGTCTGCTTGTCGGATTCACCTCTGACAAAAGCAGAGAGCAAATTCAATCCCTTCTTCAGTGGCACACTAATGTGGGAAATAAATCTTCGGGCATAAGGTCTGAATGGCAGTCATTTAAATAATTCAAATGCAGGGATCATTTTGCCCATGTGCCTTTCATTTCTTTGTTTTGTTTCACTGTATTTCCCAAATCACTGAGAGACAAATGATCTTCTGCGACAATCTATATTTTTAAAATATCTAGAGCCAAATAATCCCTGTCTTCTTTAAATGCAGTTTAATTGGTTACATGTAAAATAATTATTTGCTCTCTCTTTTGTGGTGTGGAGGGGGGAGTTGGAGGGGAGAAGTAACATACAAGCAGATGTGCTGCTAGATCTACAGGCTTCTGCCAACCATATGGCATCTTAAAGAAAGATGGTTGGAGCGTCTGGATTAGCAAAGAGTCGGGATGGAAAGCCATGTGTCGTGTTGGTACAGGCAGTTGTTTTAGCTCTCTGTAAAAGGCTTCAGGAGATTGTGTAATGGAACAAATGGTACTGCAAGCCTAGTAACAGCCTTACCGCTGCTGGAGAGGCAATTGGCCCCCAGGCGAGTACTGCTTCATCCTTGCTTGTTGGTTTTTTGTGAAGGATTTTTAGATCATTATTATGTGTTCTTCTTTTAACGTACAGGAAACTTGGGAGATGTAATTCTGAACTTTATACTTGAAAGAGAGCTATTGTGTGCTTAGGATTTTTTCACACTCTCGTTTTTTACAATGAAAACATACAGTTCCTTTCTCTTTGAAATTAAAAGCTCATGCCCCTCTGCAAATTTCCCGCATCTTTCGTGAACACTTTGAGACATCAGTTCACTAAATTTGTCACTGATGCCAAGATTTTGGGGGAAAACTGCCCTCTCTATGATTTGCTTAGTTAAAAAGAGTGGAGCTATTGTGCTTGTGGCTATAATGTACCAGCTTGGCATTTGTATTCTGTTTGACAAGGTGCTCTTTATGCAAACAAGGGGCCTGCTTCTGTTAAAGGCAGAACTCCTTTAGTTTTTAGCAACACAAGATTGAGCATTTCATGGGGTTTTGTGTGCTTTACAGGAGTCTGTAGTTCACATTACAGCTCATAGGAGTTATGTCTGGATCAAGATGAAAGCTATTGTATCCAGATCCATAACAGAAATAGATTTTAGTAATTTCTCTACTGTCAGAGAATAGAACTCTAAATTCCTCTGTATGTTTCAATGAAATCAGGCCTTTTAGTAGACCTGTAAATGCAGTTTTTTCTCCTTGATAACATTTGTTTCTAAGGAAATTAAACCCTGATGCTGCAGTACAGAAGCTCAATAATTAGGATTATTTTATTTGAAGTGATTTTAAGTACATTATGATCCCAATATCATGATTTTTAAGTAAGGAGATAACATGAGGGACACCCAAACATTCATTTGTTGGTAAATACTTGCTGAGCAGGTAATGTTATGGTTTCAGAGACATTAGAAACAAACCATTAACTAGAGAAGCATCTTCCCTATGAGTATCTTTGCTGAAAAATACACTGCCTTAAACTGGGACAAACGCTGCTCTAGTGCAGCCTAGATTCACAATAATTTAAAAGTAAAATTACAATGATCGTTCTTTTTTCGCTTTAATTTTTTTCATGCTCTCCAGAAGGTTCCTTATCTGGAGCTTAGGAAACAGCAGTGCTGAGCTTAATCTGCAGTTTAGTTACAGCAGCGCACGCTTTTCCCTGAGCTGCCTGCGTGCCCCCCTGCTCAAGCCTGCATATGTTGCTCCACACTGATCAAAAGTAGCCTCCCCCGGGAGGGAGGCTTGGGTTCATTTTGTCGGCCTGTTCATTAGCTCGCCTCAGCCAAGGCTGAGCCAGGTGTGAGGTGGACAGTTGTCCACCAGGAGTGGTGCCAAGACCACCAGCATCTCCCTGGAAGGCTCTTGTGGTGGCTGCTGAGGAGGAGCAGTCGGACCAGTGAGCCCCAGCGGGGACCTCGGGCTCTCTTGAGGCACCTGCTGAGCTTTCACTGCCTTCCAGA
Source organism: Ammospiza caudacuta (assembly GCF_027887145.1). Lineage (NCBI taxonomy): Eukaryota > Metazoa > Chordata > Aves > Passeriformes > Passerellidae > Ammospiza > Ammospiza caudacuta. The sequence continues at coordinate 35,930,815 of NC_080595.1, forward strand.
GACCCCGACTGCTTTCTGCCCATGTTCATGTGTGAGTTCACCAACGAGAAATGTGCTTTTTCTCTGGGCTTCCCATATAAGAAATTTCAAGTAATGATGTGTTTGTGCTGCAGCCACAGTATTGGAGGTTGCCATGTCTACAGAGACAGTAATTGACTGATAGCAAGTAGATCTCTTGTTCTCAAATTGCATGTGTTTGTCTTCTCTATCCCTACTGAAAAGAACAAACCCCATGGTTTATTTTTGAACAAAGAGCCACAGCTTTGTTTTCTTAATTTACTACTAGTAAGTTAAGGCATTTAGTTTTCATTTATGTAAGTGAGAATGTTCAGTTTCCAAAAGCACATTGAGACTTCTAAGCTTGCTTGTTTAAATGTTTGCTTCATAAAAGTTACCACTGCTTACCACTGAAAGATGAGAACGTGGGGAAGTAGTATGAGAAGAGTATAATTTGCCTAAAAAAACTAAGCAAGACCCTTTGCTGTAATCCAAAGGGAAAAATATTCTTCTCATATAGTTACATTGAATATGTGTCAAGAAAGCTATTAACATTTATTTCAATTTGTAGCAAAGAAAAAGCTGATAGTTTGGCTAGAATTTTTCACTATAGTTAAAATGTGGTGCCAACAAAAGAGTCTGTGCATGCACATGTGGATAGGAGGAATCTTTCTGCTGGAAGGTGCTGGTGTTCTTACCAAGCTGGGATGTCTGTGCAGGGTCCAGTAACCACTGACCGATGTGCTGAACTGTGACATGGGAGAGCCAGGCTGGAGCCACCTTAGTGCTTGTTTTGTGTGGTATTGCTGACAGCCCTGTGCTGCTATTGCAGGGGCTCTAGAGCTGCTATTCTCATCCACAAGCTAAGCTGCTTTCACCAGAAAGGCATTATTGACCCTTTGCACTGGCTATGGTCTGGGTGTGTTGATACTCATCTCCAAACTGCCTGGTTGCAGTTGTATTCTTTATTGTGGAGGGGTTAATGGTTTTCCTGAAGATAACTGTACTGATATTTGCCTCTAAAACAACAATAAAATTCCCTTATTTCATAGCAATGAATAAGTTCACCTTGCAGTAAATTAAAGCACTGTTGGACTAATGCACATATAAATTACAAAATAGCCAGTCTCTTACAGAGAGTGTAATACTGTCTATAATGTACTAATGCATTTTAAGATGTATTTTCTGTGAAATGCTTCCCTTCAGTGTTGCTAAGCAATTGCAGGTTTCACTAACTTCTTGTGCAGTTTTAAAATATAGTCCAAAACAAAACACCAAGTGGACTCTCTGCTCACAAGAGCTGAGCTTCATGAAGGTGGGCTGATAATACTGCTCAGATTCTCCAGCTCTTCTAATTTTTCTAAATAAACCTGTGGTTTCTCAGGATGAAACTGCTTTCCTCTCAGCCCCTTGCAATGCAAAATAACCTTACCATTTTCCCTATCTTTAGTCTCCTGTGTTACACCCGCCATGGTGTTTCTTTGATGCTGTGACTCCCTTCAGTCTCAGCAGAGCTGGTTTCTGGCTGCACTGAGGAACGTGGGGAAATGGGGCTGGCCCCAGGTGTACAGCCCTGCTCCAAAGTGCTGTGTTGCGTGCCAGCAGCAGCTCCCTGTCAGGTGGGAGCTTGCTTGGCCAGCCAGCGCAAACAGAGGCCAAACCCTCCTCAGATCCCTTGGGTGTATCCATGCAGATCTTGAGCACTGATCTTTCTTACCTCTCACGCACACCCTAGGCTCCTCTGCCTGCCTTGACCTCCTTCCCAGCCATTCCTTAGATCTTTATGCCCCTTTTTTACCTTTTGTTTCCTAGAGTAAGTTTGAAAATTAGAGTGTAATAGAAGGGGAGTAGGCCGAGCTTGGGCTAAGTTGTCAAATGGAAGCAATCTGGTCTGTGTGGATGGAGAGCAACGAGCTCTTGTGGTTAAGACATCTATCTGAATGTGCTGCACAGAAAAAAATTATCTGTCACCAATATAAGTCATATTCCTCCTTTTCTGTGTCACAAGCATAAAACTAACTCTGTACAAATCCTACAACTATCATTAGTTTGACTGTGATTTATGTAAACCACAATAACCCTCTGTGAAGCTGGAAAAACAAGTAAATGTGTGTTGCCTGCCAGAGCTTAAAGGCAAAATCATTTGTTTGAAATGAACTGGAAGGAGGAGCAGCTCTAGAGTGGAAAATAAGGATAATGGGGGTAAAGCAACAAAACTAACAAGCAAAACCTCCATAGATATTTAACAATTTGTGTTTGATATTTTTAGAGTTTATTTTTGTAGTAGTCAAAATATGCACTACAGCAGCCTTGGAGTTGTGCTGTAGAACAGTTTTGAAGGACTGTGATATGTAATCCTTAAACTTGGAAAGACTCCCTTACAGATAACCAAATGAGAAGGACTGTAGCCAGCAAGCCAGCACTATTGGCCTCTCATCTGCAAGGTCACTAGCGAGAAACGTTTTACCTTTCCAACGCAGGCACTGATAGCTAGAGAGATAAGCTTTCTGCTGGTACCTCAGTGCCTGCAGCCCTTGCTTGTTGCAGCCAGGATCTGGGCTGGGTGAGGACAGCAGGGCCGAACCCAGAGCTGTTCTGTGCGCCTGCAATTGCGACTGCCAGAACAACTGAAGCAGTTGGAGCTCAGCTGCACTGCCCTTTGTAGCGATAGGTTGTTTTTTTTTTTTAATTAAGACAATATCTGACAAAGTGAATTAACAGAAGCTGATGCTTTTAGCAGGTTTTTTGCTTCAAATGCCTGATGTCAGCTTGGGCCACATGTACATTCTGCACATGCCATGGGATAGAAAAAGTGAAGACTTGTTTTTCAATTCTCTGCTGCCTGCCCAGACACCACATGTACTGTCTGTTACATGTCGCTTCTGATGAGGTTCATGCTGGGAATTTCTTTTTAAAGGCAAAGTATTTGTGAAGGAAAGAGTTCAGATTGGGCATTAAAAATTCTCAGTGTCTACAGCTTGAATACAGTGATTGCTTTATGTGGACACTAGCTAGCAGTTTGTACAGGTTCAGTTTGTCTGGTAATAAACAAAATAGGAGGAATTGGAATAAGGAGTAGGGGAAATCAAGCACATGTTTATAAAAAGTACAGAAATTGTTGTAACTAGTGACACAAGCACAGGAAAATTATTTCAGTAGTACAAATACATATCTTATAAACATGAGGAGACCAGTTTCGAAACTTTAGTGGGGTATGTGTCTCCTACCATTATGACTGAGAAATTGTGCAAAATCTGTTCTGTCTGGCACATAACAAAATCAGAGAGGTGAACATCTTTAAAAAAACAAAAAAAGGAGAGTCTGACAATACAATTCAATATATTTCTGTAACATTATCTGCTTTGAGCCCTGCTTCTCTCTTTTTTTTTTCTACAGTATTTTTCAGCATTCTAAATTACTAGCCTAGATGATCTAGAGAATTGTTTTACTTCATACTTGTCAACTAAAAGCATAAAATAGTAACCCAAACTATTTCTTCTCTAGAGCAAACCTGATCCAGAGTTCATATTCTTATCAAAGGTCTTACTATTTGTATTCCTTTAAAGGAGGAAAAGCCTCATCTTCAGCCAGGGGATTCGGACACAAATAGACATTAGTGAAGCTTTCACCCATATCTTTTCCAGCCTGCTGTACACTCTCTTTCATTTCTTCCTTCCTGTCAAAACCCAGTAGGGCCAAAAGTGGTCATCACGGTGGCCAAGCCCAGCTGCTACACCCCCCTACTGAAGAGCAGGCTGATAATGTTCTCTTCAGCATGTTAGACATGAGCTATTAGAAGCCCAGGAATAGATCCATGCTCAGGTTTCCTACATGATCTATTTGTTTAACCTGGTGGGCCAGCTGTGGAAGTGAGGACATATTCTAATACTCAGTGGTGACATCTGAAACAAAGGGGAAGCTCCTATGTAAACTTTTAATTAAACCCTATTTGCAGGTGTTGTTGTGGCATGCAAATATTATCTTATTAGAAATTATATACTATAGATACTTTAAAAGTATGTGGAAAAATTGAGAGTGTCTTTAGTAAAAGAGAATTTAAATGTTACCCAACAGATATAAAATTAAGAAAAAAATGAGTGATACAAAGCCACCTGGGTCAAGGGGTTCATGGTAAAATGTGGACATTTGCTCCTTAGGTGTCCAGTTCCAAACTGTGCAAAGGATATTAACTTCTAGTTACCATCTGTTAACATCAGTTGGATGAGTTTGTTCTGCCTGTAGCATGGGCAAGTGCTTATCTTACTAACCTAGAAGCGGTGTAGATCTGCTCTGCCTGAGCAAATGACAGTCTTGTCCTTTTTGTGGCAACAGAAGTATGATAGGGGTTCCAGAGGGTGGGAAATTCCATGGAAACTTTTTTAATATGCCCTGAACTGTCTGTCTGTGTCATGTTAGAAGTCAGGACTTCCACTGTGACAGAAAGGAGGAGGCTTATTCACCACCTTTAGTTCCTACTCACTGTTACAGGGTGGCTTCTTGGTCTGTGTGTTTTTCCCCTTATGCTTTTTTTTATCTTTTACTAACATGAAAAAGGTGCATCAAGTGTTTTGATTTTGAAGCCAGGTGGGAGAATGCAGTTCAATTAAAGGATAGGTTGTCTCTGTAGATATTCCTATTTAAATTTTGGGAGCATGTGGAGGCTTCTCTGAGATGCTCATCACTTAAGGTTGTTTCAAGGCACTGATCTATGGGTCAAGATCTTAAGTAAACAGTAATTTAGGACACTAGTGAAACATCAGGGTTTAATTTACTATTTGTCTGCCTTTCTAAATACATAGACTAATTTTTTTACCTCAAAATATACTGTGTGATTTTATCAGTGCTATAAACCACAGTGAAGTTTCTCATGTGAGTAATAATTTCATTGTTGGTCTCAACATCCTAGCTGTTCATAGAGCTGATTCAAGATACAAAGAGGTAGTGAACATAAATTTTTCTGCCTTAATGAAAATAACAACATCACTTCTGCTACGAAAAGGGAAGGCAGAAAGGTAGCAGAGTTGAGGTGGAAAGAAAGCAGAGGAGATCTGTCCTACCATGCCCATGAAGGGGGTGGGGAGTGACAGCAGTTGGGGCAGTTGTGACTGCAGAAACAAGCTCAGTGTGAGCACCAGCCATACACCTTAACTCTTTGATGGCAGCAAGTCTGGCACCAAGATCATCATATAGGCAAAGCAGGCCTGATCACTGACTTGCATTCAGCAGGAGATGACCTCAGGTAATGCCTGATCTATCTGTGTCAGGAACTAAGTGTGATCATAGTGATCACCCTTCAGCTGCATCTCTGCAGCATGGCAGAGGTCTCCAGCATGGTCTTTGGTTTTCCCACTCAGAACCAGGAACCACCCCTGATCCTCAGGCAAATGAGCAATGCAGGAGCAACCTTAGAAACTCATCGTTTGACACTCTTGGCCTGACAGGACAAATGCATTTTAAGGGCAGTTTGCTGCACAATGACGTGTGCTGGTTGTGCTGGGCTTTGGTCACTCTGGGGGACAGCAGGAGCCAGGCCTAGCACCCCTCACCCACAGAGATGTGGCCCCCCTGTGTGGCTGATGCCCCAGCCCTTGCCCTGGGGTGCCTGAGGGTCGCAGCACCCACTGCTGGGGTGATGGGCTGGCCTGGGTTCCCATGGCAACTGGCAGACGGGGGGCTTCAGCAGGGGCAGCGGGGAGGCAGCCGCGGCAGCGCGCTGGCCGAGCTGCTCAACAACAGCCCTTTCAGCACTGACAGCTCCGCTCTGGCTGGCCAGAAGTAGTTATCAGATTACTTGTATTAAAACCTAATTAAGATGTGTGCCAGTAAGTGCAGCATGATTATTGGATTTGGTGATTTAGCTGCTGCAGGTTGCTGCAATCCAATCACGCCATTTCAGCAAATCCAGCTCTGTGGAGTAAAGTGAAAACGTTTTACATCAGTAACCTGACTATGCTGAAAGAGTAAATAACCTTTTAATGCCTCTACTATGTCAAGGACTGACTGATACCCACTGCAGGATGAATGGGTACTGCCCACAGATCATTGCATATTAATTTCCTTCAAATCAACATTAAAACCCAGAGGAGGGCTGACAGGTTATGTCAGCTTTTACCTTCATTGTGGTTTGCCTGTGGATTAATGGGTCTGAGTCTCCCAGGGCACGGAGCTTGCAGCCTGAGTCCTGCGGGTGCTCCTGCTTTAGCTATGTGTTGTTATAGAAAAGAAAACAGCTTTTGTTTTTATCTGTAGGCCACACATAAGGGGAAGTGTAACATGGTGGGTGCTAGTACAACTTTGGAGTGTTGGATGCAACAGAAGATTATTCTGCAGGTGGAATTCACCTTGATGCCAAAGCTGTCCTTTGTGTTTGATGTTTCACCTCATTTCTGCAGGGTCTTGCAGTGATTGTCTAGCCATACCTGTCAAAGCGTAACAAAACCCTATCTATCACTTCTCCCTTCTTTTCTGGACAGTCTGGGGTATAGCCTAGTCTCAGATGCAAATTTCACTGCCACATGAAGTCTTCTGCATGTTGTAATTGCACAAAAAAAGCAGGGTAGTTTGGAGCCATTCTAACATAAAGCTGCCTATGAGTTCCAGGTACTGAGAATCAGAGCAAAACATTTACCTTGAAGCTTTCACTGCAGCTTATGATGCCTCGGTTGTGTTCTCTTTCTGTGGAGCCACTCATCTCATGGAACTGTCTCCTGCCTCCATATAGAAATTGGGATTGGTTTGAAGTGGTTAATGGGAAATTATGTGAAGGATATTGTTATTACTACTGACTGGGAGCTTTCTCCTTAGTGCCAGGCTGTCCTGTGGATAGTTCAAACATGGTACCATGGTTCATGAGCTACATTTTCACCTTGTGCCTTGAAGTAATGTGACAGAGCATGGTGTCAGTCCCTGTCCTCCAACACGGCCAGGCCAAGGGGGAGCAGCTGCATGCCATCCCAGCTGGACAGATCTTGACACTTTGGTGGAAAAATGATCTCATTTAGGCAGGAGGGGCACAGTGGTCACTCAGATGCTCAGGACACAGTACATTTGCCTGGTAGGTGCTGTTGCCAAAGTGAACGTGGCGACCGTGCAACCTCCCTCACTCGTATTAGCAAAATGTGCAGAAGGTTCTGTCACCCAGTTGTAAAAATGATGGCAGGCATCGATGTGCAGTTGTAACATATGGGAAGTACAGTGAATGTGGGTGGAGCTGTTCATTTCTCATCTTGAATCATTTACGAGATCAGCAGGCAGGCCAGATACAATGCATATGGGAATGTGTGGCTGTGCTGCACATGTCACACGTAATAGCAGATACTGTGAGAGGGCCCAGAGCCTGTCCTCAGGAGCTGAACGCAGCAGAGCAGGCTGGGAGTCCCAGTGCGTGGACCAAGGGCCAGCTTGGCAGCAGTTTTGGGAGAGCAGACTGGCAGACAGAATTTGGGAATTCACAGATCCAGATCTGCATTGACTAGAACTGCACCCTTTTCATCCATTGTGGCCCAGAGTTGTAGATTAGTATGTTATTAAACCTGTAGTCAAGCACTGGAGATACAGATGATAAGGTTGTGGCCTGCTGGTCAAACCCAGCTCACTGCCTGTGTCATCTTTCTCCCTCTGCTCAAGGAGACAATCTAAATGTAACAATGGGTGGTGAAGTTACAAGCAGAAATGTGTAATTGATTATTTCCATAATTAAAGACTTTTCCATTCACAGCAGTTTATTTGAAAGGACATAGAGCTTCACAATAGAGCACACTAGGCCTTGCATCCAATAATATTTTTGAAATTTGCATGGGCTACCTGTGATTATCTACTAAAAAATATTGTTCTAATGTAAAATTCACATTAGTTGGAAATTGCTTCTGACTGGATGCCAGGAGTAATAAAGAGGCACTGGAGAAATAACAAGTGATACCTGCTTTTGTGATTAAAGAAATAAATGTGCAGTTGACCTGTCTTACAGCACTGTTGTCCCAACTCAGGCACATGTTCTTCCAGTGTAAGCAGAAAGCCTCTGCATGTTTCTTCTGATACCTGCCAGCTTTTCCCCTCTGTTTTGCAGCCCCTGATGAGGAGGGACTTTGGAATGATGGGCTCTTTACATCTTTCCCCAGGAATCCCTGTTAGACTGTTAAAGGATCTATGCTGACATGCTTAATTAACACTAAGCTTACTTGAAATAAGTGCTATGTTCTGTAATGAGTTTTGGACATTGACCAGCTTGCAAAGAGCAGTGGACAGAAAACAGAAGTTTTTGTCACTTCGGGTCCAGTTTGTCAGGGAATTTGGGTATTTGGTTTTATCATCTGGGCTACTGTGTATGTTTCAAGAAGACATTTACTGAAGCAGATACAGAGTGTGCAGCTTGCTTAGCTACAGGTGTTGGGATACACTCCTGCAATCTTTACTGATATCACAGCAAAGCAAATTTGCTGTCATGTCCTCATAAAGCTTCTAAATTAAAAGTGCAGACCTTTAAAGTGCTAATTTAAGGTGTGAAAATACATTTAAAGCCCATCCTAGGAGCAATACTTTAGTCTCAGCCCAACCACCAGCCTGAACGCTGGGTGCTGCCACCACCAGTGCAAAGATCAAAGCTTTTTCTGTGAACTCCAACTTCAGATGCTGTGCAACCCTTTTATCTATTTCTTTTCCAGGTTACAGCAGCTTGACAAGCACTGCCAGGCCACTGCCCAGCAGTTAGTGGAGTTGCTCAACAAACAGAATCAGCTCTTCAAAGAGAAGCACCTGCTTACAGAAGAGGTGCAGTTTCTGAGAACACAGGTACTGTGCCAAAATAAAAGAAAGTCTAAGGGGAACATTCTGCAGCTTTAGCAGAGAAATCTGCCAGCAGTCTGATTTCAACTGCTGGATTTTGTTGCTGTTGTTCTTTTAAATACAGCATTACCTTATAAAAAATAAAATAAAAATTCACACAATTGGAAAGGTAGCTGAACCTGACTCTCACTTAAATCAAAACTAAATGAAAAAAAGTGTTTTGAAGTGACAATAAAAAAGCAGAAGTTATTCTCAATGACAGTTCTTAACTTCTTAACTGAAGATTTTTGTGTTGCTTTTTCAGAGAAAAGGGAAATCTGTTCTTTAACATCATTAATGTTTAAATAGTTACTTGACATTGATAATTGCTTAGAGGTTTTACTACCATTTGTCAGACTAAAGTCCTTCTATCACTTAATGATTTTTTCTCTTTATTTTTAAAAGTTTTTTTTGTTTTTTTTTTTGCTGCTCAATGACCTCTCATGGTAAGACTCTTGGGTTTGTCCTGTGCAGAGCCACTAGTTGAGCTTTGATGATCCCAGTGGGTCTCTTTCAACTCAAGATATTCTGTGATTCATGCACCCAGATGTGAGATGGTAAAGGTACAATCAGTCTTGCCTGAGCACTCATCACATCTCTGCTTCTCCAGCAGTTCTGATTGTTGCTTCCTGTGGTCCCTAGGAAGCTGTGGCTTCTTATGGGCTGTTCTGGCTTTTTTGTTTTGGCCACTGTTCTTTGGCCAGTAAGTGCTTTGGAAATAAGGGAGAAGACTGCAGGGCTGGGTTTTTTCTTTTTTCTTCTTTCACTTTTTTTTCAGAAAAAGGAAGAGAACTGACAAGCACAGAATGAGGTTTTCAGTAAAACTATCAGATAATCAAACTCAAGGTTGATTTAGTGTATTTACTTAGTCACAAAGCAAATTACAATGCTTTCTAACTTTGAAACTCATGAGTTTGCCCAGGATAGTTGGAGTTTGCTTAACATGGTAACAAAGGACATTCAGTGTAGGAAATTTAGTCTAGCAGCACACCTAACAGTAAACAGAACATGAATGGGCTTAGAACTTTAAAGTACTTAAATCATACTATTTTTGTAGGCTTTTTATCTGTAGAAATCAGTAAATGTTTAACCTAGGAGAATAAAATCCATACTTTGTTAAGCCCCTAATCATGTCCATGTGTTCGGTTTTACAGGACTTCCTGTTCTAGTAGACAAACTCGGTGGCTTATGGCAGTGTAAGGTTATCAGCATGTAGTAACTACTGGCAAATTTTAGGGCAACCATAGTGTTCTCTCTATAAGAGAGGTTCAGGAGGTGGTTGTTCCCAAAATAAATTAAAATTCCTGCTTTCAGAAAAGCACTCTTGGTAATGTGAACAGCCTTTACATGGTCCACAGGGATTTTGTTATTGATAATCTATTTTATCTGGAAGTGATTGTGTTTTTATGGAGTTGGGCAGAAGTACAAAAATCATACAAAATAGGAAAAATCATTCAAATACTAAAATTTCTATCAATACTTGACTGGCAAAAGCTGCCTTCTTTATGTTCATTACAAGTTAATTGTGCTCCAGAGGACACTTTTTAAGTTGAGAACACTCAGAAAAGAAGAATGATAGAAAAAACTATTACAGAATGAGCCTTAAAAATCTATGTGCAGATATTTAAAGCAATGGTGGTTCTCTGGGAACTGGAATTCAGCCCAAAAGAGCTGCTTGGAATATCAGACAATTGGTTTAAGGAAACTGAAGAACAGTTCACCATAAATGGAAGCTTTTTGCAGAAAGATTGCCTTTAGTTAGTATAGAAGTACTGAAACCAAACAACTGCATAGTTAATGTTGATCAAAGGTTAAAGTGACCTCATATTCCACATTTTACAGTATTGACCAACAATACAGTAAAATACAGTTTATAATTAACGAAGTTTTTGGAGGTTCTTTTGTGGGGAGGTGAGGTGGAAGCCTCAGCCATTACCTAATCTTTTAAAGATGATGTAAAACACACTAAGCTAAATGTGCTGTTGTATCTTGAAACATGAGCCTGTAGTAACTGCAGTTGCATTTCAGGGAAAAAAATGGCATGCAGATCTCAAACAGGACACAGATGGAATGAAGTAAAAACCTGGATGAATAAAGAGAAATGAGCAGAAGTAGGTATTTTTTTCTATATCCTATATATAGAGTGGGGGGGAGAGGAAAGGAGAGCACAACTAAAACTATCTGCAGATGTGAGTTGAATCTGGCAAACACTTAAAGACAAAAGGAAGAAGGAAGTGTTTGAAACATTTTTGGGTTTGAAACTGTTGAAGTTTTTGTGCTTTGATTTTTTTCTCTTTAAGCACTTAAAAATTTAAGGACAAGCACTCAATAGCAAGGACAAGTTTACCTAATAGAATTTAATAAAAAAAATCCTAAATGTGTAAGTTGAAGGGAAAGGGGGATGTACAACTCTTAGCTAGGTGGGAACTTCTGGAAGATCTCAGATTTAACCCAGATACTTTTTGTCTGGATAGTCACTAGGTGTTTGTCTTTTGATTGGAATGCTTAGTTTTGTTGCTTCCAATATTTTCTGTCTGAGGAAGCTTGAATCATCCCTATCTCTTCAGAAAGGCTGCAAATGGTTTTGTAATAAATCATAACAGATAATGTCACATTGAAAGAAACATTATCTAGATATTTGTATTTGGAGCAGTGCTGTCATGTTACAGTAGTGCAACATAGCTATAGGTGTTCCTACTGCCTTGTAAGAGTTACTAAACTTCTAAAGTTTAAAGAATTTAAAATTGCATCATTTACTTGAATCTAGCTGACCTACTCAACAAACCTAACAAGCCCTGAGCCTTGATAGGATTTGTTTTCAAAAGTCAGATTACTTCCACTGTAGTTTTTATTTCTAGTGTTACATGTTTTTTGTATGGGGGGAAAGACAGCAGAAAGGAAAAAAAAGGTCTTTCAATTTAGCTACATTCTGGTGTGTTGAGAGCATGTTTTTCTTGGAAAACTCATTTGATACTGTAAGGAAAATTCAGGGTTTTAAAGGAAAAAAGATAATAAAAGAAGTACCTGATCCTGCTGTAATGCTGCATTCCTTTACAGGCTACATGAGCATATTCAGGACCTTGTAAAGGTAATCAAATTTTAATTATGGGATTTACACCTCTCATTTTGAAAGTTTTTGTAACACTCAGGTTTGGAATTTCTACCTTTGAAAGTCTCTTGTATATTGGAATTCACCCTAAGGCAGGAGGATACAGATATTTAATTACCTTCGTACATAGAATACTAAATAAATGTGCACAGAAAGCAAACAAACATCTAAACAGAGATTGCTAGAAACCTCAGCTTCCCCCACCAGGCATGAGTGTATCTGTGAGAGCTGGGATGCCTCTCTCTTGCAGGATCTGCCTTGGTGTCCATCAGTTTGACAGGAATCAGTATTTGTCCCGGTGGATAATCCCCTCACAGCCCCCGGCTGCCAGAAGGGGTTGCTGGCCAGCTGAGCCAGTGAGAGCACAGACGGGTAGGATTTGGACCTTGAGGATTACTTCCAGCGAGGGCTGTCATCCTGTGCTGCTGCTCTGACTTCCCATGAAGATCTCCTCCTGCAAGCCAGCCTCTCCCTGGCCATGAACCTGCACCCTCCCTGTGCTCTCCGTATGGCTGAGCCACTAAAGCTCTCTCCTCCCTCCTTGCAGATGTCTGTGTCACAGTGAGCGTGTCTGTGAGTTGATCACCCTCCTTCTAAAAGGAAGTTAAAGTACACTCACCCGTGCCTGTGTTTCCATCCTCACCCCAGTCACTCAGCAGGAGGCACTGTCAGAATTACAGCTGGTCTGGAGCAGGGGTTTTCTTTCCTTTCTTGTGTCAGCAGGAATTTTCAGTGAGACCCCAGGGGTTAATGCAGCAGTGTTCCCAAGTGCTCTGTTTGCTTTTTATTTTTTATTATGTATTACAGAAGGGGGAACCTTATTTCCAGCAAACAGGTAGGTCATCCATCTCTGCTGTCAAAAGTGATTCAAGCTGATCCTTACATGGCTTTCAACCTCAGGAGACCTGAAGATTGCTTTGGTTATTAGGAGAGAGCTTTTGTTTTAGTGTAATCTTACTGCACAAAGATGGTGTCTCTGCCAGGTGTTTTTAACAACCAGTGACAGTCCACAGATGGAGTTGGTGGATGTTGTGGTTTTTTTTAAGCAGATGAAAATCTTCACTTCTGCTTGGATGGAGTTTAATGTGAAGTGATGTAAGTTAAACCATGACAGGAAGGGATAAAGATAGACCTCTGTTTGATGTCTGACTGCCCTGACATGAGGCTTCAAGTATTCAGCTCCTCAGTGTTTGTGCATCTGCAGCTGTGGGAGTCCTGTACATCCCGTCCCGTTCCTGGCTACTGGACAAAGCTGGGCACCAGCTGAGGAGTTGAGCCTGGCCCTGCTGGGAGTTCCACCTTGGGTTTTACAGCCATGCAATGGAGGATTGAGGCACTGAAGCCACCTGAGTGCTTTCTAATCAAACAGGAAGTCAGTTGTTCTTCCCTCCTCCCATATTGCTGGCAGGAATAAAATAAACCAGTCAGGCATCTGTAGTTCCCCTCCTACAAACCCTTCCAACGTGTACATCTAATACCCAACCAGCCCCTTAAAACAGATGCCACTGAGCTAAGGAGGGAGTGTCCACAGGAACCTGGGCACTGTGTGCTGCAATGTTCTGTGCACTGAAAAACCAAAATATTCTAGGGAGGAGGAGAAACTAAGACTGGAAAGGCCCTTACCGTGACTGTCCAGTAACTGACTCGTTTACCAATTACCTGAATGTGACAGTTGTGCCCATTTTGTTAGAGAACAGCATGCCGTAAATGACAGCTTTAGTACTTGGGCCCTGGGTCAGTGGGGTACAGAGACTCTGACAGGATTGGTGCTTGCTTTGTGAAGAGGTTCAGGCCAGGCTGGAGTCAGATTTGCCCACTTTATCAATCAGGCTGAGGTTCTGCATCTCACAAAGCATTAGCACTGGGAAATTGTGGTATGGAAGGACAGTCACAGCAGAAATGTCCAGGAATTCAACTTCTTCAGGAGTTGAGGTTTTGGGGTCCTTTTAAGCTTCTGCCCATACTCTAATGCTGAGGGTCACTGCAGCACAGAGTATGTTTCCTCTGGTTGTCACTACCCAGGCACTTGGATAGTGGAATGGAATTTAAGCTCTAAGGCTTTGCATTGCCACAGTTCCTTGCACTGGTCGCAAACACAACTGTAGCAGTTGATGTTGGTTCATGCATTTTGGGGGAAAAAACCACCATGTTACTGTTTTTCATTCTTTAATGAACTGCAGCTTTATGAATTTTCTTTAATTCAGCCTAACCAACCAAGGGGAGAAGGAAAAAAAAACAAAACCCTTCAGTCTTCTAATGCAAAACCAGCCAAAGTAGAAAGTTTATTTTTATTTCTGAGGTCATGTACATCTCTTAAATTCAATTTTTAGTACTGCAGTGGCTTAATTCGAGGTAGCTCCCCCAGCTCCAAGAGTTTGATGTCTTGCTCAATTCAGTCCTTAAGTGCTACCGAGGAAGCACAAACAACAGCTATGCAAGAGCTTCAAAACTGCAAATTAGCCTTCCCACCAGAGGTTTCCTACTGGCACCAAGGCAACAGTTTCCTGTTTTGCTACAACTGCCCACCCCAGACACACGATGAACACTGCACAGTAAACACCCTCTGGTAAAACCCTGCCATCTTCTTGGAAGGGAGAAGAGACAGGATCTTAGACGTGCCCCAAAACAAGAGCTCACTTATTTACTGCTAAACAGGAGCCATGTCAAAAGCTCATGGAGATCCTGTTTTTCAGAAATCAGATATCTCTTGTTCTTGCTACCTGTAAGACTTTTGAGCTTAGAAAGAGGTGAGGACAGCAGGCCCACAGGAAGTGCAGGCTTTGAAACTGTACTTGTTTACTCTGCCTTACTGCAGTCTTAACCAGTTTTTATTTCTCTTCTAAGAACTTGCCTGCAGGCTGACGTGACACAAATGAGAAACACAGGCACTGCCATACAGACTACCCATCTCTTCCTTTTATCTTTCAGGTCTGCTCTGCACCTGGCTGAAACTTGTCTGAGGCTCACCCAAAGACACCTCTGCAGAAAACAGGCACACTTGCTAGCTAATTTCAGCTGGTTTCTATTTGGTTTTAACTACAGAATCACAAATATTTTGAAGCCTTACCAGCCTACCAAACTTTCTAGGACGACAGCTGAGACTTTTCTGAAAAGACTAGGCTTGCAAGCCAGTTTTAACAGCTATTACGTAGTGTGGATGTCAATAATTTGTACAATGTTTATAAAACGTTTTTATCTATTTTCATAATTGAACGTACATATCTATATTATTTACAGACTGAAATACCAATAAACCTAATAGGTCTCTAGGTTCCTTGTTCTGTCCTTCTGAATTCAAGGGAAAGCATGTGCAGGGGGAGGAGGGAGAAGGGGGCTGTTTGCAAGTGCTGCACATGTAGACTGCCCTCCTTTTTTACAAACTCAGTACCAGAATATACCTGGGAATTTTATTCAACAGGATATTTGTCACTTTCATATAAAAAGTGAGAGCCCCAACAAGTATTTACTAATCAGAAAAGCGTGAGAAGATTGAGAAATATTCCATCTAATGTGGAGGAATTTCCATGGGTCAGGTTCCCCTTTAAAACATTCACTGAGCAAGGCCTTTAAGAGAAAAGAGCCCTTGATTATTACAGAGGGGCCATTACAAGAGGTGATGGGCTCCACACTGAAGTGGTGAAACTGGACTTTTGGACCAGCACATAGTCAGGGCACCAGGTGAACTTGTCTTCAAATTATTGAACTGAGAACACTTGGAGGGTACAGGTGGAGGGCATTTTTTTCTGGTTAACTGTGCACTCATGTTTTTCAAGGTTACTTTTCAAATACCCAACTGTTTTAGAAAGAATTTGAGTATTTTGCTATCTAGTGTAGGATAAGCTACACACGCAAGAGAAAAGTTTCTACATCTATTGTTTTCAATGTAGTTGGTAAAGGGGGTGAAAAAAGCGCAAAGAACAGTTCCCCAGCAATGAAGCTACTTCAGCCAGCATGAACACGGAAAACAACAAAAATAAGAGTAACAACACATGCAATAAATTACCATTGGGTGTGGAACACAATCCTTCCTTCCCTTATATTTTAAGAATTATTAGTGGTACAGCCCTAACATCAAAGTGATTTTTCCTCCCTATTTCAATTTCCTGCCATATAAAACTGCCAAACACATCTGATCGCCTCCCTGAACAGCTTCACAGATACGACACTGAGCGTGCTGAGAAAGGCCCCAGGTCTATAGGGAGAAGAAAGGCTGCTGAAGGAAAGCCCTCTCTAGTCAAACTCAAGATTTTTCACAGTAGTCAGGCTGACAGCTTTTTAAGTGTCACTACTTTATAGATGGTTACACAGTTAAGAATATACATTTATAAATGTAGGAAATGCAAACTTTATTTTTTATTATTCCACAGCATAAACCTGTGTTTAAATAGGAGACAGCGCCTATAGGCTACGTGTGCAAAGGAACTCGGGCACCTATTCCTGACACTTAGGCTTCACTGAGACCCTGGAGCACATCGGGACCCTCAACCTTTCTGGACTTGCCTCACCTACCAGGTGGCGTCTGGTGGCCACATGCAGGGCCCCACTGCCAGCCACCCACGTGCATGTACGAGTCTGGTTTCAACAAAGGGTCCTGGGCTGCCAGTATATATAGCTCAAAGTGGGTTTTTCATACTCATCCCAGGCATAGGTGCAACTATTGTGTTGCTGGGAATCCACAAGGGATAACTTCCCCTGCAGCAGTTACTCTACTTTGTAGCAATTAAGTCATTACAGCACCAGGCCTACCTGTCTCATATCCCTCCCCACCTTCCCCTGCGTCTACTTAAGCACTAAATGCTTGGTTTTACAAATTTTACAAGTATCAGACCCAATGATCAAATCCAGGTCAGCACAGAGAGTGTGATTCCACAACACGGGATGCAGCCTGACCAGATAGTCCTGTCACTGCTGCAGTTTTGTCCTGGTCACTGACATCCTGATGCCACTGAACTAATGGATGGCTGTCTCCCTGAAGCTCTTTCCTGTTATAAGGTGGGAGAGGAGAAAAAAAGGAGGGAAAAAAGAAAGGAAAAAACCTGAGACCTGGATGAAGCACCTCTATTCCTGAGAAGCATTCACGTCAGAGAACAGAAAACCCGGATGACCCACTGCTTTAGAGACACTCAGCCCTCCAGACTGGCTGCTTCAAACAGCCCGGGACCAGCCCGAGGGCTTCAAAGAGTCCCATTCTGCAGTGCCCTGCAAATCCCACCTTCCCTTTCTTCCATCTCCTTGCCCAAACATTGTCTAGCTGTGGGATGTGAGGCCAAGAATTTCATCAGCTGAAAATCACTAAATGGTGGATGTTCTGATAGGAGCATATCTTCAAAAGTATAACCCAAAATTATGTGGCATACATCTCACAGAGTTAACAGGAACCACCTGTATGGAAACAGCCTCGGTCCAAAGCACAGATACATTTTGCTTAGTCATAAAAACTTTTTTTTGACAATACTGTAACTTAATCATTTACAAGCTGAAACTGTTCACCCAGTATCTGAAATATTTCACAGCGAGTTACAGTTATCACTAGGACTTCACAGCAAATAAAACTTGTAACTAAACATGCACAGATCATTATATATACAGTGATAAAAAAATAATGATGTACATTTTCTTGTAAGAAGAAATTAAGTAAATTCTTTGTGCATTTCAGGATTGAAACATCTAACCTATATAAAATTACTTTAAAATATGAAGTAAATATTTAACCCAAAACTTGAGAAATCTTTTGTAATCTGCAATATAGCCTTCTCATTTCCATTTTTCTTTCTCTGACACAGGACAACTTAAGAATTTAATCCTCTAAGATATTTAATAGTAATGTGCAGGTATAAAAAAATACGTCCTCTGTGGCAAGCTTGAACATATATATATATATATATTTACAATCCTCCAGAACAAATTAGCATTAAAAAACACAGAAGTAGCAGATTGACATAGTGCTTTATTTAAGCTGTCTGTACGAAGGAAAATAATGTGCATCCCTATCATATACGTGTAAAAATACTAAGGATGTACAGTGTACAAAAACAGTTTCTTGTAGTTATTTCACATCCTTGTGGGTCATATACTTAAGGAAATAAACAGTTTAAGTATGACCAACAGTAATACGGTTTCTTGGGTTCGTAGTCGTGTCTGCTTGATATCCTTAACCATATGACTAGATCTTGCATGGATCTAATGAAAGAACTAGCAAGGTCAAGAAATGTCACAAACTCTAAAGCTACAGGGAGGTAATTCAATTACCAATTTAGAGGTTTTTATTTAAATAAATACTTTACATTTCATGCTTGCCTGTAATGCACTACCAGGAGCAAGATAAGGAAATTCTACTGTAGACAGTACAAACAGTAGCAGCAAAGTGTGTACATTGAGGTGTAATATATAGACCCTGCAGTTAGTAAGGAAAGACCTTACTTTTGTACTCTAGGAGAAGCACATGGCCCCTGCAAGAACAGTCAGCTTTAAGAAGCCGGAAGTAAAGATGGAAAAAAAAGGTGAAACAATACTGGAATAAATGTTCTTTAAGCAACAGGAATGTACTGGAAGATGGATTAGTGTGGAAAGCGAAGCTGTGTGCAAAACTGCCAAAATCCAAACAGAATTGACCTATTTCCTCCAAGATGGCTGCAGTACGAGAGGGCATACTGTATGTCATGGAAGTCAGTACAAGCTGGAGTCAAGGTCTGAAATGTACTGTGCTCAAAAGGCTCACCAAGACAACCAGCCACCATCTCCTGTCCAAATTCAAACACAACCGCAGACAGCAAAAGAAGAGCTTCTAAAGTTTCCCTCAGCACTGCTTGACCATTTCTCTGTCATCTGTTTCTAACACTGGTAAGACAGAATCCCCTGGGCCTGGGCAGCACAAGGTGGCTGCCGGCTCTGCATCATAAACTGGATCACTGACGTTTCAGAAGGCAGACACTGCAATGCAAAGTGATGTCTGAAAAGGTTTACAAATAGTTCACTGCCAGGCCCCTCCTGCAAACCACACACTACCTGGCTACGCAATGGAGAGCAAAGCACTGGGCATCACTGCATGAGGAGCTGCTGGCCAGTGCCACAGCCAGTTGGCCACTGGCTGGAGGAGCCCTGTGCCAAGAAACTTATTGCTATGACAAGCTGAAAACATAGGGGAGAAAACACAGGCATGTAACACAGATTTTGAATCACCATAGTTTCAGTCTGAGTACAAGACCTTTGCAGAGAACTAATTAATGCCCTTCTGTTAAGTACTTGGTTATTTCAGTCACTCGCTCACTGTGGCAGTGTAGACACCTCTACACCACCAGACCTGCAATGCATTTGCTGCTCTCCTCTCCCTCCGCACAGGGACAACATCTACACGTCTTTAGTGTTACAGGGTGACATAATGAAATCCTATGCAGTTAGAGTATACATCATGATATATTTCTATCTGATTATCCATCCATTACTAAAGATAAAACACTAAACATGAAAAATTGTCTAAATTACTCTGCGTCTTTAGCTGCCTTGCTAAAATGCCCGTCTACCCCTTGACCATCCCAGCACATGCACTGCCAGCAGTGGGCTTCATGCTTGGGCACTCAACTTTCCACATCAAGAGGCTAAGGCATCTGTGTAGGAACATCTCTCAGACTCATCTACTCACTCACACAACGCAACCAGGAATACTCTGCAATATCACAGTCTTTGTGGGAGCTAACAAGAGCTGAACGCAGAGACACTTCCAATGATAATCCCACGGAGTCGGGGGTTCCCAATGTCGCCTGCAAGGCTGCGCGCGCTCTGCTGTTGCGCCGCGTCACGCCCCAGCTCCTAGCACCAAAGGGTTTATTATTAAGATTATCATTGCTGAAGATCAAAGCTAAAGTTTATGCACATGGTCTGTTAGATACAGATCTTCGGAAATGGAAAGATGTTTCCCTACCAGTGGAGCATTTGCTGTGACGTTTGAAATTCAGTCAATCAGGTACCACGGTTACACATAACCTCCTGGGTTTTAGGACTCATTTGGTTGAGGGCAAATCTTCCTTGAGAACGGCTGATCCCAGAAATTTACTATTTTAATTGTTAAAATAAAGTGCTTTTCTTGTAATCACTGTGGTCTTGTTGTTCAAATGCAATTCCTTCATATAGAACAGACATTTTCTCTTGTGCTGCCAGGCTCTTGCATTATGTTTATCCTAAATGGAGCACAAGATGTAGCTTTTTTGTCTGTTCACTTTTAACCCTTTGGCACATGAGGTTGGAAATCCTCACCTCCACTGCCAAACTGTTAAAAGACAGTATTTCATTCACAAAAATCTGGTTCTAAGCAGTATGTACAATTTCAGAGCCTTGTTAAAATTTCCACATGGGAGAAAAGTGCATTATTCCCTTCAGCTTGTACAGTCCTTCCATATATTACAAAATTAACTGCTATTAGCCTGTTCTAAGATGTAGCAGCATTTGCAAACATGACATATACAAACCTTATCTCTAAAAATAAATACTACCGCAGTATAACCAAAAAAAAAAAAAAAAAAAAAAATCAGAGTTAAACACCTGGAGAGGAAGCTAATTCACAAACTCAAAAACAAGTAAGGCAAACACCTGTTTACCTTGGTGCACACATTTTGGTGAAAAGCAATACCATTATGCCTGTCTACATTCTTCAGCCATCAGAGGTGATGCATATCATGAAAGAGAAAAGCATGAAAAAGATGTTATCTGGTGCAAATTATAAAACCCCTTGAACAACTTCAACTGCTGCTTTTATGCCTTCATTTCTTGCATGTATAATGTTCGATTCTCCATGATTGCACATGAACCTGGAAGTTCTAAGTGGCAGGCTGGGTGAGCCCAGCCCTTCTGCTTCTTCTGTAGTATCCAACAGTAATTAAAAAATAATATATATATATATATTTATATATATCAACAATTTAAGTCCTTCTCTCAAACATTTCCCAAACAAATTCCAGCCAGATGTTAATGACAGAGACCTGCTTCAAGTAATGATATGCCTAACAGAAACCTTGCATATGTACATCACCACCTCTACGTTTCCTCATTCTAACCAGCACAAACAGATGCAAGAAAATGTTATCGCCTGGTCTGTTTAGACTAATTACAATTTTGATTCATCTTCTGGAAGAAGATAAGCTGGACCAACACGGCTTTTGTTTAGTCTCCACTGTGAGGAAAAATAGATGACTACTTGTTCACAAAGTGTACAATGCTGAAGTCAAGTCATTTACCTTCAAAGAAACTGTTAGTAACTTCTTGATGTTGCTATTATACTGAGACTGTGGGCAGCAGCAACAGCAGGAGAGCGGAGTAGAGAGAATCTCATATGTCATGCAAAACCAGAATGGATTTTAGGTAGGTTTGGGAAAGAAACTTGTTCAATTTGGAATGGTCTCTGAAAGTGCCCCTGCTATCTTAGTAGTATCTAGTACTGGTGGCGATGTTCAGGAATCATTTTCACTGATAAACCTAAGATGACAGTGAAGCAGCAGAACAAAAGAGTTACTCTCGTCCACTTGCAGAGTAGGAAAATTGGGGGAAATGCGGCCGCCTCTCATTGTCCATGCAGTCCATACCATCCTCGTCATCTGTGTTAAGGAAGTTCAAAACATCAGTACATTTGCAATAAAATTTTATTATTCACCTGATATGCAGTAGATCTTTCAGGGTTCAATGCTTAAGTTAAAGGCTCAAGTTAAAGCAAGACTTCAGTTAAGCTCGTAAGCTTACATTCACACAGCAGGACAATTCTCACTGAAAGGACAGCATGCCCAGAAGTCACCACTTATTTCAGGTTGATTGTTTGGTTCATTTTATTCTGACTATCACCTGAGAACTTCAACCACAACTACAACCCCATGTAGGCTAATCCCAACATGCCAGCACACCCAGCCTCTGGCAGTGCAGAAGCCATGTGCCAATTGAGTCAGCCAGTTTCCATCATTTCTTGAGCTGAGCTCAGGAAATTATAGTCTTACTGTAGATATACTTAAATAGTCCTCAATTTCAAAGGGAGTTAAATGGAAAAACAGCTACAAAATGAACAATTCACACAGGTTCTATGTGTTTCAATTATTACATATTATTTTTAGCAAACTATTTTTTTTACAGTATTTACTGGGATCAGAAGAAATACAGAATAAGCCAAATTCATAAATATTTTTATTTACATAATTCCTCCAGTGCCAATGGAAAGCAGGCACCAGATGTTACCTAACTCTGAGAATCTGGATGTACATTCTCACATGGCTTTTTAACAGTGCTTATTCTTAAAGACTCCTGCTGAGACTAACATTCTAACAATGTATTTATATGCAGCCTTTCAGAATTTTGTGTCCTTTGCATTTTCATATATTCTACACATAAAAGTTAGAGTTAATCCTGGTCTAATATTGAATCAATGGAACTCAAATTAATCCAAACATTCGTAAAATTTGTTCAAGTTACAAAGATGAACAAATTCTTATCAAGATAGACAGGAGAAGAAAATGTTCTTTTTTCACAGCAGAAAGATTTAAAATCACTTAAATTATGGACTGTGAGCAACATGGTTTAGTGGAAAGTGCCCCTGCCCAAGGCAGGAGGATTGGAACCAGATGAACTTTAAGGTCCCTTCCAACTCAAACCACACTATGTTTCTGTGATTGTGTTCAGACACTAAAATGCAAAATCAAAAAAGTACTCTAGATCTATATATGAACAGAAAGCTGCAGCTAACCTGGGAGTTCTAAAACATCAGAAAATGAGATTGCTTTATGAAAGGTTAAGCAACCATAATTAAGCCTTTACTTTTGTGATCCTCCTTTCTCAGCCTCCAATATAAAGAAACAAACAAAACCATAAAATATCCCCATTTAGAAAGAAAATTCTTTAAGAACTCAGGAGAAAGCTGTTACTTAGTAAATACCTGTAAAGCCCTGGCTAGGCTGATCAGATCATGATTCTTGTGTGTAATGCAACATGACAAAAACACAAACCATTGTGAAATCATATTCCCTCCAATAAAGAAATTTTGCAAGGTCCAGTGCCATGGTTACATCCACATTAACATCTTCTTTAAGAGCTCTGTTGAAGTATCGGATTTGATAGGATATTTAATTTTCACATAATTGATTTTTTTCAAATCATAGTCCTCAAAGTTTTTCAAAATAAGACACCAGCACTGTCCACATGCTTAAAAAAGGGTCCATGTTCCAATTACTTTGCTGAACTGGGACCTTGACTGCCAGCCAGTAACCACTTGAAGCTGGTGTCTTCTTTTATTTAAAAACAAACAAACGAAACCCCAAATCAATAAACAAATGAAAAAATCTCCAAACAATCAACACAAGAATGCCCACACCAAAAATATCCCCAAAACCCAACTCGGAGTGATCTAATATTCTAAGCTTTGTAATTATTGCATCTTCAAAATAAAGTTGTCATTGAGAGTTACTCTCACACACTTCCATATGAAGACTTTTATTAATAACACTGAGAACAGCTCTTCTATTCAAACAGAAAAAACCTTACACACTGCTTTATTAGAAACATTATTGTTACATCATGCTTATGCATTTTTTCTGACTTACATTTTTCAGGCGGTGTTATTGTAATAGTCTGAGCTGTAAATTCTTCATCAAAATACCTGGTGTCTGTCTCAGATGTCACTTGAGGTTTAAAAGGAGGTACAAGCTGAAAGGCACCAAGAAAAAATACAAAATTACTAAATCTCAAAGCAGCCAAATTACTATCAGGGAAACAAGTAAGTTCTTTTTCTCTACACCCCAAATCAAACAAATAGGTCTGTGGAGAGGCAGCTGAGTCTCTAACTTCCAGTAAGAGATAAAACCCATTTGAGTCAATCTCAAAAATACCAGTTCAGGATCCAATCAATGGCACAAGAAAGCTAAATTCCAAGTATCACTCTCACATGACTTGCAGATAAATTGAGCTGCATAAAGATAATTACCTAGAAACTCTTCAGGCCAATTTAATTACCCACATAGCTGTCAGGCAAAGGCATCTCAAGATACTTCACCACAACTGGGTGATATACACAGCTAAGAAGAAAAAGACTACACAGAGAGCATAATAAGCATGGTTTGGGGGTTTTATTTTCAGTGGGAAGGCCTTCATCTGAGCTTATCATTGAAAGATATTACATTATATGAAAATAAATTTTACATTTGCAAAAAGGCCAGATCACGCTTAAGGGAGTTGCTGGATCTAAATCTGCCTACTGCTTTCACAGCACAGTGTGGGATTTCCCAACAGCAAATCACTGGCAGCCACCCTCAGCGTGCAGGCAGGGCTCCCTTGCCCCTCTTTTGACCCAGCTTCACTATCCACCTTCTCTACCAAAAGAGCTGCTGATCAACTTTTACTGGAAGGCACACTGAGGATGGACTAACAGTCCAAAAACAGTATAGCAGTTTTGTATGTATGACACTGCAAATTGCATGTGTGTGTGTGTGATGTGACAATGTTCTTGTTTGTACCTAGGAGCCCTTTGGTGCTATCTTCTCATATGCCCTGAGAATAAGTGTGATTGATTTTCCTTCCAATACAACAGGTTATATCCTGGCTCACTGATATTATCACCTTGCATGGGGTTTTCACCAGTTTCACGTTCTCTCTCCCCTCAGCTCCAGAACACTAACACCAAACAATTTACTTGGTCATTTGCCCCACAGCAAAGGAGGAGCTGCTGCTAACTCCCTCCCTCCTTTTCCCAAGTTCTATGCTCTAGATGCACAGAGGATCTGTACATACTGAGACTGATTTTATCTGATCCAGATCTTCAGTAACAGTGCAAGCAATTATTAAACAAAATCAAATCTATCACTTCATATACTTAACAGAGTACAATAAATCTGATTGATACTTTTACAAAACTAAACTCAGCTTTCCCTTACATTGTCCTGTATGGAAAACATACAACAGCAGAGAGGTATTTTGAAGTAAAAGTTCAGGGCATTACAGAATAAATCCTTAAGGAGCTAACATATATGAGCACAAAATGAGAAGAATTTTCCAGGTATAAATCAAGTTCCATCCAATGTTTATAAACAAAGTATTCTCTTTTATTGCACAGATTCCTTCACTTTTTGAAAAGTATTTTTATATGTACCCAGGCTATCCCGAACAATTCTGCCCTATTAAAGCAGATTTCCAAAGTTGTACATCTTTCCAGCAATGCAGCCACACAATTCCTAAAAACAGACTTATGCCAGTGCAACATCCCACACTGCCATTTTATTCTCATTTTTCTATCTGATGAAAGAACATTCAAAAAAACCCAAAGAAACTGAAAACACCAAACAAAAACACAACAAAAAAACAACAAACAAACAAACAGACAAAAATGCTTACACAAGATTACAGGAAACCAAGTAATGTATTCTAGTCAAGGCCAAGTGTCCATCACATCCTTTTCAAAAGATGCTTTCACAGATCTAAGCAATAAATTCGGTATGAAAAAAATGTATAAGATAACCTGGTTATAACAATTTTACTACTTCTCTGAGTGGAATGCTTTTTACTGGTCAGAAACAGAAAATGCCATTTCATAGAAAAATAAAACTTTTCATTTTAAAATAATGATAATACAAACCAAGGGGAAATTTTCTTTTTCCTCAAGTCAAGGACAAGAAGCAATGTCTTTTCAATGGTGCAGCACACATTTGCAGTACAACAAAGTACTCCTGCTGTGAAGTACACCTGAGACCTTTCATGCTACAACTGCTTTGCAAAGAGAAGGAGTGAACCCCCTCTATAGTTGTCTATAACAACTGTGAGTCAGGTTGAAGTAGTTAATGAAACACAAAAGGTGTGGCAGGGTAAGATCATTACAGGCAGTCATATATGTATGGGTGTGCTGCTGGAGAGGAAAATGCATTAGATGACAAGTTTCTTTCTCAAAAACTTACAGGCTAACTACTGGTTTGTCCAGGGATTTGGGTTTTGTTTTGTTTTTTTTTAATCCACTGAGATGAACAAGCCTCACTACAACTTTAAATCTTTCCCTTGTTCTCTCCATCTACCTAAAATAGTAATGGTTATGGAAAATACTTTGAAAACATTATTTTAGGAAGAGAAGCACAGTGCTAAGTGACTCTTAAGGAACAAATAATTACAGTAATTTTAATCAGGTATGAGAAGCACCATTACAACAAAACTCATTAAATTAGTGCTTTGATTCAATGCTCAGCAGCTAGGCTTACTAGAAAACTGCGTCAATAACATCCAATAAGTCAGCTGATGGAAATTGCACTGATGAGAGAAGTTCAGCTGTCTGGGGAAGTGAAACAAGTAGAAGACATGAAACTCCAGGCTGTAACTAAAAGGGAGAGACTTGATGCAAATTTATGTCAATGGTGTTTTAGGATTCATCTATCTTAGACCAGTATCTTTCATATCCTGGACATTAAAGCCATTTGGAAACTTCACTGACTGCAAAAACAAACTCTCCAGCCGTGTGGCTCTCCACAACAGCATACACTGGTTTTTATCCAGGCTGTGCCTTATGTACATCAACCATCCCCTAAAACCTTTGGAAAAGGGGAAGCAGCAGCTGAGGTTAAGAAGCACAGACACAGCTGAACAGAAGTAGCAGAAAGGTTTCTTCAATCTCCCCATACACTTTGCCTCCTTCCCTCACAGCATCACCTCCACCTCCCACACAGCTGTGTGCACAGAGAACTGGGGATTGCTCCTTCCCATCAGTTCTACCTCACCTACACCAAACCAACTGGGCTAAAGTCTTGTGGACATCCCACCCCAGACTCCTGAGCTAACACCAAAGACACACCTCCCTTTCCCCAAGTAAATTCTTGGCAATCATCTTTCTGGAGGAGTGTCTCCTTTATCCATTAGTTGTCAAACTTCATTTAAAAACAGAAAGCAAAATGTCCACAAATTTCAGCTGAAACCATTGGAAAGACAAATAAGGGGCAAATGCTGCAGAGATAAACCCTTAGAGTGACACTCCAGAAGCTTCCACATACATCCCAAGGAAGACTGAAGCTGAGGTTTAATGACAAAGATTGAAACACCCAACATCAACAACCACTGTGATGACCACAACGTGAAGATGTCACTCTACAGCCAGCAACATTTCACATTTGGTGTGTCACCATCATTTTTTCTGAAAAATCCTCTTTGCCCAGGATTTCTCTCCCGGGAAGCTGAGCAGCCTCAGAGAAAAAGGAAAACAATATTATCTAATTTGCTTCTCCTGTGTTTTGCTGCTTTGGAATGTGGTTGGAGATTGTTTATCCAACATGTGAATTGTTTTGACTTAATGACCAATTGTGGTCCAGCTGTGTCAGGGCTCTGGAGAGAGTCACAAGTTTTTCATTAGTACCTTGTTAAGCCTTCAGTAAGTATCCTTTCTCTATTCTTTAGTATAGTTTTAGTATAGCATTCTTTAACATAATATAATATTACAAAATAATGAATTAGCATTCGAAGAACATGGGGTCAGTTTCATCATTCCTTCCCAAGAAGGGGGATCCCAAAAATACCACATTTGGTGCACAAGGAAATAGTATCTACATGCTATTGAGCAGCTATGTCTCATTTCTGGCATGAGAAATCAGAAGACCAAGAGGGATGTGGAAGGCACATCCAGTAGCCTGTGTCCAAAAGGAGTAAGATAAGCTTTTGTTAAGCACAGGCCTTGTCAGTCTGCAAGAGAATTGCAATGCTTGGTCCTGGCTGCCAAACTTTAGTATGGGATAATTTTCTTTAGTGGCCTCAGTTCAGAAAAATTCTCCAACCAGACAGGGAATTGCATCTCCTGACAATCTACTCTATGGAGCAGAAATACAGATTTTCTGGGTTTATGCATTACACACACACATATGCATAGATATGCATGTGTCTGTACAAATAAAGAAATAAAAGTCTAAACTCAGTGTGAGTTAAGTGACTTTAAGAGTTTGTGTTCAAGACAAAAATCCAATTTCATATCCATCTGTCAAGCTGAATCTGCCCTGGCCATTTCAAAGGCTTGATGTTAGACTTGACAGCAGAAGCAATATCAAATTCTTAGTGTCTTTATTATCTCCAGTGAATGGCATTTCCATTTGGCACCCATCAAGAGCAGTGTGTGAGAAACACCACAGTTTCTCCACAGTTCAAGTCCTGGAAAATTTGACACTCATGTCCTAGAGGAAGGAAAGGGGCAGGCACAGTATTTGACTGTTGTAGGTACACTGAAATGTACAGGCTTGATTCTACACCTTGAACTTTATCACACTTAGTGAACAACTACATAAATACTTCAGTATGAGAGAAAACATGTAACACTACTTGTTCAAAGATCATTTACCAGGAATCACTTGTCTTAGTGTTGTACATGAAGTGGCTGAAGCTACCTCAAAGTAACCATGATACACTCAATCTGCCAAATGAAAAGTATGATGCTTAACATCAATCTGATCTTTCTTCTTTTAATTTAAAGGGAATTTTCAGAGAATTGCAGAATATGCTGAGTTGGAAGGGACCCACAAAGATCATCACGTACAAGTCCCAGCCCTGCACCACACCATTCCCAAGTGTCACCATGTGCCTGAGAGTACTGTTCAAACATTTCTTGAGCTCTGCCAGGCTGGTGCTGTGGCCACATCCTTGGGAGCCTGCTCCAGTGCCCAACCACCCTCTGGGTGCAGAACCCCTTCCTAATAACCACCCTAAACCTCCCCTGACACCACTTCAGGCCATTCCACTACTGTAAGAATCCCATCAACCAACAGACTGCAGCTGAGCTGTGCTGAATAGATGGGAGGAACATCTGTCCATGCCCCTCAAACTAGAGTTTCTGCCTGGGGGCAAGAAGGTCATTTGGCTGAGCTTCAAGACAGTCAATAGCATTCCTGCAGGGGACTGGTTCCTCCCCATCCATGGCCCCAAAGGCAGCAGCCACAGCACAGCTGGGAATTGGGAATACCCCACAGACCCTGCATGCGGTGGTCCTGGGCAGGGGGAGGAGAAGGAGCTGGAATTTCAGTAGTGGAAGGACACAAGTCTACAGGAAAACTGGCTTCAGCAGGGAGGTTTACCCATGGATAAACTGTTTCCCAAGTGACACAATGCTGTTACCATGGACAGAGCAAAACCACAAACCCCCAGCAACATAAGTTTGAAAATCAGACACACTTATGTATACTCTCCTCCCTGTAAATTCAAGCAGCTGGGAGAAGGGTGGCAACCAACATCTAGGTCTGCCCATATAGTTTAAGGTATCAGACTGGTTAGATGTTGTCTGATCTTTTTACAACTTCACATGGCAGCAACACAAAAGCAACCAACGAAAGTAACTTCTGCAGGTTTTGTGGCAGTGCAGATTATTGTCTGAAAATAGTATGATTTAATTAGCAACAACCTAAAACCAAATGGTGGTGCTTTCCTATTTACCTCCCACCCTCTCCCTGCACAATCTGATACACAGAAGTACTTAAATGTGCATTTTAGATCATAGTTTTACTGCAGATTTTGCCAGGCCCGAACCCAGGGCTTGGATCATGGGATTTCTTCATTTGCTGGGTTTGTGTCTTGAGTAAACCAAGGCAGCCACAGCTGAAGGGTGAGGAAGAGCTTCTTGCAGCTGTCAGACATCCTGCTGAAAGTCACTGCCTTCACAGTGGGACAGGTGCCTCCAAAAGCACCTCCTGCACCAAAGACAGGCCTCCCCCTTCAACCACTGCTGCCACTTGTCCCTGCTCCCTTGAATCCCAACAGATCCATTTGCTGACACTTCCTAATTTTCTTCAGAGACAATTGGAGGTATTACCACAAATCAGAACATGCATCTCAACCCAAATTTCCACATGGTTTCTCCCATCTTTCATCCATATCATATGCAGGAGGAACACCAGACCGCTGAAAGGTCTGGACCTCCTTTGCCATGAGGCTACTGAGTGCTTCAAGCTGCAAGCCTGAACACATACCCAAATTTTGACCTTTTAAGTAATACCCAAGTGCTTTTTGTTCAGTAAAAGACCCTACCTAAATAGATCATGTGTCAACTTTAGTGTATTTCTGCTACTCAAATAAAAATCTGCTAAAGCAATTCTTACATGAGAAACAGAGAAATTTCAAACAGCTTCCTGATTCTACCTAAAAATAAAACAAGTATTTTATTTAGTACATGGGCTTTTGAAGTCTTCAGAGTTTGCCAAACTATTCAATTTCTCATACTCAGGCAGAGAGATAAAAACTCATCAAGGCTGAGATGATCACAGGAAGAACCTGGCACAGGCTGCTCTCTTTCATATGCCCTCATGGTTTTTCTGCCAAAAATAAATACATCAGATCACAAATGCTAACTACTATACATTTTTCATTCAAAGGCAACGACCTTCTCTGCTCCAGTGTGCCATACAATATTTTTTTATCATTATGTAGTACCAAATTAGGTTATCTAGTTAGCAGTATCAGAAACTGAATAATTCAATTTGACCATTTGGATCCATTTGACCTGACAGAGCTGTGGTCTGTCACATGAAATACATGAAATAGTTTAGAGATATATAATTCTGTTTCTAATCACACCAGGAAAGTGATAACCTAGTAAAAAGATAAAATTAGAGGCACAGGAGCACAGTGTGCACATGTACAAAGCTATCACCCAGCAACTACTCAGAATCCACATGATTTTTTGGTTTCCATTACTCTGAGAGTGAACTTCAGTTCTTTCTTTCCTAACAGAAACACACTCCTGAAATGCAGCCAGAAAATTACAGCGCCATGGTGCTTAAAACTCAGGCAAAATTACTGTGAAATATTTTTACTATGCAAATAATTACATCCACTATCAATTTCATTAAGTGACCCTACTGCTAAAGACTACATCCAACAATAAACCACAACAGAGGCAAGCCTAGAATAAACCTATTTAAAAATCAAATTTATTTGATTCTTCGAGTTATTTTAGAATACCAAAATACCTCAAAAATATTCATGTAAGCATTCTAATGAACATATTTGATGAAAGTTCATTAACCTTATTATTATGTTTGAGGATTATATTTCAGAGCACAGCTCTGAAGTGTGCAGAGTGTAAGACTGTGTGTGCAGAAGGAACAATGGATATTTTAACCAGGCAAACAAGGAACAAATAGGAACAAAACTATTTTTAATTAAACAGAAAAGCAGACTGTCAGAAGTCATTTTCATTACTTGTTTTTCCATAAAGGACACACTGTGTGTTAATGCTGCACAGAAGCAATTCTTATGATCCTTGAAGTGAACTGTCCAACTGAGAAAATTCAGTTGATATTTCACTGGCAAATTTAGTTTCTCGAAGCAAGAGTGTCCGCAGTAAACAAAGAATTTCTCTAGTTATGATACTCCAATAAGCCAATATCTACTTCCACAAGCATAAAACCAAAGTGCTGACATTATATATTTTATATAATTATATATATTTTTTTTTTTAATCTGCAAAATGCCTCCTTTTATTTTAATAGCTCAAAAAAAGATCTTGACTGAAACACATTTGCCATGTTCATTTGGAAAGAATCAAAGCACAATTAACAGTATCTATATATTCTTAACTAAATAAGATGCTGAACACAGTGTAGAATTGAAAGTTCTATTTCTAATGTAAGATAATTAAGAAATGTTTTTCAAGGGAGCAAGAATAATGTAACAGGGATTTTTTTTCCCTCACCCACTCCTAGCACATTGCAATCTTATTAATTTTAGTGTAGGGGTTTTTTTGTTTTACTTCAGAAAGGTCCTCAACTTGTATTTTTAGATTTTATCCTCACAGTGCTTCTCTACAATGTCCTTACATAACCAACCAGTGGTTGAGCTCATAAAGTAACCTGATTAATATACTTGCTCTGATTATTTATTGTAGAGTTTCTTGAAACCTTGTGATACTGCCAGGGAAAAATCACACTTGTATCAAGTAATTTCAGAGTACCATATTTTGTATCATCATATACAGGCTTTCATTTCAATTCCGGTATTTGTCAGAGAAGTTACCACACCAACAACCACACATTTTTAAAATTCCAGTTCAACAACAACTGAAAAAACAGTTTGTATCATTGACATTGTAGCATAAACATATTCTGCTCAGTCGTATGTCTTCCATTTTCCTTTTATTTGAACAAAGCAAGAAAAAAAGGAGAAAAAACTATCTTTTAAAATTACGCAGCTCAACTGGCAGATTAACAATGTAAAACAGTTGGGGAAAAAAGAAAAGTCTTTATCAAAATAGAAAGGGTTTATAGCAACAAGTAAATTCTTACAGAAATACTGAGATAAAATCAGTTTCTGTATATAAAACAACTGAAGTGGAATTGAGTTTCACTCCCAAGTAAGATAAATTCATTTTCTAAAATCATTCTCAAAGTGTTGATCAATACAGGAACAGGACTGGCTTTGGAGAAAACTTTTCCACTTGAATTCCCAGCACTTGCTTTCTCCACAAGCTGTTTTGGCTTAGTGTTTGAACACTATTTTAATTCTCTCAGATATCTCTTTAAGTGTGAAAAAGGTTTTTACTTATACACAAACAATCAGAAAGTAGAATTTTGCTACAATCACCTAATTTCCCTTTTTCATAAAACAACTTTTCACTAGAAGGCAGAAATAAAATGACAATTCAAGATAAACTATATTACATTTTTCCCATTATCTTGAGTCATACATGTACTTTTCTCTTGAAAGCCCAGGAAGAAAAAAGAAAAGGAAAAATTTGGATATTTACATAATAAAAGGTTTAGGTTGGTTTGCAAAATTTACTTCTAGTGAACTGACAAATTATTACTGAAAACACAAAGATTAGGTAAGTATACCTTGTTCAGAATAATTCTTCAGTTGTATTAACACAAAAAAGTTGCAAAGAAAAGAATTACTAACTGCAGAGAATAGCAGTCTATGACTGTCATTGAAACCACCTCACAGAAGCCAGATTATGCAATACCACACAAAGACATACCTTTTTATCATACACATCTTGCCAGTTTACTCCAGCAAAGAAACTATGACGCATGATTTCCTTGGCATCATCTGGGCCTCCACCAAGTCTAAAGAGAGTGAGGGGGAAAAAAAACACATATTAAACTTTTATAGGGAGATCAAGTTATTGCTATGGTTGGAAAAGTGACCATTTCTTTTTGACTGTCTGGGGACAATTTTCACACAACTAATTTGAATATTTCACCTGTTTAACATGAATTCTGGTGATCTCGAGAGAATTTGTGATAGCAAAAGCACACATGCCATGGTCTGTTCTTTTTGATTATTCTAACTACGGTGTTTTTCACTGACCATGATGAGCTTTTTTAGTAATTCATTAATTTTAAAAACATACTTAAGTTTGGTTTGCTTGAAAGCCCAGCTAATGTTCTGGCATTATTAAAACCCAAACCAACCCAATAATGCTGATATAAAATTTTGCCAAAGACGTGCCAGGCACTGAATCAGTAATGACTTGTGCATCATTTTTATACAGTGTTCACTGCTGTTGCATCTGGGTGCTGTAACAATTAACCAATTACCATAAAATAGTCTCAATCTGAGTCAATTAGTATAAATTAATAAATTGTAGGCCTGCTGAGAAGGTTATTTAAAGGCCATTGTAAATAACCACACTACTCACTGTTGCCCGTAGCTTGCCAAAGCCAGACTCTGTCTGGTAAATCATCTTAGGAAGTGAATTCCACCTACTTTGGGTGAACTTGCCCAAGGTGGTTTGAGCTCACAGAAGGGGTCACTGGTGCCAAGAGAGGAGTGTCCTGCCCATACCTCTCTTCTCTCACTTGCATCTGCAGCATCATTCTCACTTGATGACTGTGAGCAGAATCAGCTCCCTAACCTGGAGAAAAACTAACCCTGACATGAGAACAGAAGAGAGAACTGGCCAATTTTTTGTTGCATTAACAAGTCCACTTTGACAAGCTGAGCGAGCTCCCTTGAGCTGCTGTTGTTGGTTGAGAAATAACTCCACATCCAAGGATGGGAACCTCTGCCCTTCTCAACAGCACATTGACTTCAGGACTGCTCAGCTCTCATCTAACTTCTCCCTGAGACTTGGGATCCTACTGCCCTAACACAAGGAAGACGCAACAGAAAAAAAGCTCCTCTTAACTAAATAAGCAGACCATACGTGCTAAATGTTAACAAGAAGAGAGACAAAAACAGTGTGTGTTTCATTAAAAAGAACTGCTAAAGATATAAAGACAAATTCTAAAGGCAAGCATTTAAGTAAGATAAATTCCTTTCTGAAGCATTTATTGTACAGAGGAATAATTTCCACAACCAAGAAGAAAGTCTGTTTTGGTATTACCCTGCTGCCAAATTTCAAAAATATTCTGGACTACTACGTCAGTCTTGCAATAACTGAGTGTCAAGTTATTCTAATTTTCAAGCTGTATTCCTCCTTGTTTCTCAACTACTCATTGTAAAATTCTCTACATCTTGGCAAAACATGGCAGCTAGCCTTCATTCCCCAGACTTCTCTCAATATCTTCTAGCTGCTCACAAAGAGGCTGAGTTGTGTTAATCTCTGTGTTCCTCCCCTACTTAGCATTAACTAGCAAAAGAACTTGAATATAAATAAGCTTCTAAATATAAGTCTGTAATAAACACTACTGTCTGCAAAGATTAATTACAAGGAAGCATCTTTCCAATTCTAAAGGTTAATATATTTGATGGGTCAGATTGTTTAGAGGTTCAAAAGCATTAGGAGTTGCTACAGAAACACAGTTCTACTCTACTCTGTCTGTATGTGGCTGCCTGGTCACAGTTTGCTATTCCTGCATAGATAAGTTGAGCTGGAGCAGACAAGCTGACCCCTTGTTCTGTCCTGCCTGCTGCACTCGGCTGCATCCTGGCAAATCCCTTGGAGAAACACAACCAGTCCTGCCCTGAGTGCCTGCAGGCAATGCCCACTACTCAAAACTTCTTGAGAACAAGCAGCAGCTGAAGGAGGACTAGAGAACAGGCAGGCAAAATCTGCTGCCCCAAAAACATGCCAAGAGCCTCACAAGAATGACAAAGATATTGGGGAGGGAAAAGGTACCTACAGACAAATCCCACTGATTTACAAAGTCAGAGATTTTGGAGCCATGGAAGACTGGACACTGCTGTCCAGCACTGGAGCCACTGGAAGATGGCTCTGCTGGGCAACTATCCAGAGGGAAAAGCCCAACACAGCAGGGCACAGACAGCAGCTGGGTGACACTTGCTTTCAAACTGCTCCTTTAAATTTCACTCCAGTTGTATTATTTAACAAATTACTAGTTTAATGGTCTAATATGTGATTTATTTATGTGCCCTAATAAATGTAGCTGTGCCTGCCTATGCAACTCTCCTGCCATCAACCAGGAACAAGTGCTACAGTCCCCATGAGACACTGCAGTTAAGTTATACTGGGAAAAACAATTAAGATCTTTCGCTTTGTTCCAGTGCACATTCTTAACCTGAAGAGATCCCCGTGTTTGCTGTGAATGATTTAAAAAATTTGTCTTCCACAAGGTTTTCTTCCTTTTGCTGGTTAAATTCATGTTGTAAATCGCTGCTGCACTGAAAAGAATAGAAATTTAAGACTGTAGGGCTGTGTACAACCCTGTCCTGTGATTGACAGCTCATTCAGCCAGGAAGACCAGGCACCACAGACATATTTTTACATTACTCAACACAATTAGAGCATTTATTATGCCTGTATGTCTAAATAATTTCACTTACCGTTTATTTGGATCCTTTATCAGTAGACCTGATAATAATGATTTTGCATCTGCAGACAGAGTTCGAGGAAATTTTATGTCCTCCATTAATATCAGTTCAAATAGTTTCTCATGATCTTGGTTATAGAAGGGTAATCTTCCACACATCATCTCATACATGACAACTCCTAATCCCCACCAGTCCACTGCACGGCCATAGTCATTATCTTCTAACACCTGAGACAGAAACCAAAAGCATCTTTAAGACATAAACTCTTTCATACACCATCATTTCAGTCTGTTTGATGCATCTCTATATGAATGTGTTTCTGAGACTTTATTTCTACAGGATGCTAAAAGGACTGTCAGAACCTGACCCAAAACTGCAGCACTGACTCACACACCTGAGCTCACTGAAATTCCAGGCTTGCCAGGCACTGCACTGCTAAAAGCAAAATTAAAATTTGACAATTACCTGCTCCAAACAATCATGATTTCTTTATTTACCCTTTCCTATGCCCTCTACCAGGTCATTTATATCATTCACAGCTTTATGAAGAGACACTGTCTACAGGTACTACATGGGCACTAATGCCTCATTTAAAAGAGTGAAGCATCTGTTTGCTCAGTCACTTCCCTCTCTTTTACCCCACCTGTCTAAAGTCTCCAATTTAGAACCACCTTAATCTTATTGAGACAAGTTTACCTTCTTTATGATCTTTGTTTAGAGTCCTCAATGCCTTTCTCCTGCCGTTTCATTTCATTCCATTAAATAGTCCTAACAGCTGAACTGTGCCAATGCAAAAAAACCACGGCAGTGTTTCTACAGTACTGTTTATTACAAAACAATGCTTATAGGGTATTATATAAACACAGAAACTGGTCAAATTTATACAATTTGTTAACATAATGTCACCAATGTTATGTACCTAAAAACAACTTATTCCACAGCCCTTCTCCCAGCAGTGCCAGAGAACTGGAATTAGAAATTTAAGCAGTGTATCTTGACCTTAATACACCTTCATATTAAATTGTATGGAGACAACATAACAGCAGCATTCAGCCATAGAAATTATAAGCAATAAGAAAATTGAAGGTTACTGAATATTTCATTCCAATTTCTATAAATTTCTCATAGATCATGCCTCTTCATACAAAAAAGATGAAACAGAAGTCAAGAAATCTTAAAACAGGAGGTATTACAATTGTGTGTGTCAAATAGCCAATATTTGCAGCAGAAGAGCTATCAAAAACTTTAAAACAAGAAACAAAAAACCTTAAAACAATAACAAACAGAAAAATCAAAGAAATGTAACTAATACAGTAGAAATGCATCTGTAAAGAATTTAAATAATTCTTTATAGAGAATTGTTACTGTATCACAGAAGGCTAATTCTGAAAGGCAGCACCCAATGACTGATTTTATAAAAAAGAACAAACCAACAACAAATCAATCCCCAGAAAACAAGATACTTTTTACAATCATCACAAAGAGCTCCTCCAGATTCAAGCTGTAAGCAGACATACAGAAACAGTAATTTAGATACTCGGTAGTGAAAGTAAATCTTTCAGTCTTTAAAGAATAAGGCAACCTCTACAAGATCAGAAATAACTTTATCCATAAGTAGGTTATCTTGCAATTGTCTAAAATGTGTAATAGAGGGGTGTTGAGCTCATTTAGGTGCTTCTCCTCTTGCTCCCCCAGTAAACCCAAGCCTGCTTTCAAGAATCTGGGATGGCTGTTAGCAGAAGCAACATGCAGTCTGATCCACTATGGCAATTTTGGAAAATGTTTGGAAATCCCACAGTAATGAATGCATTCATACTGCTACTTTTCACTGTCCTTAAGGATTAGTAGCAGAAACATGAGGAAAAGAAGTATATTAAAAATCCTTCTTGAGTATATAAGATTAAAAAATCATAAATATTAACACATTAACACATATGATTTACAACTGTGCCAAAACAAACAGACTCATTACATCATTGATATTTCCAAATAGAGAGTGAAATTTTGGAAAGTGTAAAATACAACAAATTATCTGAATAAGTATATATGACAAAACTAACTAAAATAACTCTTGCATTTTAAAATTAATTAAATGTTTTATGAGTTGGAGCATATTGCAAGCTATTTGCCGAAAAACTGTATATATAAAATCTGTGACTCTTTTCTTTAAATCACCACTTCTTCTGCCACAGAATAAAAGCATTATATATTTTTCTGCTATAGCTATTAGCACTGTTACTGTTTTTCTCATCTGTACAGTTAGTCTTTTCTTTGGAAGCTAGCAAAACACATAAAATTGTGAGACAGTGGTAGATCCTTTTCATGAGTAAGCTGAGGTGTGGTTTGAATGTGTGGTTTATAAAAGAAGGCAGCAGGAAAATAAAACATATCATTCTCTGAACAAGGCACATCACATGGCCAATAGCTTGAGCAAATTGTATTTGCAGCTTTGCGTAATTTATGCAGGACTTTACCTAATAATAATAAAAAGTATGAACAACCTTTTGCTGCATTCCCACAACAGCAACAAAGCAGTGGTACAAAGAAAGAGCCAAATGTGATTTTTAACCTCTTTTTACATAAAATCATAAAAAAGCATAAAAGCTGGATTAACTGCCTCCCAAACCCACATATCACCAGCCGGGTTCTCATCCCCAGCTGGCAAAACTGGCAACTCTTTATTTTTGTTTAAATACCTGGTTTACAGCCAGCCAGACAAGCAAGAGCATCAAAATGGTTTCATTTAGGCAAAAGGAAAACAGCCTGAAAATAGTGTAAATAAAGCAAAATACACCTCAACTTATTTTAATATAAATGTAATAAAATTGTGCATAATGCATTCACAGGGAAGATGCATTATTATTTCCTTTAAGTAATTTCTAATCTTCATG
This sequence comes from Ammospiza caudacuta, assembly GCF_027887145.1. Classification (NCBI taxonomy): domain Eukaryota; kingdom Metazoa; phylum Chordata; class Aves; order Passeriformes; family Passerellidae; genus Ammospiza; species Ammospiza caudacuta. The sequence goes on from NC_080595.1 coordinate 35,969,305, forward strand.
GTGTTTAGAAACAGGTTTTGTAGACTGTATCAAATCAATATAAGTGAAGTACTGGAGTCCAGCAGCTCCTACAAGCAAATCTATGCAGTTAGGGCAGGAAGGAGAATATGTCTGTACACACTGCCCTAGCATTACAGAATCCTTTCCAAACAGTCCTTGGATTTGAGGGATTTAGTTTTAATCACACTGAACATAGGTCAAGAAAGTTTCAACTCAGTGCTAAAATGAACATGACATGTAGCTGCAGTCTTTGTAACTACAAACAAGTCAATCTTTTGCCCACCATGAAGTAGATACCTGCTTTTAGGAAAGTCTCCTTTGGTTGTGAGGAGTGATCCTGCTGTCTGTCCAGTAGCTGTGGGATATCCTTGTATATGTGGGGTACCAGTCTGAGCACATGGCCAGACACAGACACCATGGATAGTTTGATCTTGGATTCTGTGTGCTGCCCTTAAGAGCTGCCTCCACCACTAGCCAATGCTTGTCCCTGGCTATAAGGACCCTCAAACCTATTTTTAAGCAAATGCCCTGCACTAACAACCTAATCCCTTCATGGTCACAGCAGGACAGGCAGCAGGACCACCAAAACCATTGTAGAGGGCACAAGGTCAACCACTCTGTACCTGCTGTACATTTCCTGGCAGTACAACACAAGGATCACACAGAACTCACAAGCTCAGAAAGAGCATCTACACTGACTACATACTCAAGTCAGGTGTGTTTCCACACAGTAAACATGGACTTACTTGTTTTCTTCCAAATTTGTTTAAATAGTCAGATCATTCAAATTTACGATTTCCCTTCCTTCATCCTCCTCACATACATGGGGTGCCAAAATCCAAGCCAAGCCAAGATCTAGGAGAGGTCTTCAGAGACAAGAGCTCCAGCACAATGCGACATCAGTGTGTGGAGAACATTTACTCCTGATATAATCACTGTACCCAGGTGACTTCCCATCACTGAGCAAAGCAGGTGGACTGACTGCAGTTCAGTCTGGATGATACCACAGATCACGGGAAATAAAAAGTTGTCATCATTTTACAACCTGGGCAAATCTTACTCCAGTTGTTTTCAGAGCTCTAGTTCAACAACTGGCTCTTTCAGAGGCAGTGCCAGCCTAATCCAGGCTCTTGTTTCTGTTCTCTCACCACAGCTTCCCTTACCTTGTCAAAACTATGCAACACACTACATCAGACATTAGAAAATAAATGGGGAAAAGGTTTCACCCTAGATTATTTTTCACCTGAAGCAAGTTTTCTGCCCTAAGCAACTCAATTGCCATGAGAACAGTTGCAGTAGCACAAGTGAGAAGATGGGCAGCATCAGGTGTGGCATTGCTGCAGAAAGAAATGCTTGCCAATCTGTACCCCAAAGTTACACTGGCACAGCACTTACAGAGCCTCTGCCAGTTTTCCCTGCACACACAGACAGCTGTAACAGCTGTGCTCACTTAGGGTGAAGATGGAGGCCCTGCTTCTCTTCCCAACCTGCATTTCTCTAAAACCTCCAGCAGCATAACAGGGTTCCAAAGAGGGCACAAACTCATTGCTGCACTGAAAGCAGAACAGCTTTACAGGCATTGTAGCTCCTCTAGCTCACACCTACGCCTGCAGAGCAAGGACACAGCCTGGGTTTATGCAGGTGCTTTTTAAAAACACTGCAGAGGTGCCACTGAAGTTTGTATCTTCTCTTCTTATATAAACATGCAAAAGGTTAAGTAACACACACACTTTCTAACAAGCAAGAAACATTAGCCAGGCATCAGCTGCGAGGCATTTGCAGGTACTTCAGTGCTTTTATGGATCTTTTAGAGGCTTTGGACAACATTAGAGCTTCAGCTAAGGGAGAGCTATTTATTCACCTTCAAATTTTCATTTGTATTGTGCTCAAAACGCCACAATACAAATTTAATTTTTTTTCAATTTACTGAGATAGCAATAAACAAGGGAAAACAAAGTATTCTGTAGTGATTCCACTGTCCCTGCACACCGTGGGGTTTCTGGAGAGTATCTCTGGCAGTGACCAAGTATGCAATGGGACAGTGCTTTGTACACAGAGCAGCCTGTAAAGCCCTATGTACAAAATAAACAATTCAGTTCACAGACCAACCTTTGCCTTTGTGATGATTAAGACAACACAAACACTCTGCAGGACTGCTAAGATCACAGTAATTCAATGTTTTCCCCTTACACATAATAATTCTCTTTTTTGGCAAGCAATTACAGATCAATGAAGAAAAATACTCTTTTATTTACATTTATTGAACAAAAAATGCACTATCTTATCTATCTTATCTATTCCCCAATACTGAGAAGCACACTGTCTTGTACTTGAAAAAAAGATTGTTACTACCAATCTGTTTTTGAAAAAGAGAAATCTTCTTTTGAAGAAGAGAAAAATGAAAGTTTTCTCTTTCCCAGAAAACAAAATTCAGAGAAATTACTTTTTCCTGGATTTCACCAGTGGCTGTAGTTTTTAATCTTTAGGTTTATTAGTCAACACATCTCCAGGTCCTTTGCTTTATGCATCTCACTCCTTTAAGAGCCTAAGATACAGTCCACAGAATTTGATGTCCATTTAATTTTATGGTGCAAACCAGTGAAAATATATCTTTTATTATCTTTATTCCTTCAGTAGCTAAGAGGTGAAAGGTTTTTTTGAAGCAACAGCTTGAGACACATCTGCAAACTCCTATTTACAAGGGCTTGGGGCAGAGATACAGGAAGCAGACAACTGAATGTCAAAGAGAAGTTGATACATACACAATGCTTTTACAAGTTTCCGTGAAAATAAAATTTTGGAAGGTGAGCCAGCAGAATAACAGGTGAAGTCTGTGACCAATCATGTACTTCCACTTGACCTAGGTGGAAACTAGAATTCTCCAATACTTTACTAATCACAGAACACTGAGTGAGGTGTGACTACTTCAGACAAACTGAGCTCAATGCAGAAAATCCCTTAATCCTGTCTTTATTGCATTTCCTTGGAACACAGCATCCCTGATGAGCAGCATCTGGAAGATTTTTGGCTGTACAGAAGAAATTCACACCATCCAGAGCTGCATTTCCCATACACCTCTAAATGGTAATTAGGTGCTGTAACTTCTGAACTCTGCAAACACAGACAAGTTTAGCTGTCACCTTGAGCATGAAAGCCTTTGTAAAATTCATTGTCAATCCTATACAAAGGGTCGTCTTCATTGGGTTTTATCTCTAGAAGAACAATATCAAAATATTGGACTCATATTTTGTGCTAGGTAATCAAGGCAACTTACTGGAAAAGCCATTACATTTTTGACCTATTAATGTTTCCCCTAATCTATTAGATATAGACCTTTAGATAGACATTAGAAATAACTTGTTGCTCAATCAATAATTTTGACAGAACAGATGGGAAAATATTTAAACATCTAAACAAACTGTCTGCACACCTATGTTGTGAAAGAAAACTGAGAACTTTGATACACCAATGTACTGTTAATTTAAGGGGGGAAAACTGTTTTCAATTAACCTTACAGTTCAGGTGGAGTGTATGCTCCTTAAGCATTCCTGGTAACCCTTCACACATTTTTATTGCTGTAGTTGTTGGTCTGTTAACAGATACTCACCCATGTATTCTTCAACAGAAGTTACAAAGTCCATTTGCTAGATCTTTCTATCAATTGTGGTAACAACTACAACAATGAGAAAGTTTACAATCTAACACTAACAAACAAAGGTAATGTACATGTCTTTACAGACGCAGACTTTTACCCAGATATATGAAAATGCATCCTGCAGAAGGGTTTGTTCACCAAAAATTATACAATTCAGTTACTATCACTGTATCTTAGTATGAAAAGTGAAGTGCTGCTGCATCAGTAGTGAAAAAAACACTTAAATGAATGTTTACTGATTTTGTTATACACAGCTGAAAAGACAAAATGTCAAGGGTATAGATACCCTGGGAAACAAACAGCTGAGATTTTTCACTGCTCTAATTTTTGCAGGTAGTTTTTCTCCATTTTGTATCTAGTTTGCACTTTTTTTTACTTCTAGCCCAAATGTAAACTATCTTCCTTTTACACTTTCATATTTGAGATTTTGCCCATCTCACCTCGCTTTTTGTTAAGAACCCCTAAAAAAGACACAGCAAACGAAATTTTGTTTGCTGGCACACATGCTGTATCAGAAATAGTATATTCTGGTATAAATGTGAATTAAGCAAAGCTTCCTAGGGTAAAGAGCATGCAATACTAACTAATGCACTCAACCTCCTAGAAGAGACAGATTTCAGTAGAAATCAAAATTAGAAAATAAGAAAATAAAAGAAAAAAGTAGTTAAGTTACTGCACATGAAAAGGAGTATTCTAACAAGGGCTGTAGGAAACTAATGGTAACACTGGGGGAAAAAGCCAAGAAAACAACCACATCACATTAAAAAGACCCCTCAAAATAAACCTTTCATAGGAGGACAGGAAATAAAAGGAAAATATTATTTCAGTCTACAAAAAGATGGCACTTGTCTCTCACAACTCTACCCACTCCACCATTAGAAGAAAATCTGCAGACCTGCTCATATCTGTATTAATTATCACTGCACTAGCAATAGTCTCTAAAACATACACTGCCATAAGATGCAAGACATGTAAGAAGTAATAAATAATGACAATACTGTGATATGTCTTTCTAGTTGCTCTTTCTTGCTGAAATTACTTTGAATATTTACTGATGTTAAGAGGCACAAGTTTTCAGCATTTGTTTATGCTTCATTACTCTCAGAAAAACTAAAGGCTTTTGCTGAGATGGAAATAAGCTTTCTATTGATTAAATGAAAATTAATGAAAAATTTTTAAACAATGTTATTGAGACAGTCTTTACTATTTTTACAAAAAAAAAAGTATTTTATTAGAAAATTGCTCTCTGCTTAAAGTTCTGGTTTGAATACAAAAGTTTGTTTACAGGCAATGTTGCTCTAACTTCTTTCCTAGTATTCTGTTTGTTTCATTATTTTTGCATATTTTTACATCTTTTCCCTTGAGAAGTCTGATACTGCATGTGGACAACTGATTTCTGTGACTGGTGAGATTACCCAGGTAGCATGAAAATGCAAATCCTCATTACATTATTGGTTATCTGCTTCCAGGAGAAAGTCTAATTTTTGTGCTAATTTATCTGATGTTGCAGCAATTCTTCTATCTGCGTAACAAAGCAATGCTTTCCTACCCTCATCTAAATGCTCCCCAGGTTTTGATCCTGGTAATAATTACTGCCAATAAATGATGTTCTGCTCTGGATGCTCTGCCTTGTCTACCTTTCATCATTTCCATCTCAAGGGCCCACTGGCAATACCAAGCTGACAAAAGTGCTGAAATTCAAGTCACCAGCATTTTTGATGACTTAGGATGGTAAGATGACAGAATGTGGGGCACTAAAACATGATAAGTGATAACCAAACCGAAAAATGACCAAATTTGAATTTTCATGAGATCCGAGCACTTCAAGGTAAAACAACTTCTTGCATTTTCATTTCCTCACAATGTAAAAAAAAAAAAAAAAAAAAATCTGGGGCTTGGAACTCTAGTGTAAAGAGGAAATTCCATATCGTGAACCTCCCATAAGTCAGAAGGGAAAATATTTTCAAGCATAGATGCTATTTCTCCTCACCCCCCTTCACTGGTCCTCACCCAGAAACTAAATGTTGCCAAATATACAACAGACAGCTGTTCAAGAGCACAAGCCAACACAACACTAAACCACTCTTCCACAGGTAAAATAAATTCTATTGTGCCTCTGCTAAGAATCAGATTATGCATGAAGCATCTAGGTAAACATAGAGAAAATAAATTTCAACTATCCTTCTGCAGCCAAAAGAAAAATCATTTAAGCAAAACACAACAGCATAACTATACTGTTCAGGTACTGAGCAAACAAACTGTACTTAAAGAATATCAGAACAGGTTATTAGAAGTTGAGGCTTTTTGGTTTTTAAGCAGAGCATTCTCCCTCACCAGGAGACAGTAACACCTCATACTGTAAGTTAGGACAAGCACCTACTGAAATACAAAAACAAAAGTAATAATTTCATCAGTGTTGGTAGACGACTTGGCAATTAATATTCATCAGCTTAGAGACTTTATTATTTTATTGAATAAAATAAATCTCATCATTGAATTTTTTTAAAAGAAACTTTAATTTTTTATATAACTCAATAGATACAAATGTTAAGATTTCATTAAATTAATGCAAATGAATAAGCAAACCTTGAACCCTCATAGTAAGGCACATCCTTAGATGGGGTCCACACAAAAGATGATTCGTTTGTTGCTGATTACACCTTCTCTATTTACTTAGCTTTACATTTGCTTGTATGAGAAAGAGGTAATGCTGCCTGTTACAAATGAGCTCTGGTCCTACAGATATTCTCATTACACATGCAATTTATTTATGATTACAATAAGAGGGTTAAAAGCTTTTTGTGACATCAGAAGAAAAATATTATCATAACCTGCAACACTGCCAATGTATTATTATAAAGAATGACCTTTTTGACAGCATTCTTTGAGCAAGGAACACAATTGATTTGAATTCATCATTTTAAAAGAAAGAATAAAACTACCACCTTTCTAAGTCTCTGGCTGATAAAAATTAATGTTCTATCCTTGGACAAAACAACACTATACAACATACTTTGCTAAATATATATTGAACACTCACAGGTTCCATTTCTTTTTATCAGTAAAGTTTTGGATTGAGTTTTTTCTTGGGGGGGTGGTGGGGAGGGCACTATATTTTGTTCATTCTAACTTGGCGATCAAAGAATTTTTATTTTTACACTATTACAGAAGTGCATTTTTCTAGGTTTCCAAAACCACCTTATTCAACCTTCCCCATCTGTCACCATCTGCTTCTTTTTAGCATGTACTTTTTGTGTGATCACATAAGCATGTGAAAAATAACTAACATTCAGATGATTGTCTGCTGGTACATTTGAGGACTGGGCATAATAAAAGTGAACTGCCAAAACGTACTTAACACTTCTAATTTTGTTGGGTCTTGCATGTAAGCTACATTTGATTTTCAAACTGTTTTACAGTTGGAAAGTTGATCAGGTACTCTAACTCAACAGTAAAACTGAGACTACATAATTAGCTCAGCACTAAAAAGATGGTATTGAAAGGGAGGAACAAAACCCAGAAATATATCCACACGAGTTCACACATCCCTCTTGACTGAGTCTGTCTGCTCAATGTTGCCTGAGGCACAGGATAAGATGCTGCAAGCAGTCTACTTCTGGACAGGCACAGCCTGAGTCTTCTCTCCAAGCTACCACAGGACAAGGATAAAGGACACTCAGATTTACAAGGGTGTAAGAAATCTCACAGAAAATGCCTGGAGAAGCAAAGACACTAAGCCGAGGGAAGAAATGCACAGAAATACAATGCAAATCCTTAACTGTGCAGCAGATACTGCTTCTAGCTTTAGGTAAAGAGTAATTGGAAAATGCCATCATGGCACAAAAGTGAAATGATGGAAGTGTCTCTTTCCAGGACTCTGCAGTGCTATGGCACAGCATTTCTCCTTGCTAATGCACTTCCCAGTACAGTTTTCACAGGAAAAGAACAAAACAAGACTAAAGCTGAAGAAAAAAACTTACCTCCAATGCTCTAAAAATGCATTAACCTCACTTTATGAGAATTTAATACCAAAATTTTTCCATCTTTTTGGAGTAGCACCACTACAGGCCTATCAGGTCTCCAGGAAAACCATATGAACCAGAACACCAGTATGTTTTTATCAATGCAGACAATTTGGTAGAGTGTCTCATTATCCTTCCTCTAAAGAAACAGTTAACATTAAAGAAAGTGAACAAAATAAAAAGAAGCACAATAAAAACAAGAACTGCCCCTTTCCCTAGACAAACCCTAACAATTAATCTTCCATTAGTGCTTACCAGAAGTAATAAAATATAAGTGAGAACTTACCCTCTAGAGCGCAATGGAAAACTGAGCTCAACATAAAGCTTCCTTTCTATTAGCTCTTTTTCTCCAAGTCTTGGAAGTTCACACCTGTCTTAAAACCTTGTTGCAACACCTTAACAGCAGCCTTCCCTTAATTTATGCCATCTCCACAAATTCCCTTTTCCATCCACTAGTTCTAGAGGTGGAAAATAATGGCACATACCTACTATTTATAAAAAGTTGCATAGAACTTCAAAAGGCACATTACTTTGATGCCTCAATTATCTTCAAATTCAAATGAAATTGGACAGACAAGGAGATTAAAAGGAAATTGCATAAGTCACAAAAAATTATTCTGTCCTTCAGTTCCTCTATATTCCTAACCAAACTACTCCTCAGTAAGCTTCTCTTCAGTTTCAAGCTGCTCATTAATTTCTCCTGCCATTTATGTCTCCCTGCAACACACCTTATCAGTTCCTACTTAGAAAAGATAAACAAAGTAACATAATCATCTTTAGTCCAAACTCTTTCCTGCCCAAAATCACATTTTTCCCCATAAGAAAAATATTCTAACCTCTAATCTGTGTTTTCTGATCTATCAATCTACCTCTGACATTATTACATTCATTTCATTCATTTCCTTTTCCTCCTATTAGCTTCTCTTACTATCCTCCTTCAGTATACTCAAATTTTTTTCTCAACTGCATGAGAAAAGGGAAAAAGGGGGAAGAGGAAGAAAAAGGGAAAAAAGGAAAAGAAAGGAAAGAGGGGAAAGAGGCTTCAGCTGTACTACCCATGCAAATTCATTTTCTCTGCAGTAGAGTGAGCTGAAGTTTTAACATCCTCACCTTAGCTGATCTCTCTCAACTGGCCTGCCTCAGTTTACCCACAGTGTTGACTGCTTTTATCAAGCTGTTTGCAAACAAGGGCCTTCCTGCTTCTCCCAGCACTTTAAGGAGCTCTTCTTTAACACTGGCATTGCAACTTCTATCTGCATTAAAATCCCTGTTAAGAACAATGCTTTGTCATGATGCCTGCAAAACCTGACACATCCATCGCTGTTGTCAGCCTGTCTCAGCACGTTTCAGTAGTTCCCTCTCTGCCCACACACAGCACTTAGTTTCATCTCATATCAGACAAGTTATGTGGTAGATCATCATAGTCTCACTCCAAAATATTATCAGACTGCCTTTGGCAAATATCCTGATCCAATCCAAGCAAGTGTTAAAAGAACAAAAATAAATGTTTAGCTGTACAACTGACAAAATGCTTTTTCTGACTCTATTGTCAGCTTCTTGTAATCTCTATATACCACCACACTCTCAGAAAATTCACTTCAATTCCTGAAAACATGGAAAAAGTTCAGGTTTTCTTGTTACAAGCATGCCTGCTTTCCCTTGGTGAAATTCAGTCACTGAACTTTGATGGCCAGGTTCTAGATTACATCAAAGCCACATCCTTCCTAAGAGGAACAGCTGAAAGTGAGAAATTAGGTGCAGTGTGTGGAGAGACAGACACTGCCTCTTGATAAGAGTTCTATCCTTCACTCCTCTGAGATTAAACTCAGGGCAATAACTGATTACATATGATCTCTCTCTCACTCCCATTTTTAGAAGAACAATCACTAAAAAATACTGGCCAAATAACCATTGTATAATTGGTCTTAGTATTTCCTTGATTGTCACTGGTCTTATTTTAGTTACAGGACATGCACATCTTCTGTCTAGGGGTAAAGGCAATGAGTCTGCTCCTTTCTTGCTCTTTGTCACATACCCTTGAGTAACTGTAACTGCACAAACTATACAGAAATAGTTTGCTTTTTTAAATAAAATGCAACTGTTCTTATAGGAATGCATCCATCTAACCAGTATGTATGAACCATTTTTATACATATTCATCCACCTAATCTGTATTTTTATGCCAATAATACATAATTTTCCTTGTTATTAGAATAAACCTACACATCATTGGTCATCTACACCTTTTAAGAGTCATTTGAATGACATCCATGAAGTCCCTTACCTCTGTAAAGGTCAAACATGGTTTAACCCTTACAGAGTCAAACCAACTTCTCTTCTGTTATTAGAAAGACTTAAAAAGTAATTTCTGGTATTTAAAGCTTGTCTCTCCCATGACATCAAAACTTAGTACCACATTTGACTGCTCTCCTATAACAAAGACTGTGCACTTAGTCCTAGGAGCTTGAACTGAAATACAGAGATCCAGAAACTGTTACCTCATCCAAGGAAACTTCCTTATAAATGATCAGACCCCAAAGAAATTTTACTTCTCTGCCCAAGTAGCTTCATTTCCTGAATGTTCTATTAAAAGGAGTCTGTACCAGTCTGTATCTTTATTAGCAGGTCTCATCCTTGACAGTCAACTGAAGACTACCGAAATCCAAACTACTTTTAAAAGACTCAGAGGTATATTTACAAGTACTTTCCTCAGTTTTATTCTTTCTTTTTTAAGCAAGTTATACTGCCTGTTAAATTTATGTGGTCCTGTCCTGCCTTTGCCACTCCAAAACTGCAAAATAAGCATTTTTTGGAAAAAAAATCAAGCATACATCTGCATTACCTAAATGGGAACACAATTAATCTTTTTCTCATTGGATCTACGAATATTTCCTGACATCACAATGATCCCTAATGTGACAGCTTACTTTGAAGAATAACAATGTAAACAGACTTTTAAGAAATAGTCTCTTTGTCCTGAAAAACTGCTAACTGAGAAATTGTAACGTATTTTATACCTTTCAAATGGGGAATGCCATAGATTCTTACAGCCGAGGAAATTATTAATTATTACCACCACACTTAAGCGCACACAAAAAAAAATTAGGCTTGTGTTAGTTCTACAGCAGATGATAAGGGTAATTTCACTCTTATAAAACCAAATTATTCTCAAAAAACTATAAAATTTCACAAACAAAAAGTTACTTGCTCATTCTTCAATAAGTGTGACAAATGTACATCTGTACTGTTAACAAATATAAGCCCTGCTATTTGGCAGTGGCAAGTATTTTCTTCCTAGAGGATGTGTTCATATCCCTACTGTATTTTATACTCAGCACAAAGTGATGCAAGATGAACACAGCCAATGCTATTTTAATTTTCTTTAGACCATAGAAAATTGGTGTTGGGATAGACAGGCAGGAATTCAGCGTGGTAACAAGACTAAAGTCCAGTTGCAACATGAGGCTCTCATGCTCTGAAGTTTGCCACAAGGTAGTAAATCTTTGGCACCTGAAAATTATTTCTGTGGCCTGAACTGCAAAGAGAAGTGATTTTTGAGCATTGGTGCTCTGAAGCAAGCTCACAAACAGACTGGAGGACCCAGGCTCCTGAGGCTCCCTTTATCAGTCAGCTGCCCTGGCAAAAATAGATACAAATGTCTCAGGTGAGCAGCTATCCTCCTAAAGGTGTTGAGTCTTCTCATGTCTTATCAGTAACCTGCCTAAGTTGCTTGCTCAAAACCCTTTATCTCTCAGGGAAAAGGGAATGAGCTCCCTTGTTCCCAAGGTTAATGAAGACTCAATTTCCTTCAAGACAGATTTTTACAGGGAAGGTCTCCAAAAACACTCATAATGGGAAGCAGAGCAGAGAAGTGGGGCTTCTAGAGAGCAGAAAAGCAAACTGGACCAAGTAAGTTGCGCCAAGTGTCTAAAACCAAGATTGATGAAAGAGAGCTAACACATTTTCAAATGAGTCAAGGATGATAGTACCAGATGTATGAAGAGAAAGTTAGTGGCTTCTAAAAATACTGATGTTTCCTTTACTGTTGGAGAATGAACGTATCAAAATATCTTGCTATCATCCCAAATGGATTCAGTAACTCTACCTATCATATTGACTTACAGCCAAGTATTAGCAGTTTCAATTTCCTCTGTGACTGCAAACTGAAAGGGACTTTAAGAGATTTAGAAAGACTCAAACCCATGTACCTAGCCATCCTAAAATCCTAATTTCCAACCAGCACTATCCAGAAGGTGATGTGTACTTGCTTGTTTGACATTCCTGAATTTCAGGGTTTAGAATAAAAACCTAATTGCAATCAGAATCGCTTGTTGAAACAGGCTCTAGGGCTTGTGGCTGCTACTCAGGATTCAGTGCTGCTGAAAGTAAGAGAATAAAGACCTATGTCTAATCAGAGCCTCCTCCCTTCAAACTAAGGCAGGTTGTTCTTCAAAGGCAATATGTAGTAACAAGACTTTTATTGTAGTGCAGAGTTGCTGCAAGAGGCGGGAAATGGCCCTTAAACTCTTTAAAACTTTCTTCAATGAAACAGTAGAACTGAAGGGCCTTTTAAAATCTTTTCCCTTGACTAGAAAGTTATCTCAGTATGAGGTGTGCACTATGTCAATTAGAAATCTTGAATGCTGACAAGAGTGGAAATAAGGGCTAATTCAGCATCCACAGAATCCTTAGCATTAAGTAAAAATTAGGCTGTCTTTCATATGGGTACTGGAGCTGTATTTGGCAGTCCCTGAGGAGAGGCAGAGTGACATTTCTGAGCAGCACAATCAGAAGTGTTGACTGAAGCCAGGCAGGGCCAAAACACAATCTTGGTGGTGCTCCCCTTGCCTTCTTTCAGCAGGCACCAGTGGCAGAGCTGGCAGCACTAATAATACTGGAGCAGATCATTTGGATGACTTGAGCTTCCACAACGGACTCTCAAGTGGCCAAACCAAAGCTCCAATCAAAGTTCCTGCAAGGGGAACCAAAGCAATGTCTTCATGTCCATCTTTTTATCAATTCCTAAGGAGTGTGATGCTTGGCACTCTGAGTGCCAGCTAATGGGACAGATGGGGAGGCATACTCTGGAATGCCACTCTGCTCACATCCTAGGAAACCGACAGTTTTGGTGACCACCTCACCAATTCTGGGGTTGACACACTCAACTGCTTTTAGCAAAAATATCTAAAATTTCAACTCCCTCTCCCTGCAACCGGGGAATTCAGATAAAAACCCATCAAACTCAACTCAGTACCTTCCTATTCCCCCTCGCCTCCACTGAGGCTATATAAATGCTAGTTACACAGCTCAGTTAAGCAGGATCATATGTTCCAAGTGACAGACAGATGGAAGATTATTTTTGAAGAAATCATTGGAAGATAAAAACTTTAACAGAGAAAAGGAAACATAAGAAGGAAAATGCACGTTAGAGGCCTTTTTAAACACTAAGGAGCTGAGCACCAATATATATACAACCACCACAAAGAATAGCAGCACATTCCATTCTGAATAAAAGCTATAGAGTATTAATCAGGCAGACTGTCAGTCTAAAATTAAATGGAAAAGAAACATTTTATACAGTATTATAAGAAAATATTCCAAATCATACCTCAGGTGCCAGGTATTCTGGAGTACCACAGAATGTTTTCATAGTTGCTGCATCTGTGATTCCTTCTTTGCAAAGTCCAAAATCTGTAATTTTTATGTGTCCATCTTTATCCAACATTAGATTTTCTAACTGTGTGTTGGGGAGAAAAATATTCCCTTAGTATTTCTTAACAAAACAGACCAGACCGATGCATTACATCAATTTTGTAAAAAAAAAGAGTTATTCCTTGCAAAAGAATGTAATTACTTTGTAATTTAAAAAAATACAGCATCTACCATATTACAGCATGTAACAGTGTTTACTGCCACAGGAGTTAGACAATTATTTAATACTCAAATACAGTTTACAAGAGTAAATCCCAGGTCAATGACTTCAGAGGTTTCCTTTGGTCTAACATGACAGCCACTGATCAAGACACCTTTTACTTTCTAAACTGTTATGAAACAGCCTGTATCCATAAATCCTTAAAATACCTCCAACTTCCAGAACCTTTTCAAAAATAGACAGAATTTGGGATAGGGCAGCTACTGATAAAAACACTCCTGAGGTAAATTTCTCCTTGTCTACTTGCAAAGGACACTTCTTAAATTGTGAATTTATACCTCCTTAAGCTTTGCATTGCTTTTTAAGTATATGATCCTTGCTTTGAAATGTGAAAGCATCAGAATAGTGGCTACTATCACTTTCCAAAAAGACTTCAATTAGCTGTACTTAAAATACAGATAGAACTGAAACCAAAGAAAACATTCTGAACAACTTTTCTCAACAGAAAATGGTTTGGTTTTTTACTAATTATAAGGCATGTAGTGAAAATGCTAACATAGAACAATCATAGCCCTGTCATTCCAAGTCTGTATAAAGCCTGAAATATTATCAAAAGTATAGATTTCCTGTTGAGTCTGTGTTACAAGAAAATGCAAAGCAGACAACATGAAAAATAGAAGAACAATGATGTCAAACTCCTCTTTCTTTGTTATTTAGAATTTAAATTAAAAACTATCACCTATCATTCCTTGACCAGACAATTCTGTATTTTCCCAGGATTTCACAGCATTTCACATTATTACAACAGATGCTGCTACAAACAGGTATCCCAGGTTTTTTTTTCTGTTTGCCTCCCTGAGCAGAACTTGCCTACCATTGCCTCCTTCTCCTGGGTTTCTGTACAAAGGATTGCATGAATGAATTCCACTACTGTGCATGTACAACAGGAAAGCACAATTTCCTGTATATGAAATTAAAGGCTTGACACAGAAATAAAACTGTCTCATCATGGAATTTAGAGGTTCCTCTTAGACAAGTTAGAAAATGTTCCTGTTGAAAACAGAGGTTATTTTTCCATATAGCATGGTCATAGTGTGTAGCAGAGTACCTGGAGCAACAGTATATGCTGGCAAATCTAAAACAAATTACATTCCAATAACAGGAATACAAAAGACAAAATAATTTTTAAATCAATCCTGAAATAAATTCTTTTTCTACTGAAGTATTCTGAATACTCGTAAATGTTTCCAATGCATACAGAAACACCTGGTTGCTGAGATAAAAAGAACGCAGCCACATTGTCCCAATTGACCACTTCCCTTGTTTCGGGACATTGAGAATTGTATTTGAGATTTGTGTTGATATCTAAGTTATGAGTAACAGGGCAGGGGGTAGGAAGGATGAGGATCAGAAGTTTAAATCTCCTTCAAGTATTGCTACTACAGTATTCTGTTTCATTTTACAATCAAAATAAAGTGAGGGAATGTACCCATCTAGAGATTACTATATCAAACAACTTCCTCCAGCACACACAGAACTTAAATCTGAACACAGATATTTTTTTTCCCCATTAACTCTGAATAGCGCAACTTTATAATTACTTTGTGTTTGTCCCCATAGCCTCTGCAAAAACAAAAATTTGATTACTTTTTTTCCTTTCTTTTTTTACCTTGAGATCACGGTACACAATCTTGCCGGAATGCAGATAGTCCAGGGCAGAGACAATTTCTGCGCCATAGAAGCGTGTGCGGTCCTCTGAGAACACCCGCTCTCTCGACAAATGGAAAAACAGCTGCAGGGTAAACAGCAGGGACAGGATTGTAATAATTACTGATTTAGTGGGGGAAATTAACACAAACATAAAACACCTCTCATCACCATATTGTGATGATAGATAGTGTACTCTCAGTGGACACTCAGCACTCTTAGACAGCAGCTGGCTTATCTTTTCCAGGTTTCCAAAGGGAGAAAGCGAGCTGTTAAATCAGCGTTTTAATCAATATACCAATCTTGTTTAAGGCATTCTGCTTGCTACTCATTTAACCTTCAGTTACCAGAGGAAAAAAAAAAAAAAAGAAAAAGTATGCAACAGCATCATTCTGTACTTCTCCCTCTGCTACTTCCTCAGATTTTTGCTTTAAGCCACTGAGAAATATCACTAACATGTACAGATTTTGGTTCTGCCTCATGTTTTTCAGTGCTTTTAGCAACTTTTCTTTGAACTGAAAAAGGTCTCGTTCTTCAATAGACTTGGACTGAGCAGGGAACTGGCATTTTACAAACCATACATTCACATGCTAGAAGTAATAGTCACTAGAAAAAGCAAATCAACAATGCTGAGGGCTTATAAAAACAAATCCATGTATTTAGTGTATTTCTTGGCTACAATGTAAACATTGGTTTGGGTGTTTTTTCTCTTCTTTAATACTTTTGAAGTAACGGCACTTTGTAGGCACTTTAGTCTTTCAGCAAAAAATAATAGTCATTATGTATTGCCAGTAATTTCAGCTGCAGTGAAAAAGTGTAAGATAAATCTCTGTAATGTTATCAGTATCTTAATGGATAAAACATCACCCTCAGAACCTGGAACAACATCTAAAAAAGCACATTTTAGCTGTTCAATTCAAATGTTTTCTGAAGTGGTGAGTTTTAATTACTGTTGAAAGCAAGTTTGGGTAATTCCTCAAGCAAAGATTAGTGAGCATATTTCTGTATTCTCCTTAAGACCAGACTGGCCATGTTACAATGTTTTTGGCTTCACCACAGGAGCTAACAATCAACAAAACAGAAATAAAAAATGTTATCATTTATAAATTAAACTTTGACAGTGAAATCCACAACAGCTATGCATGCAGGCTTGGGTGGTTTTTTTTTCACTGTTGGAAGTATCAAGTAGATGAGAACCGTGAAATGACAAGGTAGGTTAAAAATTACCCAAAAGTAAACCAGTAAAAAAAAAAGCCAATGATGTGCTTAATCTGTCTTTATCACATCCTACTTTATGCCTTTAGAAAATCTCCACTATCCACATGGCACAGAACAGTGTAGGAATTACTGCAGCTATTTTCAGTGGGTGGGCTTCTGGATGTGGCACTTGGGGACAGGGTTTAGGGGTGATTATGGTGGTGCTTCATTGATGGTTTGACTAAATAATCTTTCAGGTTTCTTCAAACCTTGGTAATTCTGTGACTTTTTAAAACATAATTAAAAAGTCACTGCTATGAACTAGAAGTCAACTTCTTTCCTGATAATTGTAATTCATAATAAGTGTATCACTTTTGTCTTAGCCTAAACAACATTCCCAGTAAACTGAACCTTTTGGCAGCATATATATGTATAAGCAGAGACTTCACAGGATACAGAAACTGCACTATGATTTAAAGAAAATATTTAGAATTTTGTTTGTTGTATCTGGTTTCCCCATTCAACTTCTTTTCCAGAGCTCAAAACACCCTGCACAAAAAAGGTAAACCTGCATGACAAGGAGGATCTTTATTTTGCTCCTGTTGCTCACCTGTTTAGGCAGCAGTCCCTGGTGGGACAGGAGCCTCTCTGCAGTGATTTGCTCTCTGTAGCCACGGCTCCCCAGTGCTCAGGGCAACCACAAGACCCACCCACACCAAGACACCGTGTCTGACTTCATGAAAGGCCTCAAGCATCACCAAACTGGGAAAATAACAAGTACATTTCCCAATTTGTGTGGTCCTTTCCACACTATTACTTAGTATTTAAACAGAAAACAAATACTGCTTAGGTGAATTTCATTCACATAAAGCAAAATACAAAATTTACGCAATTTATGCTTTTATGTCTGTTTCATGGTCTCTCATAAATAATAAGCTAGTGCTAATAATTTTTAAGAGTGTTTTTTGTTTTGCTGGATTAAAAGTAACTAAAAATACACATCAACACACTCTGAAAATTTGTAACTCCCAGCTAGTCCTACATTTCATATCTATTCCAAACAAATCTTGGAATTTTCTGTTTGAAAGAGACTAATCCAGTAGCTGAACAGCAGCCTTAGAAAATTCTAAAACTTCAGAATACTTGTCACCAACATTTTTGTTTTAGTTTCCATTTAAAGTGTCCCAAATCTGAATCCAAAAGTTGCCAGCCTGACCATTAACATACAAAAAAAATTACTTTCTTCAGTGTTTATTTCCAACAAGAGCATTGATATTCATTAAAAACACCAACTTCAAAGTAAAATGACCAGCTAGAAACAACTAACAGCAGTTTTGTTTGTCAAAGAAAGTGTGAGCTTCTGAGTCAGCTTATTTTAATGTATATGTGACACCACAGTCACTGTTCCTCACATTATTATAGCACCTAACAGAGCTGTCACCAAACCATACTCGCTAGTTTTGAATGAAGAATGTACATTTAGATATAAAAAATGCACATTAAAAGCACATTCATGCACTCAGATATATGCTAAAGATATTAAGCAGATTCTAAAATTATAATAGGAAAAGCAGAGAGATTACAGGGGGATTACAGCATAATTTTCAGCTAATTAATTAGCTGCTTCACTATTTCGGAATAATTATGCCACTGTATTCTATTTACAATTGTCAGAACAGGAAGATTATATGTATTAAGTCAAAGAAGAAAAAGAAGAAATGTGATGGAAAGTTAAAAAAAGGTTTCCAACATTTTCACTATTTATTGACTTACAGTTATTAAATATGTGCTGTAAAATCACTGGAATTGCAATAGAAATAGCTTTGGCACAAAGAAAGCCATTTTGCACATAACATTTTTGATGGCATACACGAGGGTGCTATTGTTACAGTGAGGATTGGAGCTCCAAATTTCTTGCTATGCCTTTAAAAACTGAACAACAATGCAATCATGGGGTTTTACCTAATAAAAAACTTAATGGAAAAATTTAAACAAATATTAAACATAGAAGTATAGTCAGCTGAAAATCCAAGCATGCCAAATATATAAAAGACACAACCTTGTATCAATTGATATGTTACAGTTGTACACACACTAGTGACCCATTTAGTATGTTGTAAGTTGAATGTCTGGCTCTTGCTGTTGTGTACTGGGTTTGTTCAGAGCTGCATTTTATATTTGAGTGTTGACTTTGCAAAGCACTTGCAGTAGCAACCTTGAAATTTCAAATTATTTATTTATTGTTCCAAACTTTGTACTGCTTCTTGGCATATTCTACACCCAAAGAAATACAGCACCCTTACCATGGACTATCATAATTTAGGGCTAAGGAACATTCTCTTGTTTACTTATTTTTTGTTAAGTAGGTTGTAAATCCTCTGTCTTTTTCCTTTCTTTTTTTTTTCCAGACAGTAATAGCACTTGTTCAATTACAACAAGCCATTTAATTCTCTCCTGCCTAATGAACTGAAGTAAGAGCTGTGCAACAAAAATGCCAAGAGGAACAGAGATTCAGAATTCTTATGTAGAGAAGGATCTGAACAAATTTTAGGGTCTAATTTTATTATACACATAATTACCAATTAAATTTGTTACAAAGTACAAAATCTGGAATTATCCTTAAATGCAGAGTGAGGAAGTTAATCAACTTATTAGACAGCTGAATCAGGGTACTCTGCAGAGTAATGTATGTAATAGATTTAATTTCTAAAACATTTTCAAACTTTAAAGCAAAATACTGGAAATAAGAACTGGGAAACATACACTCCAAAAGCATTCCCCAACAATAAAGAGCCATTTGGTCAACTCAGCTAAGTCAGATGAATATTTGTTTTCTTGAAATCTAATTTCAATTTCTTAATGCTACTTTAACATTATTCCTTCAGTACAACAAAGGTATTGAAAAGTAATTACGGTGGCAGATGCATCCCTCTAGCTATACACTGCAACTTAGGCTGTGATCAATAGACATTGGTAAACATTTCATCCATGGAGTCCAAAAGCAAAACCAAATGAAGACAAAATTAAGCTTTTGGTCCACAAGATTTTTTTGGCAATTATTTCAAGATTGTGCATTCAGCAGCAGGAAAAACATTCTCAGTATAAGGAAAACATATTCAATATCTCCATCTGAATAATCTGTTTGGGAAAAAAAAATTCCTCTAATGGTTTTCTTTAGTATGTTAAACTACAAATATGCTGGGGTTTTTTTAATGGAATCCAAAGGATTTTACTGTAATGCTTTGTACACTGTAAAAGAGCACACACATAGACCAGCAAAACTGATGCAGTTGCATTTTCAGTGTAACATGCTCTCTTATTAACTAAACCCAACCAACCTGAAGTTACATAGGCAAGGTAAGGCAAAGATAAATTGTTATATTGTAGAGCGATATTAACTTCACTGCGGAGCTAGATTTTTAATAGATATAAAGGATTCTTGCTTACAGTCATTTAACACATTTCTCCTCCAGTATGAAGCTCTGTGCCCCCTTCCTTGACTGTTTTTTTCCTAGCTATAGAAAGAGGAAGCAAAGACTCCTACTGCTGACCACAGTTTTTATTACTGTGCTAGGGCAGAAGCCTAAATGGTGGCACTTTCTTGCTTTCACCTGTGTAGGAGACAAAAATACTTATATAAACTTCCAAGAACTCCTTCATGAGGAGAACTGCCTGGAAAATTGTGCTCGTGAAAGACACAATCCATTCCCAACAAATTGATTCAGGCACAACAGTTTACCTAAAAATAAGTATGTAATCTAAAGGCATTTTAAACAGAAACACATTGAAGGTAGTACAGCACTGGAGAGAATCAAAAGCAACACAGTACATCTACAGTCAATTTCCCAGTGGAAGGAAATAATTTAAAGGTGAATTTTCAACACCTTGAACAATCAGAATATATAGGGAAATGTAATTTCTTGAAAAACAAACAGAATAGTAGATAGAAGAAGCAAAAGAAAAAAGTGTGTGTATCATATAAGCTAAAATGCTGGCTAACCTTTGAGCAACTTACGCTGAGTTAATAATAAGGCTGTTTTTACAAATATGAAATCCTCTGTATTTTTTGGAAGACACTGACTAAAGTCTGAAATTCACAAGAAAATTTAGTAAGATTAAAGACATTCCTATTAAAAAAGGCAGTTTGTCCAACTTACTACTCCAGATCTCTAGTCAAAGAGAAGCACGTGGGCAAATCAAGAGAGTTTCCTCAAAGAATACTGCCTACTCCCAAAAGGCCATTTTTTCCCACAGTGGCAAAACTTCAGAGTTAGCTTCATTGACTTAGAGAACCATCAGCAAAGTACATGAGCAACACTGACAACCAGCAGCACCATACCTGGAAGAAAGTAACCCAGTGCTGGCACGAGTACATTGCAATTGCAATCCACAAAACAAAGGCAGGCTGCCACGCACAAACCCATGACACACAACACTTGCAGTAGTAGCCACAAACTTGCACCACCCAATGCAGAGAAATGCATTGACCAAACTACAGTTGACCAAAATACAGCCAGAGCATCCTCAGTCATAAGAAAGGAGTTGACAACATCCTTTGTGGGCTCTGCTCTGCATTCAAACAGGATGGAAAAAACACAAATAGCTAAATTCAACTTCCAAACAGGCTCCCCAAAGATTACAGAAATGCAGTAAGATCTTACACAGAGGAAAACCATGAAGAATTAGTTGGTTTATAAGACAAGACTTAAAATTTATTGCAGACAGCACTGACTTAGTATTACTGATGTAAATTCAATGTCAGATAAGCCAGCTGAGTGTCCAAGAGAAGGCTGTTATCCCTTTACTGCCGAGGGAGATTTTTGGATCTGGTTCAACACCTGTGATGTGCAAATTTGGTTTATACATTGAGTTAAACAAGCCATCCTCCCATATGAGAACCCTATAGCACCATATTTAGGCATGGCTGGTAGAGGATGGCCAAGGACAAGCTGGGATCCAATGGGCTGCAGGCACTGGGATTATAGCTAAGCAGTTTTATTGCAGGAGAAGGCAGCTAAAACATAATGCAAAGCATTACGTATCATGCCACAGCAAATTCTGAATGAAGAGAGAATCTTTTAATCAAAAAAAAAAAAAACTCCTAGTGGAAACACTTAGTCCTTTAACATTATCATGAAGCATATAGTTGACAAAATAAGGAAAATCCCTCAGCTGATGTTGTAACGAGACACAGCCTGAATAGCAAACAGCATCTAAAAGGTAGATAAAAGCCCTCTTCCTCAATTACAGTTCTCTAATTCCATTTGCTGCGTATCATTTTTCATATTTCATTCTTTAGTAAGCAGCTGGAGGACAGCAATGGCTTCAAAGCTAACAAAACTCTAAGAAGTTCAGTACTTCAGCTGAAATTTCCAGAGTGCTCAGCAAATGAAGTGGAAACAAGCAACGAAAAACATGAATGCTCCACTCATTTCCAATAGATACTTGCAATAGTTACAGCAAAGAGAGGACAGATTTCGTATTAGGACAAAAGTAACACTCATCAATATTATTTTTGCTTGTTTACACTGGATTATGACTGCTTCATGCCAGAACATGCTATAGTATGCCTAAATAAAAAGAACAATAAGCAAGTATATGTAATTAGTTCTCTAGGATTAAATTATCTCTCACTATACAGAAGTCGAATTTTTTCAGAAGAGGAAATAGTTTTGACAGAAAAGTTATAAGAATATGTCAACTTTTTTTTTAAAATAAAACAGTTCAATTCTTTTATAAAAGCCCTTTAATGATACTAGAAAGCAAAAAGGCAAGGAAAAAATATAACCTTAAAGGTGTAATTCAAAGACAGCCTTACTGTTACAAGTGCAGAACATTTCTTAAACTTACCTCTCCTCCGTTAACATACTCCATCACAAAACACAAACGATCCTTTGTCTGGAAGGAATATTTCAAGGACTTGCAAAGAAAACAGCAAAATCAAACCAATTATCATCTTATATTTACCCAATGTCTTGCACTTAAACTGTAACAAAATTTTATCTTTTTGAGCAGAAAATTCTGATTTTGGCAAGACCTTTATGAGTGATTGAAAGTGCAACTCTGTCTGGAGCTTGAGTTAAATTAACACAAAATCTTTCAAGTGTTTCTTCATCTCTGCTACATGTCCACTGATATGAAAACATCATGCTTATTACAAGAAAGTATTAAGTGGGTACTAAGAGACACAATTTCATACAGTACCAGCTATTTCTACTCACTATTTTATGATGTCCACTTCCACAGTGCCCATGAGGAGAGAGATTATCATATTCTTTTTCATTTCTCCCAAATGAAATTTTAAAAGTCATCTTAACATCCAGCTTGCTTTCATTTCCAAAGCAAGGACTTTCTAGTTTTGTATTATGGAATGTTAAGGATGCTAAGTGCCAAATGAATATATTAATTTCCATATAATTTTAAAGTTGCAACAGATGTTATGATCTTAATTAAAATTTTTGATTTTTCAATGTTGACTTATTAATGATACCACAGAAAATCTACACATGAAGACTTAGCCTAAAAGAAAGGAAATTCAGTAGAACTATATGCAACTAAACTGCATATCTCAATACAAAACTTGCTGAAGAATAACAGAAAGGTAAGAAGATACCACCTGTATCATGTGCAGTACCACTGTTGCATTTTTTGATGGGAGGTACCCCTGCTCTTGCTTAACATTACACTCTACTTCAAGAAACATTACAGGACTTCTTTCATCTTTACTGAATTTCCAAGGATATTTTGACCTGCCAATATAAATGCAATCCTCTGCTTTCCAAAAAAGTTAAGTTTTTTTAAATAGGAAAGCTTCCATGCTATACCTCGAAATTTTATTCCAAAAAAAAAATTCCCTGGCTCAAAAAGCATGTTCATTATATGTTGAAATATAGGGAAGTATTTTTTAATATATTCTCAAGCAAGAGGAATTAGAATTGCTTCTACAGAAGAAAGTCACCTGTAAAGTTAAATCAATTAATTGTCACTTTTCATGAGTTTCTTTTGAAACATTTTCATCTTTTCTGTCTTTCCCTTCTATTAAATATTAACCATATGAAGACAGTGGTAGTGGGATTGGAGTTTTGTGGCTCTATAAGTTACTTGTTTTGAACAAATAAAATAGCTATTTTTATTGTTTTACTGATTTTTAATTAAATTTTCTTGGTAAAAAATACTTGCACTTCTGTGAAATTAATATCTTTTATTTTAAAAGTGTTTGTATACAAAAACTACAAAAAATTGCACAATGGTTACACATTTCTACAATTAAATTTATTTTCAGTACAGTAAAGCTTTACAAATTTACTAGAAATTTTATTTCTGAATTCTTAATTAATTCTTGGTATCCTGATGAAGGATATCAATAGCACCAGATAGCTACAGATTGTTTACAAATCATCATGAGAAAAAATTCAAAATTACTAAAATATGTTCATAAGGGATGCTAAATATTACCTGCTAATGTACTTCAAACTGGTTCCTAATACTTACTGTTAAAAAAGGGTGTCTGGTGTTTTTCAATACTCTGCTTTCTGTAAGAGTGTGAGCCACTTCATCCTGTGAAATAAAGAGGAGAAGAAGTAGGTCTGGATTAAGATATAAAATTGTTATTGAATTAATTATAAGGAAAAAGTCGGGAGGGAGGGAGGAAGGAAGTGGTGGAAGGAAGGAAGGAAGTGTCGGAAGGAAGTGTCGGAAGGAAGGAAGTGTCGGAAGGAAGTGTCGGAAGGAAGTGTCGGAAGGAAGGAAGGAAGTGTCGGAAGGAAGGAAGTGTCGGAAGGAAGTGTCGGAAGGAAGTGTCGGAAGGAAGTGTCGGAAGGAAGTGTCGGAAGGAAGTGTCGGAAGGAAGTGTCGGAAGGAAGTGTCGGAAGGAAGGAAGGAAGGAAGGAAGGAAGGAAGGAAGGAAGGAAGGAAGGAAGGAAGGAAGGAAGGAAGGAAGGAAGGAAGGAAGGAAGGAAGGAAGGAAGGAAGGAAGGAAGGAAGGAAGGAAGGAAGGAAGGAAGGAAGGAAGTGTCAGAAGGAAGTGTCGGAAGGAAGTGTCGGAAGGAAGGAAGTGTCGGAAGGAAGTGTCGGAAGGAAGTGTCGGAAGGAAGTGTCGGAAGGAAGGAAGTGTCGGAAGGAAGGAAGGAAGTGTCGGAAGGAAGTGTCGGAAGGAAGTGTCGGAAGGAAGTGTCGGAAGTGTCGGAAGTGTCGGAAGTGTCGGAAGTGTCGGAAGTGTCGGAAGTGTCGGAAGGAAGGAAGGAAGGAAGGAAGGAAGGAAGGAAGGAAGGAAGGAAGGAAGGAAGGGTTACAGTACAGTTTTGAAAACTTAATGAATGTTCACATTTTTGAGGAAATATTTCACAAAAATCTGACAACATATTTTAATTGGTTTTCTCATTTTCTTGTTTTAAAATGAAATCTTTACACTCAATTCAGAGAAGAAAGAAATTATAATATTGGATTTGATAGCTTAAAAACACAGTCATCACAACTTCACAGCTCTGGTATGAATCACCTGAACAATGTATCTACAGAGAGACTAAACCAATGTGCAAGACATGTACACACCGAGTAACTGACAGGCAAATATAAAACCCAGTCTCATCCCGCCAAGTGTTAAGTAAAGTCAGGTTTGCTGGTTTTAAACTTCCACTTGGTTTGGGGTTGGTTTTGTTTTTATCCACCCAAGCTGTCCTCAGGAGCCCAGTGGTGAGCAGTGCTGCTCTGACCAGGATGAGCATCCCTAAGGACTTTGGCCTCATCCTTGGGAATGGGAGATGTCCACATAACCCCCAACTCATTTCCAGCCACAATTTGGAAGAGAGGCACTTTGGGGAGAGACAGTGGCACTCTCCTGTCTGTGAGCCTGAACAGGACAGATCAAAATGAGCTCTGTATCAGAGAGAAGGAAACTGGGCAGTTGCTGTGGATGTTTGCTTCCTGGCAAGCTCATCCATGTTTGTTCCCTGCTCCCTCCACGGGCCAGCCCTGGGGTGGGCACCATGCAGGGGCAAAGAAGGAGCCTGGGGGTGCCAGTGAGGCCCCAGGGGCATGGGGGCATGGGGGCATGGCTGTCACAGCACCAGCTGTGCAGAGAGCAGAGCTGAGCAGGGTGAGGGAACCAGCACAGCGGGCAGAGCTCGCCCTGAGCTACAACACCAGCAGCTCCTGAGGGCTAGGGAGAAAAAGCACATAATTGACCCCCCACCAAGGGAATACACAGAATTTTGTACAATTCTGCATGTAACACATGCTGTGGATCCCCCTCCCCAGGCTGCCAGGGGCCAGGCCTGAAAGGCCCAGGAGCCACTGGGAGGGTGCAGCCATTTTCTGTAGCGCTAAGCGACCGCCAAGCTTTGTGTTACACTGAACTAAAGACTACTCTGGTGTGACTCAAACTTCTACTGTAAACCTACAGAAGTAAATATATTTAGTCAGAGTACACGTTAATATCGCTACAAATAATACCAATATAACATTATTGTACTACACACATGCTTATCAGACTATGCTCAGAAGATAAGGTATTATTAAACTGGAAAGTAAACACAGATGTCAGGAGTTTTAAATTAGACTTTAAAAATTGTCAAAATAGGAAGTTGAACAACAACAACAGAGTCAGTGGTAATAGATTGTGATGCCATTTAGCTGAATAGCAGTGCAATATTGAGTACACTATAACAATATACAGGGGGAAACACTAAAACTAAAAACCACACTTCAAGGAGAAAAACAAGCACAAAAGGTTCATTTAATTATTTATTTATTTTTAAACCTCTGTGGTTCACCAGCTCTATGGCACAAAAAGCTGGCAATGGCCAGTTTTTCTGGAATTGCTTCAGGAGTTTGTAATATTGGTAGTAATTTCCTTGTAAGTGTAGCCTTAATCTGTCATGTAAACAGGATAAACAGATTTAGCCTGAACTGGGCAGATGCGATACAGCTGTCAATGTACCACTTTTCTGCTTCATACTGTGCTTAGGGCTTTTATAGGGCTACTTTTTGCAGAGGCAGGTAGCAATAGGACAAGAAGCCTAAAACTTTAGTCTAAAACTAAAAAGAGAGAGATTTAGATTAAATGCTAAGGAGAAATTCTTTACTGAGAGAGTGGTCAGACACTGGGAACAGGTTGCCCGGAGCAACTGTGCATGTCCCATCCCTGGAAGTGTTCAAGGCCAGGTTGGATAGTTCCACCTGGAATAGTGGAATGTGTCCCTGCCCACAGCAGGGGGGTTGGAACAAGATGATCTTTTAGGTGCCTTCCAACCAAAGCCTTTCTGTGATTCTAGAGTGTATATTATATCATTTACATGCTGAATTGGGACTGCAGATTTATTTTACCTAGTGACCCTATCCTTAGCACCGATCTTCAGAGCTAAATGCTATTGATAAATCCCCATAGCATGTTCACAGCCTGACTGGGCTAAATTAAAATTCAATCTTATTTCTTCAAAATTTCTCTACCTTTATACATACTTCTATGAACAAGATTTTTTTGCTCACCTTAGACAAAGTTTCCCAATAATCAGCTTTAATCAATTCTAATAAGTCAGTGACATTGATGCAGACAACAAAGTAATTAGAAAACCCCTAAAATTTAAAAATCTGTTTGGTATTGGTACAAAGAAACAAGTTGAAATGCTCTGAAGGCTGGAAGGATACAAGCCAGCAGCTGCAGAACAGGAGCTCACAAGATCTCCTGTGGATCCCCAGATGCCAGGGGTGAGCAGAACACTGGTCATGGATGTCAGGCTGGAGACAGAGGCTCAACATGCAGCAACCAGACAGGCTCTGAGCCCCACAGGGCAAACCACAAAGATTGCTGCCAGGTCTTACAAGGAGGGCCACTGAGGGCTCCTTCCCATGCAGAATCAGGGTAGGGCAGCAGCAATGCCCTCTGTTCTTCCTGTATCTCCTGACTATGAAGAAGAAAAGGGCACTCTTTGCTGCTGTTAGCCCAAACCATGCACATACTACCCAGGCTGCCACTGCACACAAGACAGCTGCTGAGGGCACACAGAACTCATAGGTCAGCCTCTTCACTGCTGAAGACATAAATTTAAGTCTCTCCCTCTGTAACAGGGCTAGTTATAATGACACTCAAGGAAATACAATTGTCTTTGAGATCTCCACTCCTCTGCCAAATTTAATTGCAACTGATCTACACATTCTAAAGTTATTAGAAAGAGCGTGACAGACAATGAACATAGACTGCAAAACACTTGTAAGCCCTGTTTTCATAGGTCATAGGAAAACCATACAATTCTGAAGGTTATTTTAATATTTAATATATATAAAATAGTGTTTACCCATTCACATTCAGTTTTTATGGATACTGATATTGTTAGCTTCAAGCATTCAAAAATATCAGTCAGATCCACATTCCTCGAAATATTCTCATTAAATAATTGGGATTCTTCTTAATTCTGTCTCATTTTGATACATGTATGTAGGTTTCTTGCTTTCAACTTCTGTGGAAGTGGGATTCAAAACTTCAGAATTGCTAGAAGTAAACCTCAGAGTATATGATCTAAATTTTAGCTTAAGTGACATTATGACCATGCACAAGAGCCAGTGACAGTAAACAAGTTTAAGTGATTGGACAATGCCAGTTTAAACCACAACTTCAGCCATCAGCTTCAAACTTTTCCTATTTCTCAAAAACTGAAAAAATGGAATTGTTAGTCCCATGCATAGCAATCTTATGCAACACAGCAGAAACAGAGCACAGGCCCATTCAATTAATGTGTTTATCTGAATAAACCTGCAACTGACTTAGAAAAAAAAGTGAAGCATCCAATATGCCCCACAATGCACTTTTTGTTGTATAAACTCAGATTGCACTATCTTGCTGCCCAGTAAAATCTCTCAGTGTTTTAGCACATTCTAGATTATAAAATAGGGAAAAAGCATGCAAAATGGTAATACGGTTTTTTTTGCATTCTTGTTTTCTGAAGATACACACATACTTCTATCAAACTAAGTTTAGCCTCAAAAATCAATACACCTTATGTATTAAATAGTGATTATTCCATTCTTGAAAATGACCCAATAGTAAAAATAGAAACTTTCTTACCTTTGCAATGATTACTTCTTTTTTCAAAATCTTCATAGCATAGTATTTGCCACTAGCCTTCTCTCGGACCAGGATAACTTTGCCAAACGTGCCTTTGCCCAGTAGTTTTAAGTAATCAAAATCATTCATTGTCTATAAGGAACAAAGAACAAGGATTAGCAAGACTTAGGTTATCCCATTCCAATACATAACCAAACCCTGTTACTGATGAAACAAAAACAGTTTAAAAAAATAGGCCCACTTCTGTGATAAAGTTTGTAATCAAAGAATTGTTTAGGTTAAGAAAGACCCTTAAGATCATCCAGTTCTGCTGTTAACCAAACACTACCAAGTCTGCCACTAAACAGGTCCCTAAAGGCCACATCTACATGTCTTTTAAATAGCTACAGGGATAGTGACTCTGCCACTTCCCTGGGCAGCCTGTTTCCATGCTTGACAACTCTTTCAATGAAGAAATATTTCCTAATATCCACTCTAAACCTCTCCTGAAGCAACTTGAGGCACTTTCTTTCATTCTTCTTACTTGGGGAAAGAGATCAATCCGCCTCCTCTTGCTATACCCTCCCTTCAGGCAGTTGTGGAGAACAGTAAGGTCCCCTCTTTCTCAAGGCTAAGCATGCCCAGCTCCCTCAGCTGCTCCTCATAACACTTTGCCCTGGACACTTCACCATCTCCATTGCCCCTCTCTGGATACACTAGAGCATTGATCAGATCACTGAACCTTTTCCCCTGGATTATGGGGGTTTCATTCTGCTTCCCCTCCCTGTATTCCACTTTGGGGAGGGGCTGAGTACCCAGAGAACACTGCTCTTGCTACTCTTCACCAAGGCAAAGAAGGCAGCTAGCTGCTGTCATTAAATCAGCAGGATAAATCATTCAGTAGTATTAATATAATGCTCAAAAGCCAAGTACTGCAAACACTTTTATTTTTATAAAGCACACACAGGACAAGGCCTTAGCCTAAAGCAGCGTTTCAAGAATGCACCACATTTAAGAAAGTTCATGAACTCCTGCTTTACCAGGGACACACAAACATGGTGTATCAGTAGGTTTTGCATAACACCAACCACTGCACTGAGGGCTTTTTTGAAACATAGACAATCCTAACTGAAATGTTGTACCTATAAGACTTTACAGCAGCCTTTCCATTAGAATTAGACTTTTAAAAATTTCAATAGAGATTACAATTATACGGTATTTACATTAATCAATCTGGGTCTGAAAAGGAGGAGGTGGCAAGTTTTCATCTTTCCTGTGACTCTTACTGGCCTAGTTTTGCAGGTTAAACACAGTACATCCAAGAGCTGGTTCCATCCACAGACAAATCAAGTCTCGTAGGTTTATCAGCTCAGCTGGCATGCCACACATGGTAAGAGTATGACCAGATGATCTCAGATCCCAAAGCAGTATAGCCACTTTCTGGAGTCCAAAGTTTTAGTCAATAATCCTCTTACTTTTGCAAGTAAGCCAGTTCAGAAGCATCAGCTCCATGGTCTATGCAGATGCAAAGATGAGGATGTATAGAAAAAAGAGAACAATACTGAGAACACAGTGACTGCACAGGGCTGCCTTGAATTGACAGCAGAATTTACTTGGCCAATCACTGGGTGCTTCTACAGCACATCTTTCATTCTGCTGTGTTAGTGGCTTGGTTGCAGCACCACAAAACCATTTTGTTTTGAGTTTTGCAACTGGAGAAAAGCAGCTACAAATTCTGAAAGGAAATACCCTCACCTATTCTTGTTATAGCACTGGCTTGCAGCATCAATGACCTTTCTTCCTTTGTGAAAAGCACACCTCAAAACATTTTTAAAGAGTAATTATACTCTGAGTCTCAGTATTGCAAAGTTAAATGTACTTAATCCTGCTTTGTGAGTGAAAAAGATCATACCTTATCTTTCATCTTCTCAGTGCCTCTTTTTATCTCTAGTCATGGCCTCAGGCAGTTGTGTTGAATACTGCTCTTCTGGATAAAATTCTACTTGTAGTTTCCACAAGAGAATTAGTACTTTCCTTATCTCTACCAGAAATACCTCTTAACACTGCCTACATATTTCACACACATTCCAGGTGTAGAGGCATTGGGCATATCCCTGGTGTGTGACTGCAAATAGCAGCAGCAAAATATATTCACTCAGGTGAGAGAAAAAAGGGCAAAATCACCTTCTGAAATTATTTATTCCTTTAAGCTCAAGTGCATGATACTATTACTGTGGATCTGAATTTGCTGTTGACAAACTCTAAAGCAATTTATGCAGTTGTTCACTCAGAGTCAGTTTGCAATGTGCTCACATACAAGGCTGAAGTTCCATCAACCACATCAATGCACAATTCCTCAGCTTTTCAGTGTTCAACCTGCAACTTCAAAGCTGCAAAAGGTCTTCAACACTGCATTTAACACCTGGATACCTGGGTGTTTCAAAGCTTCATTAAGAAGAGGGTGCTTCCCATATATCAATTCTAGCTGCATCAATAGGAAATAAATCTTTTTCCCATCTAACTGTTGATTGGTAGCTTCTAAGCCAACTAACCTTGATGCTCACACAAACATTTTGCAGTAACAGATCTTGCTTTGCTGCTCAAACCACCTCACATCAGGAGGAACAAAACTGCATTTATCCCAGCAAGAAATATGAGTAACGGAGATTTCAAAAGCTCAGTATAATTTTTACCTAAAGCAAACTCATTTTACACAACTGAATGTAAAGTTAAAGTTTATTACTACAGACAAATCTTTGAAGAGTCAGTTTTTCCAAAACCTACTCTAATGTGTGATAACCTGCAGTGCATGTTGTAGTATGCGAAGCTGTGATCACAACATTGTGTGGCTCCTTGTTTTCAATCAACTAAAGGTAAGACTTCTCAATGATCACTTTCAGTTCAGTACTTTGGGAAGTCAGGTTACCTGCTCCATGGCTCTGTGACAACCATCAAGCAGAAAACAATTGCCTTTGAGCAAAAGCAGTGAATATTGACAGAAAAACATGAAAAATTAAAAATGCATTCAAAACACAATTCAAGTAGGAGAAGAGTAATTCAGGGCAAAATCCTTCAGTCATAAGCTATTGTGCTCCCTGACAAACAATGGCTGATAGCTTTATTGATAAAAAATACTGAGCTGTGACTGAGTGACTGTGAGTTGAGTGACTGTAACAATCTATCCCTTTACCAGTCACAAATTTATGAGATCACATGCAACCTTAGAGGAGTAACTTCTCCAACACTTCTGATTTTCTCTAAGACATTGGACTTAGAGAGTGACCAACAGAGTCTGAATTAAACCAGGTCAGAAAAACTGCCCTTTGCGCATACACAGAAGGAGGATCCTGGCTCAACTGATCACAGACATGGATTTGACACTAAGGGCAGCAAGTCAAACTGAAAGACTGATTTGCCCAAAATTTGCTTACATAATGTTCAGCAAAGCAGTCATGAATCTAGATGCAAGCTCAGTGAAAACAAGTTAAAAATATATGTATATTTATAAGAGAAAGGTAATAGGTTTGCAAGATTTTGAGCCATGGCTTAACAGCACATTATGGCTGTAGTGTTAGTTCTAAGAATAAAGTCTCCTGATGCTCTCATTCCTTAGAAGCTTAGCAGAAGGCTTAGAGATGATACGCAGCGCAGGGTAACTCAAAAAGCCTGCCAAAGAACACAAGACCTTGGGAGATAAAAACACAGATGCCATAGCTAGGGGTGTACTGAAAACTGGTGGGAAAATGGAAATACTTCCTAAACCTGAAGGAAGATGGTAACTTTGGAGGCTCCCATAAGATTGGATTCTTTCTCTTTCATGATTTTCCCTAGTTTTTCATTCCTAATGTACTCCAAGTTTTGAATATTTTCTTCATTACATTACTTTTAGGCTTCCTCTGAAAAATCTGTTCTTTATTCATCCTGCATCCTGCAAATCAAATTTGTAAACAAAGAAAAAGCAATGAAGCCACAGGAAACTGCACTAACCAAAAAAACACGATGTTCAGCTTTCTATAAAACCTTTTTACTCCCCTAAGGAAATATCTGTTGACCATCTAAACACATCATCCCCTATGGATGATCTGCTCACCAAAATACACCCTAATGTAGGTGTTGAAAATTCCTTCCAAAGAAACTAAATTTTTTTTTTATTCCTGATGTGCACAATTGTGCACATCCACATTAGACCATGTGGATTTTTTATCTGATTTCCTCAAAGAAAAACTCTACTAAGAAGTAATAGTACAGCAATAAGTAAAAGTAGTTGGCTAAGAATTTTGAGTATTACAAATTTTAGTGATGTGTAAAACTTGAATTGCACATTGACACCATTTTAAAAAATTGGGGAAAACGAGAGGTGCTTGTGGTTCTTCCAGCTAATCTAAGCAGGGATGTAGCTGTCGTGTTTATTCAAATCAAGTTTCACATCCTAAAGGCTGTTTTCTTTTCGCTACCTTTTCAGAGAAGAACAGGCCCAACTCCTCTCTGTCTTGTCTCTTAATCTGATTATGCTCTTCTACTCATATGTATACCATCTGGTGCATGCACAAGCAAAATTCACTGGGCTTAGATGTAAAATCAGGTGACAAAACAAGCTTTTGTCAAAAAAGGACACATTGTGTAAAAATCACTGAAAGGAAAGAAATCCAATACAAAAAAAAAAAATCAATAAAAATGCATTAATTCATCATAACTGAAATGGTTCTGATTACATTAACAACTACGAAAGATTAAACAACAGCTTTTCAGAGACATTTCTACAATAGAGAAACAGTTTTTAAAAGACTCATTTTTCACAGTCCAATGAAGTTGGAGGCATTGGCAATTCCCTGTCATAGTGGTCACTTCACATATTTTATTTCAAAAACTTCTGAGCATCTTTCACTAACATCTTCCAACAGATAGAAATCTGCTGTGGGATTCTGAGTTTTGGCTCTATTATTTCTATTTTCTTTTTTTTTTTTTTTTACTTTATTACCTTTTTATTTATCCTTTTTTCCTAGTTCTGCTATTTTGCTCTGTTATTAGATGTTGAACATCAACATTCTTCATTTCACCTTTGTTCTATAGAGTTTGCTTTTTGCTGCCAAAGCCATTAAATATTTGCTTTTGGTTGCCAAAGCCATTAAATTTTCCATACACTGTCCCAGCATATTATTGCAGCATTTCTTAAAGCACAAGTGGCAAGACAGAAACAAAACTGATCCTCCTACCCCTGTTCCCACAACCCCTTTTGCTGAATGGGAAAACACACTGCACTGTGGACAAGGAGAGCACATTCCAGATAAACTCCTTGTATCAGACAGCATTAATTTTGACACCTGGAAAACAAGTGTTGTTACGCAGTGGTTTTGTACTCCACTAAGAGGATACACAGGCTTGGAACACTGCTCAGATCTTTAACAGAGCAGCCCCAAATCCCTTCCACATAATCACACTGCCTTTCACAAGGCTGACACATCTTAAACACTGCCTCTGTCTCACTGCCACTTATATTTTACCCTGGAGCACAGTCATTAAATATCCATGCCATCAGGCTAAAGGTTTACAGTCTGCCTGACAATATATATTGAGAGCATTGTTACAGCTCTATATAATTGATTTTAACTTTTTCTATAGTAGACAAAGGTTAGAAATTTGTATACAATGTAACTGCATAAAAAGAACTCTGTTTGGACAGCAAACTCAAGTTCTTAAAAATTAAGACATGCTAGAACTAAAGTTACCTATGGCATCTTTTTTATATTCTGAAGGGTGTAGCTCTCAGCCCTGACTTTTCTATGGTTCTTGCTTCGTGTATCACAACAAACAAAACACACTCTATTAGTAAATAAAGAAATGTTCACCATTTCTTGTATTGTTCATCACTCAAAGGCATTCAGTTACGTGAGCTATAAGACTGTTTTGCTCTGTTACCAGACTTATACTTGGTTTTCTACAGGTTTTACTTCTAGTTAGAAAAATAAAGTCAGTCCTATGTAAACTGGTTATTATTTTTTCATGCAATTTCAGTGAATTTCTTGAGTCATGTCAACTCTGTATAGCAAATAAGGGACATGAGTTTGAGGAGACACATGAGCAAACTTTGAGTGGCATCAGATCTTTAAAACATGCTCTTGGCTGTGTGTTTAACCTGCTGACTCTGGAGATGCAACCACAAGTATGTTATAGTCAGCAATGTACGTGTTCCTACTCAGACCAAAAGCTGTAAAGGACCACAGAAAAATGAAATGCTGTTTTCTTTAATACATTGAAAACTAAAGCAAAGTTATTTCCCAAGTTAGCAAAACCCAAGGTCATTAAAAGCCAGATCCTGCTAGCCTTTCTCATGCAAATCACCTAATTTGTACTGGGTATTATTTGCATGAGAAAAGAGGCAAAAGTACTTGTCTAAAGAAAATATTTTATTACCATACTTTCTAAAATAGCAAACAAACAAAAGGATGAAAAAATAGTCAAACAATAAGAAGAATGTTAGCATGTGCCTGAATGGCTGAACTTTGTTTTTCAGAAGCGCCATATCACCTTAACCAATAAACAAAACTAGAGCAGTTCAGCTTTATTGAAATAAATAAGTACTTTGATCTTATATTACGCTGAAATTTCTGCTGAAATACTATTCCCTGCATATTGGTTTACCTGACTAGACCATTCTCAAAAGTTATTTTTTAAGATCATTACCTTTCTTTTATGATGGGTTGTTGAAGCATCCATCTCTTCTTCTCCTATATTGTCTATCTGAGAAGTTGGACTACAGTTCATCCTCTCCTCTTCTTGCCTCTGAAGTCTGTCTGCTACAGCCTGGATTGCTTCTGTCCATTCTTCCCTATCATGAACAAGCCAACACCTCTATCAGAAACTCAAAAAATGTATTGCATAGTTCATAAAGTTTTTCACATGCTACATTGCTTCAATGTTCAATGTTCTTCTGTTACACAGCAGAAGACTCATATTAAATCAATCACTTCAATTTCCTTCCAATTCTTGCATTTTCTTAAATGGGGTGAAGTTCACCAGAAAGGATCACTATATGAGTAACTTCAAGAATTAGCAGCTTCTGATTCTCTAAGTGTTAGTGGAAACTTGAAAACACTTGTTCCAGGTATAATACACCCATGAGCACAGATGTCACTTCTTATGGAGTAGTATCTCATAATAATAACTTATTATTTTAAGAGGGGTTTTGGTATTCCCCCTCCCTTCAAGACATTTTCAGAGGAAAAAAAAATAGGATTTATTAAACCATATCATATGTTCAAGTCTTTGTCTCTCTCCTTTTAAAACTCAACTTACAGGCTTTTTCCCAAATTTCCCACAAAAAAGGCACTCCAAGATACTAAATTCCTACAAGCATCCTAAAAACCTGTGGCTGCACTGAGGGACAGGCCCAGATGATGGTTCCTGTGGAGGGACAAGCAGGGCCAGCAGAGCAGCACAGACACACCAAGCAGCCCTTGAACAGGTCACAGCCCCACACCAAGCACGCTACCTGCTGCCTCTTGCTCAGCCAGAAAGGAATATGGGATATTTTGGTGGTATTTACTACTGAATGCAGAGTGAGCTACTACACTGCACAAAAAAAAGACAGGGTGGAGACATGGTACCAAGGTAGAATAAAAAAACCTCTAAGTGAAATAACAGAAAAAGCAAAGCTGTTGGTTATTTACGGATACAAAAAATGATAGCCAGATCATAGTACTGGTCTCAAAAGGATAGATGTCCACAGCAAGAAGATTCAGTGCATCTAATAGTAGACAGAGTATAGAAAATTTGAGTGCATTATCCCATATCTCCTCCGTTCATTAAAAAAACTTTTTGGTGCATTAAAAAGTTAATTCTTAAGCGTTTATGAATGTTTACTGAAACAAGAAAAACTAATAAGCCAACACAAAATAAATTATAATAAGCATGCTGCTTTCTGTGCCAAAAGAAAGAAGCACATTAGGAGGAGTAAGACAGCAAGGCTGGAAATATTTCAATCTAGGCTTTGGATGTTCAAAATTTAACACTTCAGAGACATATCATGACATAGTTTTGGCTTATTTGAACACACTCATCCCACCTACTCGCAGGCAACTCTTCTTACTCTAGTTATGAGCTCAGATAATATTTTACAGAAGCTGACTTAAAAATCTTTAACTAACTGCTCAGAATGTCACAGTTCCAAGTGCTGATTGCTGTGCAGGCCCAGCAGAGACTCTGCTGAGGCTTCTGCACAAGGATTGTGAAAAGGGAAACAAGAACAAAAACCTCACCGTTCCTCTGGAGTGTCTACATGGAACGTCCTCTCTATGACCGTGGTCCACTGAAGACATCTGATAATGAATGTGTTCGGCTTTGGTCGCTCTGTTTTCATTAGCTGACATTCTAGACAAATACATGACATTGCCTTTTTTATATATTGCCAGTTAACAGGTGAAAAGCAAACAAAACCACTTAGATGAAATTCATTCAGCTTATATATCCTCATCCAGAATCAATCCAGCACACAAGGAAATACAGAACAGCAATACAACCACAGGTTTGAACAAAAGGTAATAGGTAACAATAAAGCAGGTGAAGAAAGCAGTCAGAAGAATTGATGGAATTTGTATCATTGTCCATATAAAAATGCCATCTCCATTTATTAACTTGGTCTGTGTTATGAGGCTAAGTAGAATATTAGATCCTGGATTGCTATAGCATGCCAAGGAAACAGCAGTAGCCACTGGCATATTTTTCCATCTGCACCCAGCAGGAGGAATATGACATTTTCCCTTCAATGGTAACCATGTCACAATTACTGATAGTACTGTCACTTCAGGGAAAGGTTTATTATAAAATAGCCTAAGAAAATTCAGATGTTTAAATTAGTCTGATTATTAAATATAGAACAACCCCACACACACCACCAGTGGGGCTGCCCCAGGAAATCATCTAATTCTCTTTGTGCCCTAGGGCAGAATCAGATCTACCTATGCTATTTCTTGTAAGTATTTCTCTACACCCTTTCTAAAATCCCCAAAAAGTACTAATTTCAAAATGCTTGTGAGCAAACTATTCTATCCTACTATAAATAAATTAACTATTTTTATTGCTGTAATATTTTTCCTAGGATTTAATGCAACTCTTCCTATAATTTCAGCATACTGTTTCTTGCCCTTTTGACTAAATTACTTCATCTTTCCAGCAGCCATCCCTTTTAGACATTTGAACACTGCTTTATCTCTTTTCAGTCTTCTTTAAGTCAGTTCAATCCATGTGTCCCTCACCAGCTGTGCTTTCAGATCCAAGATCTTCCTTATCCCACAACTCCAGACATATTTCAGACCACCCATTACTCCTCTGTGGCAGGACCACACTGGTGATTCAGGCAATGGTTCAGCATTGCTGTGTATTAGTTCTACGATGCTGCACCAAACATTACAGCTGCAAAACTCTGACAATCTAAAACTCCTTATTCATGCAAATACATTTAAACATTTTTGAGAAGCTGAGGTTACTCTGTCAAAAGTGTTACTCGTTTTCCTGCAGCTACCACACCATAGACACAAACCATCACATCTCATGTCTGGAATATTATCACTTGTTCAAAGCCGATCCAGATCAAATGTGTGTGTGTGTGTGATCTAAAATGATTCATCGGGTTCACAAATCAATCAATAATGATATGGTAAATGAATTCCTGTTCACCTACAATCTGCTGTAACTTCTTTTTGATATAGTTACCACCTACCAGTTGACCCACACCTTTTACTTATGCAGCTTACTATTCTTTATTCCAGTTAATGTCAACGCTTTGCAGAAGTCATATGACATGTACCACTTAACAAGGCATGCTTTCCTTTCACAGAAATAAATTATTTTGGCTTGACATATTTTCTCTTGACAAATTCAGGATCCTGAAACCTCAACTATCATCTACTGCAATTTTTTTATTTGAAAAAACAAAAAAGTGTGGAAGTGGATATGTCTATCAATAGTATTTTTTTCTGCAGCTTAGCAGAACACCTAAGAAGCTTCACAGACACAGGTATGAGAAACAAAAGGAGTGAATATTGTGCACAGGTGTATTCCTTGATGAACAAATCTATATATTCACCATACATCTATAAATTATTATGTAAGTCAGATTGCTCACTGTCAGGAACAGAGATGACATTCCATTTAAGAAACATTTCATTAAAAATGAGAAACAGTAATTCACCCTCATTGCTTATACATGCTCTGCTAGGTCTTGGATGAAATGAGAACCATCCTCAATACGGAGAAGAAAGATCTACAGCAGGATGGACACAAGAAGAGGGAGCTTAACACAAAAGTTGGAAGGGAAACAAGGCAGATAGAAGCATGATAAGAGTAGAGTTGCTTAGGGTACTTAACCAGGGTTGTAGCCCAGTGCAATTATCCATGACATCAAAGAAACCCCCATCCCCAGGGGTATGGTTGAAGTCCAGCTACAATCACAGTGACAGTGAAGGGAAGGTTAACAGGCTTTTTTTTAACTCCCTCAGCTGAATTTCCAAGGAACATGTGGGGTTACCTTCCTAGCAGAAGATACTAGAAGCATTGTCTGCTCTAAGATTATATCATCTTACTCCTGACAAAACCATCCTCTCATCTTTAATCCTATCACACTTCAATCATGTAGGCTGAAGTTTTCTTTACTGGGTGTCTGCCTAAAGCTGCACACTGCTGGAAAATGCTGCTTTTGGAGAAGAGACTTAAAACTTGGCAAATCAAGACCTTTGATATCCTTTTAGTATTCCTGTGAAAATGAAAGGCATCTGGCCACACTACATGTGGGAGGGATAAGAGTGCAGTGGGAGGAGGGTAAAAAATTACAGTAACAATTACTAAAGCATAAAATCATTGAAAAGACTAGGCATTGAGTATAATCCAGAGACTACAGCTATCTACTGCCTCTCCACATGCTAAATTGAAAGCATTTCACTTATATTCATAATGCCTTACCCTCTTCTTCAGACAGTATGACAAAGAATGTACTTCACTGAGGCAAAATCCAATGGAGAAAGATGGCATACAGCAAGCTATTTACAGGAGAGCTGTTATGAACAAAAGATGAGGGAATAAAGGGAGGAAAGTGGTAATAGGACAAGAAAAAGACTGGAATCTATATGAGAAAGAAAAGTATGGGGATAGCTAGAATATAGCCAAACTGGAGTACCTAGTTTAGAGAAAGGAAGGTGGGAAAAGCTGCCTGGGAGAAACATGAGCTGACTGTGTTAGGACAGTCTGAAGGAAAAAAGGTGCAGAGACAAACCTGCATAAAAATCTGTACCAATCAAAAAGCACATCCTCTCCAATGCCTCTGATGGAACTGAAAATTTTGAATTCCACCATTTATTTTCTCTTTGTCAATATAGACAAACATGCATACATTTAAATTGCATTATTTAAGTTTTCCAACTCATGCATGAAAAAAATGGAACTAATAGAATTACATCTGCTTATGACCAAATGCTATGTATATGGTCCTCACCTATATATGTATAAAATATATATATAGTATAGTATATGTAATATATAGTTATATATTATAGTTATAGTATACTATATACAGTTTATAATATATATTATATAATAGACATATAGTATATATAATATACTATAGAAAGTAATAAATATATACATTGGTATGTACTTCAAGTAAATCTGTATCTAATATACTACTTATATTACATTTTTTAAGTCAACCCTCAAAGTGATTATGCACATTATTAACAAGAACAAAATAATTATTAACATAAATAATAATAAAACATTTTTACAAAAAAATTATTCTGATTTTTCATTACAGATGATTAATTAAATCAATGAAAGGTACTAAAAAACTTCAAGAATTGAAAATGGTACTGAAAACAAAAAAACCTCCAGACAAATAGCCCCCAAGAATGCCATTGCACTATCACTGGAGGAATTATTGGAAAATAAAATTTAGGAAAACTTAATTAGTTTTGGTAATATTCCGTTATGAGTGGCTAAAGATTTGATTTCCTCGTAGAAGGTTAAAATTGAATACATTCCTATCCATCCCTTATGAAGCAAAAAGGGTTTCAGAAAGAAGTGGAGGACCAGTGTATTCCCAAAAGAGGTGTGCTACCCATTCTTCTCAAGTAGGTAAAAATAACTTCAGCCTGCTGATATTTAGTAGCCCCACATGCTTCACGTGCTGCTGTACACAAATGTATGGGCTGAACACTATTCCTGCCCTGACTGCAACATGAATAAAAAATCATCTGTGAATATCTTTCACCTACTACTAGAGGAAAGAAATCTATTAAGATGAATAAGTGCTGTAATACACAGTTACTGCTAATTATCAAAATATTTTTCTACTAATTAGTGGAAAAAGCATAGTAGTTTAAGACTGAGTGAATAGTTTGGAAA
Source organism: Ammospiza caudacuta (assembly GCF_027887145.1). Classification (NCBI taxonomy): domain Eukaryota; kingdom Metazoa; phylum Chordata; class Aves; order Passeriformes; family Passerellidae; genus Ammospiza; species Ammospiza caudacuta. The sequence continues at coordinate 36,010,185 of NC_080595.1, forward strand.
ATACAAAAGCACAGAAGAAAGAGTGAAACTGGCTACTGAGAGCTGGCTCCGAATGCTCGAGTGATAGTTGGGTCATTACCAAGAGGAGAGAACATTCTACCATAATGTCTTCAAGTTTGCTACTATACATAAACATATGTAATTAAAGGACTGAATCTCAACTCAAAACAGTTGGAAGTCTAAATTATCATTCAAAAAGATGAGTAAGCCAGTAAACAGACAGACTCAACTTTGTGTTCTTGTATGCTAGCCATCTACAACTTGGAATTACACATTTTATTCCTAAAGCTTTCTGTCTTCCTGGGATGAAACCTCGGTCATGAGAACTTTTCCTTTAATATTAGAGGGGAGGAAATACCTTGGGGGAGAACACTTGTTCAAAGCAGCAAAATACAAAAACAGTAAAACAGGGAATGACAACTCTGTTCCAACAAGTGCATTTTTCTCCTTTGGCCATTTTTGGATGTATACCGAAAATGGAAAAAAAATTAAATCAGAACAGTAAAAAGAAATGCAATGGATGTTTCTCAATTATTGAAATTATCCTTTTAAAAAACAAAACAAAGTCAGGTGCATACCAGAGGTTAACTTTTGTCTTCATCTCAACAACCAACCTGACAATTCTAAAATGCTAGACTATCTTTTTCAAATAACTGCTATTGTCTAAATTAAGTAGTTATGCTAGTTAAACTCTCCTGAGCAACTCTAACTACAAACTGTATTTCAAAACGTTCTGTTTACTTTACACCATTCTGAACCACAGATGACAAAGTTTGCTTGAAGCTGTAATTACTCTGCAAAGCTGGGAAGCCAATTAGAGGGCCTGAAACCTGCCAGTTCCAAAAAAAAAAAAAACAAAAAAACCACAGATCATCTGTTCAGATTTTATTAAAAAGTTTAAAGTTTGAATTCTATAACTTTAACTGTATAATCACCAGCATTCTTTTCCTAAATGCAGTCATTCAGCATTTAAAAAAATAGAACACTAATACCATTTTATTATTTCATATATGAAAGGCTTCAACTTCAGCAGAATGTGTTGATATGGCTAGACAGGAATACTAAACATTCAAGCAGCCATAAAAAATTGTACTAAAAAATGAACAGAAGGTTGCATATCTGAGAAATTATTTCTAATACAGACAATACAGACTGAGTTTTAGCACAGAGGATAACTTCCCGTGATTATCAAATTGTATTAAAAAAATAGTATCAAGCCACTGCTTGCATTATTTATAATGTTTGCACTTTTTAACATACAGGGAGAGTGTTGTCTTTACACAGATCTGTATGTCTCTGTGTATCTATCTATTTGCATAATAATTTAACCTTGATTTCTTATTTTTCTCTTGGTCTTCCCTTTACAAAATAAACAATTTTGTCCCAACCTTTGCCTATTTAATTGCTAATCTAATTTTTCTTTCATATCAAAATCAATTAACACACTCCTTACAAATCCCTTTTTCTGTTCCTGCTACTCTGCACTCCAAATCCACACTTCTCTCATGACCTTTTTGTCAGACAAATAGTTGACAAATAGCAGAACAAATAGATCATTTCCATAACACAGAGGCAAATACACAGATTTTTGCTCATACACACATGAAAGTCCATGGATTTTACACATAGGAACAAACATATGTGTGTAGCCATACACACACCCTTTGCTTGGTCCCCTTTTGATTCTCTCACTTTACCCACTCCCTGAGGGAAATCTGCTTCTCTGAGGCTATCCAAAAGGCTTTGTTCCTTCTTACTACATCTTATCTAGGGGGAGTATCACCCTAAACCTAAATTTGGTCACACAGAGATTTATGTGAACAATTTAATATCTCTTCTTTTATCCAAACAAATACAGGTTTACCCTAAAAATGCTGTTCCCAAAACTGTTCATAATAGATTGTTTTTGTCCATTGTTCCCTTGACCACATCACTCTCTTTTGGGCATTTCCCATTTCTTACCCAGCTCTATCACATCAAATATAGGTAGCTGTTCAACATTGTCTGTCCCCACAGCCTACTCTCACCCTTGTTATCATTTTTTATTCAGTATCAAAATGCCACCCATCCCTTTACTGTGACAATTTCATCATCAGTTTTCTAAAGCATTTCTAATTTCTCTCTGTTTGTTATACTAGTTCTCTTTAAAATCTTCCTTAAAACTTTCCTTCACCGTGCATTTAAAAACAGGAGGGAGGGAAGGAGGGAGGAAGAAAAGAAGGGAGATGAGAGTAAAAATCTAACCTTGACAATGGATTAGTTGTTGATGTGCTGAGACCACTGCTTGTACTACAGGCTAATACTGTCTCATAGTTTTCTCATACTCCCCCCATCTGTTTGCATCCATCTGCTGTCACTTGTTTTATATTTGGAATTTTAGTATTTTGGAGCAGGGACTGACTTTTTGTTCTGTATGGGTAAAAATCCCACTTCTGTGGGGCTTGGCTCATGGCAAGTACTTATATGTGCTTTGATAATATAACAACAAATATGACCAAAAAAACCCATTATTATATTCCTTGAAGATGTAAAAGATCAAACTTTGTGCAGTTCACCATGATGCAAAGTCTTTTATTTCCAATACTTCAAAAAGTACCAAGGTAGCATCTATGTCTTTGTGCCACTACAACATTTGTCATTTGCCCCTTCACACAAAGAGGGAGAATGGAAATAGAAGATTTCTGTATGGGTTTTGCCTGGGCTTTACTTTGTTTTAATGGAAGAAAATAAAATTATCTGTCCTTCTCTGTCTTTCATGCAAACACTCCAGTTTTATTTAAGCAGCTGGGTATAATCACACTGGCATAAAAACTTTCAGGCCTGGCTACAAACTTCTAAGTCAAAAGGACAGAATACCAACTACACCACCTAGAAAGTATTCATAAAGCAATTTTAAAGCCTCCCAAACATTTCTCCATCCAATAGAGATGGAAATATTTCCTATACATGATAGATTCAAGTTTGAATTTCCACAGATGTATTTGCAAATGCAGTATATAACATGTACATTGATTTTTTTCTCTCAACTAGTGTTTTCAATATTGAATTAACATTACTTTTTCAATTTTACTATTATTACTTTGGAATCAAACTCACACTGTAATTATTAGTACAGTTATATCTTAACTCTGGGTTCATGTGATCCAGTATGGTAAAAAATTTTTTTAAATGGACTTAAATCTCATTGAAAAGTTATTTCTGGAGTTGCACACAAGGTTGTGTCTAATGCTGAAGTATTTTGATACATTAATTAATCTCACTTATAACAGACATACATATTCCCCTACACATTTCTTTAAAAAATATCTTCAGAATTCTTTACATCCTAACATTATACCCCCGAAACCTTTCCATTTTCCTGTTTTGAAGATTTTTAGATCCTACAAATAATAAAATCTTGTCTCTGGCCCACTGAAGAGTTAAGACTAGGAAAAAGTAGCACAGATTCTCCATTTAGAATAGCCAAGGTTCTTGATAATCATTTAGACAGAGAAAATAAAAATAAAATAAAGTTTATAAAAGGTTACCTTTTCATGGTAATAATATTATAATAAATTGCTTTTTATTTTTAAGGACAATAAAAAGGGTAGCTGTACCAGAGTGCTTAGAAAGCATTATCTTTCAAGACAGGAAAAAAGTTCCAGGTGACATCATTTTTGGCCAAGGTTCAAAGGATACTGTAAAGGGATACAGCTCTTCCCAATTATTCCCCATGTAAAGATCAAAATGAAGGCAAAGGGCCAATTCTTAGAGACACTTCATCCCAAATGTGCTGTTTGATTACCTACACACTCACTGAGCATGTGAGAAGTTGGGGTTTTTTTAAATCAGTGAAGTCACAAATCTTCCTCAAGTAGAACTGAAGTAGAATTCTTCCCCACTCTGCTTTCCCAAATAATGCTGACAATCAAAGACCAAAGTGGTTTATATAAAGCAGCGTTTATTACACTTATACAGCAGTGAGCCAGTTGAAAACAGCATCATGAGGCCGGGTTGGATTTTTTTGAGGGGGTGGGAGGGCATTGAGGAAATACATCCTGTTACCCAGAGTATTAGTTTTGTTCTCAAAGAAGCATAATGGCGTTTTAAAAGACAGGACTTTTTTATCAGGCCTTTGCCTGTACAGAGAAGTCATACCAACTGAATCCAAAATTATTTTTAAACTGGTTCTGACTGCATAAATGCCTAAGCAAAAGCAATTTAAATTAACATATTTTATTTTGCAGTTGAAGTGGGCTAGGAATGCACACCCACTCAGTTACCATGACTCAGTCAATCAAGAGTATCTGTACAAGCTACAGCAGTTTGATTACTTGCAACTGCTCCACTCTACCTGAAAAGAGCTGAACTGATTTTGAACCAGACAATTCCAGAAAGCTCACACCTCTGAATTTACCCCTGCAAACCAGTATCACCCGGATTTAAGTTTTCCCAATGAACTTCCCACCCATGTAACTACACCGCCTTCATTTATCTTCAAGTGCACGGTGAGATACCACGGCAGAGCTTTGTGTGAGTCTCAGTGTCAAGGCATGAGCATGAAGGGACTAACAGCCTACTTCAAATACACAGCTCTCACATTCCCATTTAAAAGAAGGTGGGTTTGTTAGGTATAAAATAAGCTGGCTCCACAGGAGAGGAGCCAGTGATTCCTACACACTATTCAGTATCACCAAATCTGGCTGATTTGTTCTTCCTGCAACCTTGCAGCAGCTCCAAGATGCAGGGCAGGGTGCCCATGGCTGCCTTCTTCCCTGTGCACCCAAAGCTGGGAGAGTAGTGGCCACAGAGGGGTGAAGTCCATTCAGGACACCTAAGGCCAGCCTGTGTCCTTCCCCAGGGCTCAGCTCCAACCAGCCCCACTCTGTCATACCCTTTACTCAACTGTGTTTCATCTTCAGTGCTCCAAGGAAGAGAGATCCCTCATCTCCATTTCAGGCCCCCGTGGTTCCCCTGCTCTTTGGGTGGCTGGCAATGGACTGAGGCACATGTGTGCTGCCTCAGCCTCTCCCTCTCCAAGAAAAGAGTCTATCTGCTCACACACACTTCCAAATGCCTTCCCCCCACATTTCCTCCCAGAATATCCCAAGGAAAAGGCTTCTGAACACTCCATTCTATGACAAAACATTCCTCAATGAGAAAGGCTCTATTAGCAAAGACATATTTATCACTGGAAGCACTTTTAGCAGTCTGTAAAATAACTTCATTCTCTCCAGCCTTCTCCTCATTCCCAATGGAGTTCACAGATGACAAAAGACCAAAGAAAGAGAAATGCTTAGGTGTGGAACTTAAAAGTTATCTTGGAAGGAATCAGGGAGCCACACTAGGGGAAATGGTACTATGCCTGGGAAAGAGCTTTACTTTTGCAATATAAAAAATGTCACAGGAGTGGAAGGCAGGGGACACTGGTGGGAAAGTATCTGCACAATGGAAGTAACTAGCTTTACAGAGTTGCTAAGAAAGTTTTAAACAAGAATCATACAAAGTAGAACTGTGCAAACATTCCCATGTTTAACTCCAACAGTACTACAAAAATAATACCACAGCCTTGGCCTTTTCTGCTTAAATAACAAATTGCGAGCAAGAGCCAAAGATGTCTGTCATTTGGAGAGCAAAAAGTAGACTGAGACCACACTCTCACTTTACAGATAGCTACAAAGATTACATGAAGATAGGACTGTAAAGACATATCTTTAAGTCCCTGCCAACCTAATCAAGATGGTATTAACAGTGATCTCACACTCCATCTGCCTGGCTAGTAATTTATGAAAACGTACTTCACTATTACAGGAAAAATATGTTGCGCTGCTTGTGGCCACAAACCTACTGCAGCAGCTCAGGAACTCTTGGATCAGAGGCCATGAGACCAGTTCTTGACATTTACCAGGTACTTCCCATGAGATGTGATCCATTCATACAGCAATTTTGTTTTATTTGCCCTACTGATGAGCTCATCTTCAGACAGATACAATAGATGATAAAAAACTTACAATCCCTTGCAATTTAGAGTGTAATACCATCCTGGTTTGCTTTTCATCCTGTGAATTCTACACAGGCACTCCACTTAATTTCATGAGATTCTTTTGATGAGTGTTACATCTCCCTATTCTTGCACTGATCAGCCAACGTTTCTGATAAAATTATGCCTTTTCCTGTCAGAAAAACAGAAAAAGTCATGCTTATCAAAACTGGATTTTTTCAATTAATATTGCATGCTTTAGCTTACATAGCCTAAGAATCAGACCTATGAGACTTGCTAGTTGCAGAAAGGATTTTTTTTTTTTTGGTGGGGGGGTGGTGGGGGTGGTGATGGTGTCATTTTGGAAAACAACGTGAAATCTTTCCATTTCCATCAAGGCAAAGTTCAGGGACAGCATTCTAATATCAGAATTACATAACAGAACCTCTGGGAACCAAAAAAACCCAACCAAAACCAGTACCAACACACTGGTAATTATGTTATAATAACTGCTGATTATGTATTTCTTTGCTTAGCAGAACTACCATTTGGATCACCCTTCTAGTTGGTGCAGCAAGGGAAGACAGACTATGCAATGGAGAACATGGTAAAGCAGAACAAAAAAGCCCACTGTATTTCTAGAAATCATCCTTCTGCTGAAAACCAGGGACCAAGTATCTAGAAAAATATTTCCTGGTAAAAAAAGAGCAGTTAGAATATGCAGAGCAATAACTAAGGAATGAATAATGGCCATGATTTAGTCAATTCCTACTCACATGAAAAACTTAAAGACATCACTGCTTTTATGCTGAATACCAACAAGGAAAAACAAGCCTCTAATGCTATTAGATGGTTTGTACAATCAATATCATTTTCTATTGCAATCAGAATATGTAAAGTTTTCCTCTTCTAGCTGTGAGATGAGAGCTTGGAGCACAAGATTATTTTCTTACCAAATAAAATACACAAATTACTTTGTATACACAAAGGCAGAGTCAGTCACAAGTACAATTTTATCAAGAAAATAGGAAAATTCAGTCTCAGTAGCACTTGTTCCATCTTCAGCAGTGAAGAGGAAGGGAACCCTTTCCCTAAGTACAAAATTAAAACTAAACACTGCCACTTTTTGTATAGCAGTACACTTAGTACAATTTTTAAAGAAATTGGATAAATCCTCTGAAAGGTTCTAGCTGTGGTATTTGCAACTCAGAGAGATTTTTTTTTCCCCTTTAATTTTCTCCTCAAATACTTTCATTTCTGTTCAGAAACACTCACCGATCTCACTCTGACTGATCAAAAACCCTACAAATTTGTCTTTTAGAAACATTCTTGGAAAACACGCAATCTTCACTTTATCCAACAGATACACACTTTGTGGCTTTGTTAATATATGCAAATTGTCTGATTGCTTGAAATTACTCATTAACCAGGCTGGAGAGCTGATTACCTGATTATCCAAGAGAAAAATAACTTAGCATGATTCTGTGTCATTTGAAAGTCTAGATAATTTTCTAATTAATTTGAATTTTCAAGTGAATTCAGAGATACTAATGAAAAACAGAGAAGAGGTCAGCAATCTAAATAAAGGTAAACTTTCCAGGAATTTTCTTCTTACAGCAATCATTTGTCAAATGTCATTGTTATTTAGAGACACTTTAGACACACACACACAAAAAATGAGAACTTAGACATCTAAAAACATTCCAAATGGTTCTTCCATGCTACTGTAAATACATCTTGTAGAGCTGGATGTAAGATTAGTGGTGCATTAGTATGGCACATGGCACTAAACTTACAGTGTTACCAATAAATTCTGAATTATACACGAAGCAATATGTAGCAGATAATCTGTCAATATGCTGAGAGAATAATAAATACTGGAAATACATACTTGCCACTGAAAAGTTGTTGAGTGGATATGGCAGATCCACATCCTGGGGCTTCTCCTTATAGCCTATGAAAGAGCCATCTGTCTTTAGCAGGAAGTATCTTGGCCGCCAGTTTTTTATATATTCTCCTAAGGGAGAAGAAAAAAAAAGTTCATTAACACTGTAGAAAAAAAACTCCAAACTTGAATATTAAAAAATATATCATATTATCAGCATCAAATATTAATTATACCAAAATATTTTCAGATGTTTTCGATTTACAGAGAAAACCTTAACTCTGTCCAAAAGAAGGGACAATTGAATTGCAAGGGTAAGCCTGGAATCTACAACAATGCCTCTGGAATAAGAAGTTATAGTTATGGTATACTAGTGTTGTATAATTCTGAATTTTATCACTCTATACTGTTCAAATATCCTACATGCTTACACAATAAATAATTTAAAATTTTTTTCAGGGAAAAAAAACCAAGCTCTACAGCTTGACTTTTAATGACCAAATGAAATCTGAACTGCTACAAGGTAGAACACTTACCCTGCTGAGCCAAACCAAAGGTCATTAATTTTCTCAAAACATACACTAAGCAAATACAAGGAAGTTGAGGGTAATGGGAAAACCTACACAAAATATACTTTAAAATATAACTGAAAGCAAAAGGAATAAACAGGAAAAAGTAGAAGGCAATTACCTTCTAAGAGGTAAGTCCACCAATAAACCTATCATGCCACCTTTCCCCTACCCTAGTCCGAGCTAAAGATTCTCAGTTCTGAATCTATGAGGAATTTCATATCAGAAACATTCACAACACACAACTCCTTAATTAATGCCACTTATTTGCTATTTAAGGGTAAAAAATTTCCTTAATACTATTATACTTTACAATGTCACACCAGAATTCAGTAACAATTTCATTTTTAGACTGCAATTACTCAGTTTAGTACAAGTTAGTTTAGATTTGCCCAACTTCCCTCATCTTTGATTTCTATAAGGTCTACAAAGGAAGTAATGACTATTGCTAAAGCTTTATTTAAAGTCACTTTCATCATTATACATGTGAAAAAACGTGCATTAACAATTTCAGGAAAAAAAAGTGTATTAACAATGCAGAATTTCCAACAAGGAACCTAGGACTTCTCACCATTTGTGGGATGCTCAGAACAACCATGCTGAGGGCTGCAGTGCTCCTGGGCTAAGCCCCAGCCTACAGTGCCCTTAACCATCTCAGCACCTTGTTAGCCACAGCTAGACAGCATTTAGGCCATTCAAAAGTCAGGAAGAAGCTTATATCCATCTAACATAGAAGTTACTTCATTAAAGGGTAATCTAAAAATTCATTCATTTCACCTTCACCTTTCCATCACAGCAATCAACTAATTGTCACTGAAGTTCAACATGGGAATTGCTGACACGGCCTCAATGAACTTGAGCACAGCTTGTAAGGATTTTGACCATACCCATGGCTTAACAAATCCAACCACAGCCACTAACATGTCCAATTTTCATGTATTTAAGCAGAGAAGGGGAGTATGGAATACAGGATGGAGAAAAGAACAAGTAACACTGGGCTACTCAGGCTGGCTTTTGTAGCAAAACTCTTCCTATTGAGTCCCGCTTCTAGATAGCAGGGTACTTGCTTGACTTTGCTACACAGACATTTTCACATAGGTAGAAAGAGTAGAGAAAGTCCAAGTGTGACTTAATTTGACCACTAAATAAATAGAGCAGATATGGCACTAGTTACATTTGCATTGATGCAGAGCTTTATCTCAGGCCTCTGGTTCTGGTTTGGCTGAGAACATCCCTACTGATACTTCCAGTCTGAGCTCATTTCACTGCAGGAAATCCCAATTAACATGAAAGCATACAACAAAAACCAAATCAAAACAAACAGGTACAAGATACTTTGTAAGCTGAAGAAGAAACACAAATGCAGTGTGGGAAAACAAATGTGTAAATTTAATACCAACAACAGGGAAAATCTATATCAGCATTATATGAAAAGCAACAAATTAAGTTTGCTGAATACTTGAACATAAATAACCATAGGCCTAAGTAAAGGAATGAGTCATATTTTAAAAATATTTAAAATATGCCCTGCAACAAATTTTATGAAATTTGCATGGACTCAATAGTTGAAGCCAAAACAAAACCTTATGTATCAGATCATCCAATATAAGTTTTAAAAATATTAACATACTAGTTGCCTTCTTAAAGAGATGAAAAAGAGAATCTTCTGTATTTTTCTGATAAATTATTTCTCATTTCATTGTAAGAGTGAGTGAGAGAAAGTGCCTGTTACTGGGTTTGCAATCTATCCAGATCTTAGCCTTACCTAGAAGGCAGGCACCTACACCTGCTGAAGAATTCAAGGCCAGCATGGAGACAATATCAACCTGCTTAAAGCAGGTCAGCCATCCAAGGGCTCAGGTTTCAAAGACAGTCCTCCTTTCTGCAAGGAATAAACTGGAGAGGGAGATAAGCAGATTCTGCTCTAGGGATCAGGGCTGATAGGGTAAGTACACTTAAAAGTCACTCAGGAAAGAATGGCAGCCTTTGCTTGCTTACATACACTCCAGAATGAAACCTGCTGGAAAAGGAGACCATTCTTCCAGGTGGCCTCACAGACCCAGCACACACTCCTCTGATGCTTACTCCCTCTTCACCACTTAGGACAACACTCAAGGTTGAGTACCCAGAAGGAGCCAAAAACAGATTCTCTTCATTAGAAAACTGGGCAGATTTTTAATCACCTGCTGAGTTATGCAGCTGATGCTATGCCTGGAGAAGACCCATTAGAAGAACAGAACAGCACTTTCAAGCTGCTCTGAAGAGTTAGCAACTCTGGATAGAAGCTAATCATAGGACAGGCATGTATCAGTTTACCTATGAGCATAGCTGTACCTCTGTCTTTGCTCTACAAACTGGAGCCTGACACAGAAAAAGCAATTTTAAAACAACTGCAAAACACTATGGCTTCATAAGGATCCATATATCTGTTTCACAGACATATTTCTTTGAAGAATGTTTTTCCCAAGTGCTTTCCCAACATGAGTCATGCTCAGACTACTTTTTCAAAAGTACTGCTTTTTCTATATGAACACACAAACCTTGGTTTTGTCTTGAAAATACCAATTCCTCTCCAAGGCCTATATGTGAATATTTAACACCTGCCCTATACTTACTTTGTAATTTAATTAACAAATGGGTGAACACTTTTGAAGACTAAACAGTGGAATCAGAGAATAGTTCACTTAGCTGCTCAAGTGGGTTAAGGGCTCTCAAGATGCACTCTAGGTTCTCTCTTGTAACTGCATTCCTTTTACATAACCTGCCTAAAGGTAGAAAAATATTTTAGTCCATACTTCTTAATACACATGCTTACTGATACGCCTTGAAAGAAATTCACCATACAAAAAATGCTAGAGCAAAGCAGGGTATTTGAAAAGAAAAACACTTCCACATGTCTTCTAACTTAGCAGCCCTGTATTTTTAAAAAAAGGGTATTTCCCAGTATTATCAATATTAAATCACTTCAAAGATATTTGCAACGAATGTTTATTAAATACCTCAACAGAAGTAAACCACAGGAAATTCTCGTGTGAATTTCTTAAATCAAGTGAAAAGGAATTCTACAAGAGAGAAGTTCAGGCAGGCTAACCAAAACACAAGATATCCTGACAATTTAATAAAATGGAGCTGCAGTATTTGAAAAAGCAGTGGATCTGCCATAGAGCAATAATCGCTTTGTACCCTGCTTCCTACTGAGTTAATGGAAGTTAAATTATTGTTTTGCCTAAATTTACACCCTTCTTAGTTGAAAACCACATTCTTTTAGGATCTGTTTATTAGACAGTAAGAACAAGTCTCTAATTGCAACTACTGCAGCAAAGAAAACCAAGTATATCCTACATAATTTTTATTCTAGGCAAAGTTTTTTAAGCTACTTGAGGAAAGTGGCACTAGAATATGCATCTGGCTGACACATACAGACAATAAATACATACACGCAAAATACAAATTTTATGTTGTAAGGGTCTGCTTTTTTAATAACTACTGAGAGAATACACCCAAAAGATTAGGTAAGACAGCAGTATGTTCATGAAGCACATGAAAATTCAATCTGATCTTCATGCAAAAACACCCTCGTAACATGCAACTCTTTAATTAATGTTGTATTTAATAATACACTGGCTAACAACAGCAACAAAGAGTGCTTAATGAAGGTTTGTTTAGAACATGACCCTCGTGGCCGCCTCTTTATTTGCCTCTGTACTGCAGCCTTAATGATTTTTCTTTTTTTGCCTTTGACAGCCAGTAACAAGAAACCTGCCTTCAGGACATTTCACAATCTACATTTATTCCAGTGATGCAATGCTGGTAGTCTTCCTACTGCTGAGAAGCTTCAGAAAGGAGAGCTTTCTAAGAAATCATATGAGTAGTAAAAAAAAATCTGTGTTAGACAAATGTATCACCCAAAAGTTTGCAATTTTTTTAAATTTACCTCACAACTCAAACTCTCCCTTCAACACTTATTTCACCTCAGATTCCACAGTTGCTGTTGTGAGTCTCACCATTTGTAATCCTTAAGCATGTGAAAATTTAGCAATTATTGAAAAATTAATTAGTAATTTAAAATTAATCTTATTATTTTAAAATGTATTTTTTTAAAAAACACTTTGGCAAAACATCTACATTTTTCAATATGTAAATGGTTTCAGAGGTGTGAAGGAAATGTCTTTAATATACAGTGCTGATAAGCAACAGAAACCTGAGTTCAAAAACTTGCTTCCTTAAAAGAAGCAACAGCTGCCACACAGACATAAGTGAGATTTAAGGGGGAAAAAAAAAAGGAGGGGAAAAAACCCCTCCAAAAAGAGAATACACCAAAATTCTGCCTCTTGTCTGTTCCATCAACTTACTCAAATGGATTTAATAGAAATATTACACAAACGTCTCCCTTTTTTTTTAAGGCACTCTTTTTGTTAGAACAAACTCCCTACAATACATTTAATAAATAGATGGGGAAAAATTGAATTTATCAAAGAGCATTAAACAACATTATATAAAGTAAATCATACAGTTATATGGAAAATTTTTTTAAGAAACAACTGTAATTAATGTCAGGTCAAATAAAATTATCAGAAGTAGTGCCAGTGGTTTTGAGATTGAATTTCCTTACCTTGGCCCTCTGAGGGCAGTGTTACCTAACACACGATTGGAAGCATCAGCAGACTATTTGATTAAGTCAGTAGACACTAAGTAAATGCAAAGCATTTCTGTTAGAATATTTACTTATTTTTAATTTCATTATAAGAAATTTGCAGCACAGTTCAAAGCTTTTGTACAAAATGAATGTTTAAGATAACTAAAAATTATACCAATCCTCATCATTTATGTCCTTCAGTCTAATGTAAGTATGTAAGGATGTATTAAGCAAAGTATTTTACAAAATCTTATTGCATAGTAAAAATTTAAATGAAACTGTGATTTTTCCTAACATGCCTTAGCATTTTAAAATGTATTTTTATTAGATGCCCTCTCATAAGTACTTGCTGGCAGTTAAAAGAAAAGCAGAATTTGGAACTACCACTTTCTGATTCTCTCTTACACTGTGAGATAGTGATTATTTATTTATACTAACTGCTTTCCCACAGTTCCCAGTAATGCTGAATGACATTTTGAGCACATCTGTACTTGAATTAGACAAATGAATTTTTCCAGTCCCAGCTGAGAAACAGGAAACATTTCATGATACACGTGGCCATTAGCTTATGCCACAGCTAGGTTTCCATTAAGTTTCTTGCAAATTGGGAAGTTTAGGTGAGAAAGTTCAAGTGCCTTTTACTGTCCACAATATCTCAATAATTCAGATAGAAGACTGCTCAGTTTATGCCCAGCTATTTACAGGTATCTGGCCAGACACCAGTGGAAACCCCCCAGATGTAAATATTGTGCAGAGAGCAGCGAGCAGCCTCGGGTGTGAGCTCCAGAAGTGCCTCAGCTGAGCAAGGGGGGAGGAAAGCAGGGACAAGCCTCTGTCCTCCATGCCAGCCCAGATGCACTGAAGAGCTGGCAAACAGTGGATTCTTTGTTCCTGAAGCAGCACTGAGTAGTGACCAAGGAGAAGGGCTCCTCCTGGCAGAGCAGATTCCTTCCAAGCAGAGGTGCAGTCGCAGGCAGGGAGAGGCCACGGAGCAGCTCTGCAGGGTTTCAGGTGCACCTCTGAAGTGATGGGGAGGACCAATCTCCCCAGTGGAAAGATTCTCCCTGCTCTTACTGTGGGGTTTTCCTCCCCTCAGGTTGTGAATGCAATGTACAAACATACTCCAGGGTTCTAGGGTTCAAATCACCAGCCACCGTGGTTTTTTCATTATGACTGGTGGAGTGAGTCATTGTCCTATCTTGTACAAATGCAGCAGCACTTCAGCCCCTGCTATTTATTCAATGATTTCCTGTTGCATTAATAATCTTTTCTCTAACACATGAAAAAAAATCTAGAGGAAAGTATTCAATAACAGAGAGACAGACACACCATTATTCACACATAAATGCAGTTTTGAAATTGGGCATCGACAATATCCACTCAAAATTACTAACGTGTTTTGGCAACACATAGAAAATAAATGTTCATTTTCATATGCATGCAATTTTGTCCTTTTAAAAAATTATACCAGAAATATTGAGTGAGCTGACATCCTGACAAATTGAGAATTGACCTTTACCATGCCCATTGTGAGCCAGCAGGAAGAAAAACTTGCCAGTTTCAACATCACTCTCACTTCCCCTTCATTCTTGAAGGATAAGAATTAGAACAAAAAACAAATTAAATAGCAGTTGCTATTAGCACATGCTGTCTGGAACAACAAAGTCCTCTATTGCATCAGCATCTCTGAGCAACAAAGGTGATCAATATTTTCTAAATATGCTTGCTATTCAGGAATGGAAAACCAAGGTCTGTATTCTGGAAACATTTAGGAACTCTGCTCACATTTTCTAAATATCTCTCTTAACAAGGCAATATAGGATAAAAGCCCAAAAATGCTGCATTATTTAAATGGTTTTCAGAGCAGTTTTTTATTTATAATAGTGATAAGCTGTATTTGTGTAAACACAAGCATTCTAAATATTGTTTCACATATTTTTATAGCTAATGTTTTCAGTACTTTTAAATATATATATTTTCTAAAGATTTATATATTTTTAATATAGCAATATCAGCATCAAGTGGTACTTTGTATAACAGAAAAAATACTACTTTCTTTTTTTCTGCTTTTATTAAGTGCTAGTAGACCAAAGGATCTTTTTCAGGTTTTGAAAACATTTTAAGAGTAAGACAAGTATACAAATATTAATCTATATATTATAGAGCAAATAAGACAGTCAGTTACAGCAGCAACAATTTAGATTCATGTACTTCGTAAAAACGTATTAAGTCAGATGATAAAAATACAAATGCTTTTTACATGTGGCCAAGTTGAGTTAAACATCTTCTTCATATTATCTACTTACAGCATTTTGTAAAACAGCTAACACTGGTTTACACAAGAGATTTTCAACTGTCCATTGTTTGCAAAAGAATATGGTGAGTTTGACAATAGCATTATCATTCAACTGAGTTTCTTTAACAGATACGTGCGTTGTCAAAAATTACGTGACTTTTCACCCCTTAAAACTGGTACACTTGCTAGCATGTTTTTACAAAGCAAACTGTCTCACTTTTAAACCTGGCACATTGCAATAATTTTAAAATAGCTCCTCTGAACTTTCTCCTTGTCACTAGGTGTGCTCCTAGGCTCAAACCTTGCTAGGTGCCAAAAAGCCAGCACCAACACCATTCACCTACGTTACTTCCTCAAGGCACATCACTGAAGTCAAGCTCTTTGCTTTGTCACTTAGTCTGTATCATTTGCAAATATCAGTATGAGAAAAGCACAAGCATTCCTCAAGGTGCTTGAGCCCGAAGACCCCATTTCTGCTGCACACATCAGAAGATCTTGGTTGCACAAAGTGTTTCAAGATATACAGCCTTGCAGCACTGCCCAGAGTAACTGAGCTTCCCACCAGCAGTGATGGAACACGTAAAACACCACAATTCTGGGAAGAAGAACCAACAATCCAACCACAGGGCAAAAAGCAAATCTCCATTTGCAGTGCTGGTGACCTCTGTCTAGGCTCAGATGCAGAAATCGGTATTTGGGCAGGAGGCAGCCACACCTGAATTTGCAGTTAAAACTGACATAATCCAAAAGTGACATCTCCCACTCTGCCACAGCGATGACAGAAGGGCACATCAAATGCTCCCATCAGTAATTATTGTTATCAAGGACCTAAAGATGCTTATTAGATTTAAGGTGGAAGCAACAATTTAAAAAAATAGCTCCTTGGTAAGGGCTTAGTGGCAAGCACTGGTACGGTTCATTCCAATAATATTCAAGTCATGCTGTAAAGGACCATAAAACCCTGATCCATACTGATAACATGAAGACATGTCTGCAATCCATATCCACAATGCACTTCAACCACTCTTTCCATTTTTCAGTTCAGTGCAGATATCTGAATGTTGAATGTCACGTAATATTATAGAAGAAAATGCATTCTTTTAAAGTTTCCACTTTTATCTACTAAGTAAGAGATCACCTGCATAACAATGCTTTCATTTAGCCTTTCTGGGCTAACTTAATTTCCCTCTATGCTTATATCCTTTCTCACATTTCTTTCACAGTATCCTGGAAACTCACCATAATCACTGAACAAGAAATAAGAAACTATTTTAGCGAAAGAAAGAAAACTTTATTCCTACGGAGTGATCCAAATTTATTTTATGTGCAACTGTCAAACGGGAAAATGTAAGTTATGCCTGACCAGCTCCTTGCCTTCAGAGAACAAACTGAAAATAAGATCAAGCTAAAGAGAAAATTAGTTGCTAATCTCATTCTAACCCCTATCATACTCTATAGTACAAGACAATCACCAATTGGCACTTTCTGCATAAGAAAAGCTCAGGATGCAGAAGTAGGGGTATGCAATGTACCAGTCTTGCAGCAGACAGACAAAGCTATGTAAGAACTTGCAAAGCACCTGTCCCCCAAATGTCTGAGACTGAAATAACTACATTACTCTTTCTAAGTCCACAAGTACCAAATTTGTTAAGTTGCTGCTTTGGGTTTTTTTTTAAGCTCACCACATGGAGAAATCAGAAGTTTTCTTCCCTATTGCAAGAAAAGGCTCTTTTTAGCAATAAACAACGGAGGGAGGGAAGACATTAAACTCCTGAACTAATTAACAGAAGTAAAGGAGGCGGTGGGGGACAATGATAATTAATATGTACCCTCCTCCTAACCAAATCTCCACATACATTCATTCTGTATATGCACACACAACAGCAGCATCATAAACCGTCTCAAGTTCTTGCCATTATTCAGTTCGACATCTGCACATGTTTATGCGTCTCTCCAAACAACCTCTTGAACACCCTGCTGGAGCTGTCATTTTTTTCTTCTCCCTATCTGGCAGATGGCAAGTCAACAATCGGCATCAACAGCAGCCGAATATCTCCCCCCTCCATCCAACCCCCCTAAACAGACACAATAATAACTTCTTTGTGCTTCCCCACAATGCAGCTGCTTAAACCATTTCGCTACAAGGCTGCTTTGCCTTAATAAAAAAAAAAAAAAAAAAAAAAAAAAAAAAAATCCCTTCTGTCAAGTCTAAAAAGCAGCATAATGTTAAGCAAGCTAAAGCCACAGCACAGCTGCAAACGGGCAGACACATTGACAGCTCCTCCCTTAACAAAGCCCTGTGAATTGAAGGGGGTTCATCTGAGGCTCACACAGTAATTAGTATAAAAAAGTCCGACAGCCTCTATTATGCTAGGAAAAAAAAACTGGACAGAACTGGGCTGCTGTTTTGCGTCAAGAGTTCTGCTGCAGAGTAGATAAATCATGTTGGGTTTTTTTCCTCTCTTTTTAAAGACAGTAATAAGGAGGATGAGAGAAGCTAATTTGAAAACTTGGACACAGTAATTGTACCATATGGTGAGCATTTATCCCTTCTGAAATACACGCTAACAGTCACTTACATGCACAGTGCTTTGTTTTACAGTTGTTATTCTCCCTACCATATTCATAAAATGGATCTGAATATCCGATACTCCAGAGAAGTTGTGTGTAATTAGCAGCAAAACTGCCTGTGCTTAATATATTGGCCTACCATAGCAATCCAATTAATTGGAAAATCCCATGCCCCCGAATTTAAATAGCGTCCACTTCAAGGACTTTTTTTATTTCTCTAAAACTGGCTAAATATCACACATGGTAAAGTTCAGAGAAGTAATTTATTGACACTAATACTCCTTGATACTGTTGGCTCTAAAACATATCAGCAGGAAGTATTTTTCTTCTCATCCATGCAGTATAGAGAAATTAAGTCAAGAACCATTTAAGAGTAACCAGAAAATATTTCAGTTCCATTATATTTGGGACAGGAACTACTCTGTAAATTAAAGGTGAAACTGAACTTCAACACAGGGCACGGGAGGGAGACAAAGACTTCAAATGCACTCCCACTACTCCACCCCCATTTTCTTCCTGGATCATCCTTTGAAATATTTTTGTTAATAAACCAAACAATTCATAAGGACCTGCAAAATTTGGAAAATATACCACCCAGCCCTTAGGACCTGCTTGCTCCTAAGCACCTATTTCCAGCTTTTCACCCCATTCTTACAAGCAAATCATCATGGAATCACACACGATAAGGAACCAGCTGAGTGGAGCTGGGAAAATGTAGGTTTCTTTACATAAAGAAACACTGTAGTGAAATGGTAAAATTAATCAATATTAAAGTGCTGCTTTCAGAAAATAAGATGTAGTAAACTTCCAAGCAAGGGAAATAAAAAAACTCGAACAGATTAGGAGTTGGAAATTTGGGGAAAAATTAACCAGACACAAAATGAAGTCTGCAGCTGAGCATAATATATTTGAAAAACACCAAGACGTATTCTTTCTGTTGGTTTTTACCTCAGAAGACAACAACAGAATCTATGTCAGGTAACAGAAAAATACTTTCAGTCACTCTAGGTCAAAAAGGAGGTATTGGAGCTGACTGTTAGGTACTAAAGAGTCCCAGAACTAGGCAGAATACATCCACAATTACTAAGAAATTGTAAGTGAGGTGAAAGCTACAGGCAGAAAACAGCTATCCTTCACCGATAACAGTTCAACTGAAGGATTCTAAATGGAGAATTATACCCCACAGCCCCAAGGAAAAAAAGAAAAAAGAAAAAAAAGTTTAAAAAAACCTTGAAAATTTCAAGTCACTTGGCTGGATGGCAATCAAAGAAAACTCTTTAAAATTCTAGTTTTAATCACACAAATAACACAAACTTACATAAGATAAACAAGGCAACACTGTTTTTGAGTAGAAAAATGATGCCCATCAAATGGGCTATCTTCAAGTATATCAAGAAAATATAATGGATGAAGACTGACACAATCTATTTCATATTTTAAGAAAAGCTCTTAATAAGTTTAAAGAAACTAATTGTGTGAATGAAAAAAAAATGTGGTGAAACAGAAAAGAGAAAGTGAATTGGGTAAAACAAGGAGGTCAAAATAGGATTACATAGTCTAATGTTCAACTTTCAATCCATGAAGCTCGACAGTTTTCCGTTAGGAGCATTTTCAGTCAATATATACAAGAATCTAGGGTTACCACTGGATATACTACCTGACAGTAAAACTATTTAAGTTTATTAAGAATGTGAAGAATTTCAGAGTGGCAACTCTATGACAGTGACTTGAGAAACACCAGACAAAATACAGTGAAGAATTACTTGAATTAATAAACAGTTACAGAAATAACCTGAAATGCTCACACACTGTTTAGTTTTAGATTAACTGCTAAAGAACAATTAATATAACTCTTTTTTAAGTATGCAACACTGAGAGGAAAGGAAAATATTCTCATTTGTAAAGTTACAGAATTTTACAAACACTGTAAATATTATTCCAAGGTAAACAAAGAAATTACAGTTTTGAGAACTACATTTTTTTTCAATGACAAGACAACAGAAGAGCTTCAGAGGCAAAACAAGCACACAGAGAAATAACCAGAGTTAGAGAAACAAGAGAAGTGCAATGAGGAGAGAAAGACTGGATTAGGCTTCACTTTCAAAGGAAGGACTACGACAAAAGGGTTTAACAACACAAATGGCCAATAGCAGAGTATTAGCCATTTAACAGGAACACATTTTCAGAAGAGTTCAGGAAAAGATTATCAAACATTCTGTATCTACAGTCCTAGCTGAATGCTGTAAATTCACCACAAAACTAGTGGTTTGCACCATGGCAATGCAGCCACTCTTCCACCAATTCAGCACCCAAAGATACCAGCACCTTTAGGAAAAGCCAAGCTCTCTTTGAATGCTGTGACACATTTCCAAACTTGTGTGAGCACTTTTTCTTAACAAAACAAAAATCTCACAATCAGGAAATCGGAGTAAACATTCAACACAGGCATGTTCTTCCTTTAATTGCTAAGCATCTTTCGTTCTAGCACAAATCAGGTACTAGGCAGGAGCACTGATGGCAAATGAAAGTTCCTGTCCTTGGCCACTTTGGTTCACCTAAAATGCAGTAACAATAGTAATACCAGGGCAGTCCATTTGGGAAGGTGAGGAGCAGCTGCAAAGGAAGCATGCAGTGTGTCCCATGTCCCACTCACTGTATCAGCACTGGCACCCACACAGCTCAGACAGGTGTAAAAAAAACACACTCCAAGAAAAAAGGTTTTGACCAGATCAAAACAATTTCAGGTTTACAGCAAGTATCAGCGCAAAAGAAAAATGAGAGTAATTGGCTGGGGGAAAGAACGATGCAAAAGAGAAGGGGCATCAGCATGAACTTAGGGAAGATTAACTACTAATTAATCAGACTGCTGCTCTGCCTTGTGAGTGCAATTCTTGTTTTCCAGTCAAGCTAGAAAATCAGGTTCAAGTGATTCAGGTTTCGAAGATCAACTGCATCTCTAAGCAATGAGGCCACAATGGTTCTGACAAACTATTAAACCAAGAACTTCCTTAATACAATTGCACATTCTATACAACCAAATTATATCCTGACATATGTGTCAGAATATACTCCGTCATTTACTCTACACATATATACAGAAATTATAAATTAAAAATGTGTAAACTATACAAATCTCTGTACTCTGACAAATAACTGAAAAATCTCTTAAAATGCACAATTAGAAAAGCTAGAAATACAATACTTCTACATGTATTTGTGAAATAGTTATTACAATTTAATAATATTACAAAATTTTAGCAACTTAGACATCCCAATATAAATAGAAATTTTGAGTTAGCTGTGAAATATGTCCTATCCTAACAGTACTGCTAAGAAGATAATAACAACTCGGTCAGTAGTTTTTTTAATTTGCAGATCAAAATTAAAGAAGAAAAAAAAAAAAGAAATCCCCAACTCATTTATAACCTCATAATTCTACATATTTCTAAAAGCTTTCACTGCCTTAAATTTAATAAACCAGCTCATAACTCCCCCATAAGAACCATTACACAGTTCAGTTCTAATGAACATGTTTTACATTAATTTATTTTGCACTATTTTATTATATTGCAATTCCAATAAATATGCAGGCAAATGAGGTGTAAAGAAGTTCTTTGTTTCAAGTTTTTCCAGACTCTTAGTTATAAGAAAGCTTGACTGAGAAGCAAAAATGCAAAATGTTCAGCCCTGACATTTTACTAGCACAAAATTTTTGCATCCTTTTCAGTCATTTAAAAAACTTTTAAAATACAGCTATAAATATGACCCCCAAAATTCCAGCCACAAGATGGAACTGAAAGATGACTGACCTGGATAAGACATACAAATTTATCTCACCAAGCTCAAGATGAAGTTTGTTACTCTTTTTTTCACTAACAGACCAATCTTGCGGTTTCTCTGCTATTAGCATAAAATTTCTTCCTGATGTGACTGCTGAAAAATGCTTAATGACTTAGCCTCCAAAACAGTCTAGTAACTTATAGGATGACCTTACTCAGCAAACTCTACAATTAGTTTATTCAATGCAGAAGTGAAATTTCATACATGAGAAAACACTGATAATCTCCTCCTACATCTGGCTTTTCTGAAATTCTGATTATACATACAATAATTAACTGGCACCAAATATTTAACATTTGTGACACCAAAATAATAGGGACCCATAAGGAACTGTAATTTTCAAAAAAATATATTTGCATTTCTATTGAATAAAGTAAACAAATCTGATACGCTTTTAGTGACTTTTTTCCATCTAGAAAATAAACAGCACAATTCTCTAATTAGCAAAAATGAAATGGAAACTTACAACACTGACTTGAAAATCCTTGTGCAAGTCTGTACTGGTGATGTCACAAATGCTGTCACATCTGAGCAGGTATTGTCTGTAGAAGGTTCAGAAATGTCCATTTTAATTAAAGCATTTATTGAAGGTAGTTGTGTGTTTTGCTTTAATTTTAACGGCTTAGTGAACTCCTTAAGAATCATGTCTGAAACTCTCCTTAAAATAACAAATTAGAGAAAATCTAAATAGCTGAAATACAAGGACCTGATCTGTAATGGATAACCATGTAAGAGTGAGGCGAAATCTATACTTTATGCTTCCTTTAATATCCTTTAATAATGATGTTTTTATTACACTGATGTAACACTCATATTTTCTAATTTGCTTTAAATGAGCTACAAATTATCTTCTCAGAGTACAGAAATGGCAGTGATAAAGTACTACAAGACAAAAAAGACAACTTTTCCATGCTTGCAGTTATTTTTAAATTCAATATTTTAACATCATGATACTTTGAAGTCAGCCTTTGATACTTCCATTTCTCCCCACTACAAAACATTATTAAGCAATTATTCTTTTGTCAAATCCTCACATCATTGGTTGAAACCCCAGAGACAGAGATGAGATAGGGACTCTTAATCACCTGGATGGAAGTTTTAATTGTCTGAAGAGAACTTTGTCCTTCTCTCTTTTTTTCCTATGCAATTTGGGAGCATGGTGCTGTCAAAAGGACCAACCTGTACTATGGGAAGGGATTTGAGCTGTGTAAGTGCCCAAAGAACTCTTAAACATCCATCTTCCTATTTAGAGCCTAACTAGATGCCTAAGTTTCTTAGGATGCAAGTCATCTACATTCTGTAATAATTTCTGTATGTCCTTTCCAATACTGAGTGAGCAAAACATGGGTACAGAACTTCTTAACAGATCTTTTAGAATTTCACGTCTGTGACATAAGAACTGGAACAAACAACAACCAGATAAAGCTATGCTTTTATTTCAAATTTCAAAGGGGAGGGGGGAAAAAAAATCTCATGGCAGAATGAGGTATGAGGACATATGGCCAGTCTATCACCTGACTACCAAACAGCACCACCAAAGCTGCCACATGTTTGTTAATCCCAAGAGGTAAAACGCTGCTTTGTGTTCCGGGGCTGGTGCTGCAGATGAGCACCCGTGATGATGCTGATGCATCTTTCCATGCTGACATCCACCAGGGAATACAGGCTCCACAGCAGGAGAAGTGACACAAATTTTTCATCTCCTCAAAGAGACTTCCACATTTCTGCTCACTGAGTGTGCACACAAGAATGCCAAGCATCAGCAGCACAGCTGAAACAGTTTTAACAAAACATTGCCTTCTGAATGTCTACAGTTTAATTCAGTTAAATTTTGTATCTTGGCTATTTAGTTTAGGTACATTAGGCATATTTAGTCTTAATATTTAAGAATATTGAGTTTTCAGTGACAACTTGGTAAGGAATAATAGATTCAGATAACAGTTTGATAGGAAATGACTGAAAGTTAGTGATATGATTATTCATTTACAGACTGTAACCTCTCTTCAGATAATCCATGACTAAGGGGAGAAACATTTCCCAGAGATCTGGCTGTTCTCTAATGTACTTATCATTTTTGTAAGCGGCAGAAGGGCATGTGTCAAGGGATCAATGATCAGTAGGCTACAGAAAAACTCCAGCCCTCTACAAGATTCT
Organism: Ammospiza caudacuta; assembly: GCF_027887145.1. Classification (NCBI taxonomy): domain Eukaryota; kingdom Metazoa; phylum Chordata; class Aves; order Passeriformes; family Passerellidae; genus Ammospiza; species Ammospiza caudacuta. Next base: position 36,034,095 of record NC_080595.1, read on the forward strand.
GAAACAAACCTGATTTTTCAGACTCCCCTAGCTCCAGCAAAACCCTTCCGTGTATTCCAGGTGAAAATTTTCCCCAAAAAAAAATTAGCAGGATGCTTTGCTCTGAAAAAGCTGATCTGCTTGGCCTGGAATCTGGTCAGAAGACAAAGCAATGCAAGCTCTCTATGGTGCCATAGTGGTATTTTTTGGTGCTGAATATGCTAAAAGGCCAGCCTGGCTTACCAGCTTCAAACACACATCTGCCCCTTTGAAGTGAGACTTGACAGATAAGCTGCTAAACTGACCTGGAGGCCTATGACTGGCAGGTTAACCTCTTTATGCTATAAGAGTCCAGTCTGCTTTTATACAAGCTAGATTCTTCCACGTCCCTTTCTTGAAATGCCTGGAGTTTCTCCTGTGGAGTTTGGGACACCTCTCTACAGTTATTTCCCAGGTACTGAGAGGAAGAGAGAGAAGTACTCATGCCTGGAAGTGTGGTGAGATACATCAAAACCTCCACTTAATGTTTCTTTCACTAGCTTTAATTGCTTTAACATAATTTCTTTAATATAGTGCACTACATCATTTATGTTATACTATAGCTGACTTGTATTTTTTAGCTTTAACACTAGGTAGTAATTCTGATTAAGATCTTCTATCTGTTCATTTGTTACAATAAATAGCTCATCTTTTATAAATATATCTGATTTGCCATCATTAAAACCTGAAGGATAAAGTAATTTAATCACTCTATAATTCCTTAAATTTAAATTGCTGACAATATCTGAGGCTAAGGAAGGATTTACTTTAATTTAAACCCCTTTCTGTGAAGGAGTTTTAAAACAGAAGGGAGTTCTGCCTGCACCTCCAGCTCAAAGAAAGGGCTTCTCTAATGAAGTTTGTCTAAGCCTTCTACTCCTCCCTGTGACAACACCTCAGCTGATCCAGCTGAGGAGAAATTCTTCCTCCTCCTCATCATCCTCCTCCTTCCAGTCCTGCTGCCCAGTGCTCCTGCTTGTCTGATTTACCACTTGAGCAGCTCATTTGCCCAATAGGTAAAAAAAAGAGAGGGTGGAGCATGGCAGAAATAGAACGGCTTCCTTCAATATGAGATAAACTGATCCCATCAGCTGGCAAATCATGTTCTTTCTGAATTCATTCAAGGCATCAAGTGGTCTGTGCTCCAGGCAGGGTCTACCTGAATCTCCCCCTTCATTGGCAGTGTACCACTTGATGTGATTAGATTTAAAAATAAAATCATCCTTTAGATCCTGTTTTCAAAACTCCCCTCTCTCCATGACACAGTGGACAGACATCTGCCCAAAGGACCTACCTGGCTATGTGAGTACCAAGTGGGAGGGCTGTATGTGCACCTGCTGCTGACTGTACAAACACCCAGGCAGACACCAACAGCTTCTTGTTGCCCCCCTCTCTGTAAAAGGATGCTCCTGTTGCCCAGTTCCATCTTTCATGCAAGTTTGCTCCTTAGGTGAAAGCGCAAAAATAGTAACACTCCTGCTTTCACATAAGGAAAACAATTAAATGACTTACAGAGCACCTTTATCTCCCTGCATCTGTGATTGTGCCACCACAGAGACAACATTTGTATTTTGAACTCAAGAACACAAAGCACACTAAAGAAAGTGCCTTTACAGTGACTTTAAAGAACTCCATTTACTTAATATATCAAAACAAAATTCAGAAATTACTTCATTACCATGAATCAATACCCTCACTAAGAAAAATGTGGACCTAATGGGTTTAACAATACAATGAGAAAACAAAAAAAGCACAGCAACTGAGCTATGCAGACACTGCGCCTTCAGTAAGAGAGTTCTAACTTTCCATGATACTCTCTAGGAAAGTGCCAAACTAGTGGCAAAAGCAGTGGCCAGATAAGAAAGACCATGAAACACACCAGAAACTATAATATTTTTATCTTTTAATACTGATGCAATATTTCTCAAACAGCATGTCAGGAGGGACTTCAGCAAAGAGCAAGTGGATTTTTACTGTTTCATTTAAATAACACTCTGAGCAAGTCTTGGACAAATTCTCACCAAATTTACATTTCAGTGCTAATCTGAGTATCTCATGTGCAAATCTGTATAGGACATTTTATGATTTTTATTCATGGCATCATATATTTTAAGATGAACAGGAACATCTCAACAGTTCAGTAAGAGTTCTTCAAAAAAGAAAGGTGACAGAATTTTCTCCCATTATGCAGCTACTGGGAAAAAACTTTTTTTTTTTTTTTTTAAATGCTTATGTACTCAAATCCACTCTGGTTTGATGACATCAAAATATTCTTCTTAATATGTTTCAATCTTTCTCTTAATCATCCTCATCCTCATTCTGAATACAACTGAATTCAACCTTCAGTCACAGAGCTCTTTAAGCTGCTACATTAAAGGGCTCCTTTACATTTCTGCACTGAGGTTCTTTCTCATGGCAAGGCAATCCCATATTCCTCAATAACCACACAGGCCCTCAGGATCTCAAGTTCTAGAGGCATCCTCTCCAGTGCTGAAAACACTACCATTTTTCTTCTCTATTTTCTTCTCTCTGGTATGTAAATATTCATTTAAATATTAAATATTAAAAGAGAAACTGGAATGGAACCATGAATTCACATACCCTATGCTAATTTACTTCTCAGTGTTCTTACTATGCATCTTGAAAAGCTTCAAGGAAACCATTTTCTGCATTACTTGGCTAGGAACTACCAGGAATTACAAACATTTAAGAACTCAAACATTTTATTTCATACAATAGATTTCAATTTTTTTCAGTTAATGGAACTCTACCATTTCCCAGCAGAAACACTGTGTCCTAAATATCAAAAGAAATGCTATGTCTTACACCCTGGACAATTTGGTTAGTTTTTTCTCAGTAAGATTTGTGCACTCTTCCAAAGTAGTCCACAGATCTCCCTGAATGTGCAAAGAGGATAAAAATTGCTTTATTATTACTTGTAGCTTTTATTGTTTTTAAAATAATATTTCTTCTAAAGTACAAGATTCTCCCTCTCCCAGCTTCATGAGTAGGGTTAGCTTCCACTGTGGTGGAAGAAAGCTGCCCAATAAAATCTGATATACAAGTATTAATCATTAACAGAAAAATATAGGTAAAAATAAGAAAAACTGTTATTAAAAAGGCAAAGAACTGGCTCAAGAGACCTTACAAAGAAGCAGAATATTGTTGAAAATACTGAGGCCATAAAAAATGGCTGCCATAACTAAGAAAGAAAATAAAGTAATTCTCCCTTCCTACCTCTCTCCCCTTCGCACCTGCCAAGGTCCACTTGAATGTCTTAATGAAAAGTAAAAAGGTGATTATTGGGAAAACATCAGTATGAAGCATGAAAAGCTACCTAAATAGGGAGGAAAATGAAAGATGATAAAATATGTCAGCATAAGAAAGAGTTAGGAGGTCCCCTAGCAATCAAGGTTGGCATGATTTCCATATGACATCTTCCTCAATGACCTGGACAGAGGTGTGATCTGAGATAATTTCCATATGATACTACCCTGTACTCAATAGTCAATAGCCACACCTATGGCATAGGAGAACGGAAGGATCTAATCTCACAAAACTGAGTGGGCAAAGATGAAAACTGAACATTGGGTACATAAATGTGAGGTAATGTATCTAGAAAAAATAATACAACTATGCCTAACAATGTTTACTTTAGAATCATAAATTATGCCTCAGTTGAGTCCTGGATTCATAACTGACAGCTCCATGACATAGTAAGTGCATGTAAACAGCAGCCAAAAAAACCCTGATGAAATGTTGGGCATGTCAGAAAGGATACTGAGAACAAGATAAAGGATGGCATTCTGCTGATCCAGAAAACAGTGCCCACATCTTCTTTACCTTGCACAATCTTGCCTTCAAGTAGCAAGAAGAATGTAGTGGAATTATGAGAAATCACAGAGAAAGGAAACCAAAGCGACACAGGCACTGGAACAGCCACCTTTTCTAAGGCAGGATGAAGACAGGAGCTCTTTGGTTTGGAGAGGAAAAGGCTGAAGTTTACAAAATCCTGAAGGCGGCAGGTAAATGCAATGTGCTGTGTTCACCAAACACCACACTGCAATAGTTAGGGCCCTTGGTGAAACACATCCATTAGATGCCACCTAACATTACTAATGTAACAATTCTGAACACTAGGAAAGTGCAAGGGGAATGAGAAGCAAGAAATGGGCCAAACTTGCAAGCTCTCTCTAAACAGCACATCCTCTGCCACCACAGCAGACAGAATGCTGAGCTAGATGGGCCATTGGTATAACACACTTGGCTATTTCTCATGGTGTGCTTACTTCAAAAAAGATTTTCTGGTTTGTAATTCAAACTGTATTGCAACAATTTAAAACGACAATTTCTTTTCTCTGTGTGCACATGAAGAACAGATCATATTATCAATTCTCTTTTCTTATTTAACCTCAGTAACTGCAATTCATTCAGCCTATACTCATAGGTCATACCCATCACTGATCTCTCTCACTGCTGATCTCTGTAGAACAGTCTTTATAATCTTGAACTGCAGCACCCAGAAATGGATGCATTTGTACAACTAAGACTTAAGTGCCCAGTGGAGCAGAAAGATGCATCTTACAGGTTCTATCCCTGATCACGCACTCATGTGTTTGCCTTCTTCACAACAGCAAGACAAAATTAATGCCAAGTTTGTCATCCATGGTACCTAATGGACTTTTTTTCTGAAGAGCTTCTTACCTAGTCACTCATTCTCCATTAACTTCTTTCTAAAGAAGATCATTCTAGAGTGCATGTCAAAGTTGATTCCCCTGAACAGCTTCCAGCTCCTCACGCAAACCACATCTCCACATTAGCAATACCATTCAAATTCTAACCCCATCCTCCAGCACACCTGCAGTCCTTTTCATTTTGGAGACACCTCAAAATAATATGAACCATTTTCTTTGCCATTACTCACCACATCAATGAAAGCACTGCTTAGGCAGAAGTCAGGAAAGAGCCTAACAAATTCTGCTCCATATTTACTTCTATTTTAAAATGGAACCTTTAATAATTATTCAAAATAGTCTTCTAACAGTTTTGCTCTTAGAGACAAACCTCACAGTTGTTTCATCTAATGCATGAACCCTTTTTTCCTTATGAAAATGCAATTCACAAAATATCAGAAGCCTAAATAAATCCAAGATACAATATTCAAAGCCTCTAACCTATACACAAAGACTGCCACCTTGTCAATAAGAGGAAATTTGATGATTTTCATACAAATTAACCTTGCCAAATACACAGTGACTCATCTGATTTTCTAGATGCTCAGAGTCTACTTGTTGTAGTATTCTCCCTTTAGTTAAATTGATGTTAAGCATTTAACTATATTAAAACACATTTTGTTTGAACATAACAAACATGAAAAGCAATCCAAATAATTTTCCCAATGTTATTTATTAATTACTGTCTATGTCACCCATAAATTTTATCATCAATGATTTTGTGTTTGTTTTCCAAACTACTGAACCTGTCAGAGAGCCAGTTGTAAAACTAATCACTGCTGAATACAAGAGTATCATCACATGCATTCATCTCCCAAATTTTTTAGTCATACTTTCCAGTTTGACTTTGGGTTATATAAAACTTATAAGGAAAAAAAAATTGAATCCATATTAGTCTCATAAAATTATGAAGGAAGAAAAAAAGAATCCACCTTAGTCTCAAATGAAGTGAAGAATTTACTAAAGGTCTTATTTCTTTGTGTACAACAGGCCACATGACTGATCTTTAACTCTGACATTAAAATAACATAGTAAGTGTGTTCCAGAATAATGGTGTAATTAACTCAAAATGCCTACTGCAAATATGAAAGAAAAACACCTTCAAATATTCAACAAATACCACCTTGCCATGACTATTGTTATCTGCTGCTGCCAATCAGTATTGCTGTGGCTGTACAAAGACTCCAGTGCACCAGACTGTCGCTAATTATGTATATTCAAGTGATTAGCAAGCACTTGTTGCCTTGTTCACACCACCCTCCAAACAGCAGCCTTTGAGAGGAGAATAGACTGTAAATTTATTGAGAGAACACTGTTAATCCTTTGGGGAGAATGTAAATGTAAACAGGACTACTCTACATCAAGGTGCTTTGACAACAAAAATCATCTGCATAAACACATGCTCAACAACAAACAGGTGTTCTATTTCACAACTAGCGCCCATTTGATGCTTTCAAGTAAGCATTATGCACAAACTGTTAGAAGTACTTTGAAACCAGCTGCAATTACTATAATTAGCTGTTTTCCTACACTTTGGTGGGTTTTTTTCCTATACCTGTTCAGTATTGTGTCGGCTGCAATCTGTAAACCAAAGTGAAGCTAAGGTTCGAGCCTCCTGCTTAAAGTTTGCCATCCTTATTTCAGCAAGCCCTATGCTAAGTTCATACTTATCATTAAAGTGCCACCAGTTAAAAGATGATGTTGGCATTAAACAATTTAACAGCCATACAATTGTCAGATCACTCATCTAACACTCATCATGAATAGGAAAACAAGGACAATTACCAAAATAGAACCATAAAAATAGTAAACCTTTAATGTTCAGGATTTCCCTTTTTTACAGAAACGTCCCTAGGAACACATAAGATTTATTTTTAATAACAAGAATTTTACTTCTAGTCCAATCAGACAATGGGTGGTGAAGATTCTTGCTTGCACAAAACTACTCATTCTAATATGCTCCAAGTAAGGTTTTTTTAAAATTATTAATAATTTTTAAAAATTAATACATATTTCCTTCTGTTTAATGAATACAAAATACATACAAAGCACCTCTACCTCTTTTTAAATTTTATTAATATTATGTGTTCAAGCATTTTTCTAGTCTATCTCATCCTTTCATGGCATCTACACAGCTTAGTTTTCAGCAGTTCCAAATACTTCACCACAGTGATGCATTTCTATAGGTAAGCTCAAGACCAATAAGTCTAGTGGCCTTCTCCAAAGTCAAACCATAATGGGCTAATTTCATAAACCTGGCAGTGCCACATACAGATAGCTAAAATCCACCTCTCCTATCTTACAGTTTGCCAGATTTTAACCACTGAACCGAATAATTTCATATTCAGCACCTGCTGAGAGATTTTTTTGCCTGCAAATGAAAAGCTCAACAAGCTAAGAGTAGGACTTCTCAGGGAGTAAGAACATTACTGGGAGGAAGGGCCACAGATGATAAACACACAGTACTAAAGAAGGACAGGCAGCAGAAAGAGACTCCTTTATCTTTGGTCAAACAGGCAGGAAAATCCATGAACAGCATAAGAAAATCTACAACAAAACGCCTTTCCAAGACCTGGAGACAGTCTACTGTTGACCAATTTATTTGACATCCTCCACCAACATCAAAATGTTCCTGAGGTCCTCATAATACTTTTTCCATCTGTAACAGAAGACTTCTGGTTTTTTGGACATCCACACTGGGTGATTAAGAGTGCTCTATACATTCTTAATTCCCACTACTTTCTTCCCATCAACTTCTGCTCAGTAAGAAACTATAAAAATTCTTCAGTTGTATTGGGCCAGCCAAGCAATACACGCTGTATTCACAGAAATTATTTGGTCATTCCAAAAGAATAACCAAAAAGATTAATAAACAGTTGTAATATTACAAAATAAAAAAAATTTAAATAAGTATTTAAAAGGGCAGGAAGCATTGCCTAGAAAATTCCAGGAAAAGCTAACTTTTGGGATTCTTCCAGAGACACCATTCTTTGTGAAGCCCAGAGGATAGCAAACCAATAGGTACTCTCATTATACTCTATTAGCTCTTATGGCAAAGATGTACATAGTGAACACAACAACTTCTATTGTACAAGCAATCCTCACAATGACACAAACAATTTGTTTTCTATGCTGCTTCTTTCTTAACAAACAGAAAAATCTGGTAAATTATAAAAACAAAAAAAGGATGTCTGTATACAGGCTGCATAGTGAAATAAGAAACACAAGATTGAGGTACTTAAAGCTTTTCGTGTACACTAATAGCGCTAACATTGTCTTGTATTGGTCATCTGTTGTGATTTTTGTTAGCTCTCACTGTACAATAATCCAAAATCAAATTTCACAATACAATAGCACTCAGCCACTGAAAAAATGCAAACACTGCATGTCATCAACACTACTATTCATCCAACTTGCAGCAAAATCAAAGCAATAATGCATCTTTTTGGTAAGGAGTATCTCTTTTATGTCAGATTAATTCTTGGAACCAACACTGCATGCTTAGATGAACACACCTACACAAGAAGACCTAGCTGAAATGCACATGTGAAGGTTGCAGTTAGCAGGCCCTCCTTCACTCTTCTAGGGAGATGCAGTTATTAGCTTAGCTAATCTGTGTATCACTATCTCTCCATCTCATCACATGAATTGGTATGTAATAGTTTAAGCTAAATCTTCTGATTTTGTAGTAAAACATGGTAAGAGTTAGTAATTTGTTACAGAACTTCTGATGGGAACAGTAACTTCTACTGTCACTACAGAAGAGGTTGCAAGGGGAGAAGAAACAGCTGTGAAATGCTTCAACAGCTCCAAGCAGATACTCAAATATGGTTCCGTGATTTTATTGTCAAGTAATTCAGCTATATGCTGAATAGAAAAGTCTATAAGGGTGTTCACTACTCATTCATACCACCACACAAAGTTCCATGCAGACACATCCGCTCTCTGTTTGTTTGTTTGTTCAAGACTCTTTGTGAGACTCAAAGGCAACTAATTAGGAGAAATAGTGTATTGAATTCCAACATAAGGAGGAGGTTAGCCTGGTTTCCCATTTCCATACACAAGTATGTAGTGTTCCTGCATTTCAAATAAAAGTTATAAGACAGAGTTAAAGAAGAGTATGAAACAGAAGTCCCTATCAGCAGTTGCAAAGAAATGTGCATTATTTGTTAAAATATTAAAGGTTTACAAACTATTGACATCCTGAAAAATCCATGCTTATGTTTACATTTACTTTAATAAATACAGGACATAAACTTAAGCATGTATGTGAGATCAATATGGAAACATTCTAAACAAATGCTTTGAAATTGCTAGGTTTAAGTGCATCAGTCAAGGAAAAAAATAAAAATACTAGTCAGCCATGGGTTCCAAGGAGAGAAACATAATTTTAACAGGAGATCATTGTCAGCCTTACAATGCTACAGTTATCTCTGGTTTATCATTCCATTACATTCTTCTCTAAAAAAAAAAACCTTTTCCATGAATGCTGCATCCAGATTTTTCATTTTTTGAATGCATGCTGATGAAAGCTGAGATCTTCCTAGAAAGAGCTGGGCTGATGAAAAGGACAGATAGTTTTGCATGAAGCTAAAGTTCTCAGCTAACATTAGTAACAAGTGTCATACCAGAGCATTATTTGAAGATTACACTCTTTCTGAACAACAGTATATAGTGGTTACACAGGCATTAGATCTGAGAAGGTCAGATCTGACTGCTGGATTTCCTCAGGAAACTGAGGAACTCCAGGGAGGACCAGCCACAAAAGCTGAGGTAAACAAGCAGGGTGAAATCTGAAGGGGACAATCAGCCCTTCATTTCAGGACTCTATGAGTAATTTGTTAGCTACCATCCATCAGGAATGAAAAGGTGACTAGCACAAGCCAACATATCACACCTACACAGCTCTTGTGTCTATTTCTCATATTATTTTGAAATGTTCCTCTTGGAGAGAACTAACTTACAATGCCAGAGAAATTATGGTATTTATCAGTATGCTGAAGAAGGAATCTAACAGGAAGGAATCTGACAGTGTCCAACATTCTCAAAAGAAGTAGCCTACAGTTGTAACCTGTAAGCTTTGTTGGCTAAACTTAATCCAAAATTTTAATGAGGTCAGAATTTAATTGTAGGTAAGAAAAGTAAAGCCTCTTTCCTGAAAGTCCCCCTTTTGTGGCAAAAATACAGGATGTGTACATGACTGTCTAGTGCAAAAATCAAACATTTAGGGCTGCTGTGGTAGGAGATGCAAAGCAACAGAGGAGCTTCAGCTCACAGACTGGGTGACAGAGCAAGCTAAAAGGCCTAACTAATGGGAGCAGTGAGACGCCCCCCAGGTTCAGAAATAACTAGCAGTGAACAAAGGAACAACTAGAAAGACCTCCAGAAACAACCTGGTGTGGACAATGCAGTGTTCAAATCAAACACTGCAGAGCACCAAAGCCTGCATAAGGGCAACCACTAAAGCTGGAACTGTTCATACAGCCCTGGCAACTGGGACCAGTGCACTGCCCTGCCCATGGGCACCATCAAACCACATGAAACACATCTAGAGGAACAGGAATAGTGGCAGCCTGCTTTGGCATGCCCTCATAGCCGCAGGAAATTTGAGTTATGGCTACTGCCAACATGTTTTGGGCATGGTTATTGATATTGTTAACTATATTACCATTGGTTCAGACTTCCCAAACTGATTTCTCATTGCCTTTCACCTCTTTTAATAATTTGCTGCAATGGGGAAAGTGTTGTTTACAGACCAGCTAGTAAATGCAATTTAGTGCCTTGGTAAGAAATTAAGTTAGTGACATTTAAGTGTTTCTGTAAAGATGCTTTACACACCTAACAGCATCCCTCCTCACAGACCAGGCTTCCAGAAGGAATACATTGTCCCTACAAGAACATGTGCTGTAAGTTGTGTTCTCTGGCTGCCTCCATATTTGACATTCCTCCTAATTTCCTGGAAAAAAATAATCCAAAGATCATAAGCTTACAGAAAACATACAGACTCTGTGAAATCCTTCTTCAGTGGACTGGGTGACAGTACTCCAATCAACTGCTTTGTTGCTTAACAAAGAGACCACTACTTGCCAAATATTTTAAATAAGTACACTTTCAAAAGTATTTTGTGAAACAGGGCCATGTACTAACGAAAACACTGTAATACATTTACAACTAAGGCGGACTATACAAAATTTGCTTACACCAAAACACCTATGATATTGTGATGGAGATCAGCCCCCTGCACCACTCCAAGCACAGCACACAACCCTTTTTAAGCCTCTGTCTTTGTGGTGCTCACTGTCACAGCCCCAAGGCAGCGCAAAGCAGCTCCTCCTCTTCTCTCCCGTTCCCAGCGCGGGCAGGGGCTGTCAGTGGCTTTGGGAGCAAGGCTTGGGGCTGATGTCATGCTGGAGGCTGCAGGGAGAAACAGTACCAGGGAGTGTCAAACCCTGGCACTGTGTAGCGGATAAGCACAGGGGGCAGGTTGGAAATCTGGCCTGGGACCAGCGAGACTTTAGATCACAATTTCACTGGAGAAGGCAGCTGTAGCAATAAACACAACGTTCGCTTCTGTTCCACGGGATGTCTCAAATGTAAACACTCACTGTATAGCTGAATTCCCAGTTTACATTACACTAAGCACAAAGAAGAAGAAATGCAAATAGCTGACCTCTAGTAAGGCTAATAAATCTCTAAGTGTTGATTCCCAAATACTTTCAGATAATTCCCTTCCCCATTTCCACAAAATAACTTTGCAGTGACATCACTACGGTTTTAAACAGCAAACTACATTTATGACCCTGAAAAGTTAAACAGAAGGAAGAAACAATGAATGAGATCATCTGCGGAGAGGGGGGGATGTTTCTTTTCACAAATTACCGCCACTTTCTTTATTCCCTTTTTTTTTTTAATTTTTACTTTAAAAAAAATTTGCATCCTAAAGCTTTTCTCAGTCTCTCCATTATGTAACAGTTCTTTAGGAAACAGCCAGCTACCCTGACAACTGGGATGTTTTGCCAGAGTGGCTTTGTCTAAATCCTAAAGCAGTACTTGGCTATGCACTGAGCCCAGTGCCTGCCTGTGATCTGAATGCCAATTAAGAGTGCTGCCCTTCTTGTCTGACAAGTCAGAGACTTAAAGGTCCATCTGAGGTCAGCAAACTGTCTGGGCTACTTTTGTGAGCTTAAGAGACTAAGAAACACAGCCAACAACATGGTCCTTTCCTTTAAGTGTCACACTGAGCAAAGACCATTTTATGTACGATTGTCATTGCATTTTATTTAAAGCAGACAGAAAATTATTCATCTTTCACTTCAGTTTGCTCTCCAGTCTTACTTTCATTCCCTGCATCACCAGTCAAATTCAACCTCCTAATGGACAGGTAATGATGAAGACTAAACAACTTGCACTAGGAAGTCAATCAAATAAACATCCTGGGGTGCATCAGGTGGCCATCAGGTCAAGGGAGATGATCCTGCCCCTCTACTTGGCCATTGTGAGGCCACCTCTGGAATGCTGTGTTCATTTCTGAACTCCAGAGTTCAAGAAAGACAAGGAACTATGGGAGAGGATCCAATAGAGGCCACAAAGAGACAATGTGGGGTCTGGAGCATCTCCTAT